>NC_086446.1:558869519-559199519 GCF_028390025.1 Pseudophryne corroboree | reverse complement strand
TTGTCCCTGACTCTTGTGAGGCGACCAGCTCTTTTGAGATCAGTGAGGATGACATGATTGAAGGTGCAAGTGCTTCCTCATGCAAGGGGGATGACATCCTTCCTCACAGCAGCAGTGCTTCATTCCGAAAGATGTGGTGTGTGTCGGTCAAGGATCTTTGCAGAAAATATGATGGCTCGCAAACCTGTGACAAGACACATTATGGACTCTGGTGCCAGAAGGCTGTCAGTAAAATGGCAAGGCATCTTGAGACCGCTCACAGCAATGTGGTGAGAGCCTTATCTTTTCTCAAGTGCTCAAAGGAAAGGTACATACAGCTTGATCTCCTGCGACACCGGGGGGACTTTGCTCGCAATGCAGATGTGCTCTGCATGGGCAGTGGTGTCCTGGTCCCATGCTAGCAGTCACTCAAAGCCATGCCCACCCAAGAATTCACACACTGTATCTACTGTGAAGGTCTTTTCTCCAGGTGACACCTCCAGCGACATGTAAAGCTGTGCCAATTAAAGAAGGCAGATGCCAGTCCTAAACTTGACTGAACCAGAGTTCAGTCCCTGTATGCCTATGCCACACCAAATCTACCAGGCATTGCAGAGGACTTATGGATGTTGCTCAGTGACATGCTGCAAGATAAAGTAGTATCAATCATCAAGAACGACTGATGCATTATGCAGCTTGGCCAGTACCTCTACAACCATCTTGGATCAGACGTCAGTAAACATGGATATATTCACCAGAAGCTCAGAGAAGTGGAACGGCTGTTGTCACATGCCATGAAGGACACTCTCTTGCAGAACATGGATGATTTTGTTATCCCATCAAACTTCCTCCATGTAGTAAAAGCTGTGAGTGGCCAGCTACAATGAACAAACCACCACCTTCAAGACACCCTCATTATCACTGAAGCTTGGCCACAGCTTGCAAAAAAATGTCAAGTATGCAGGGCCGGTTCGAGCCCTCTCTGCGCCCCGGGCAGGAAATGGGGGCATGGCTTAATACAGGGGGCGTGGTCAGTTACGCCCCCTGTATACTAGTAGCGCTGCTGAAAATGTTGAGCGGTGCGCGATGACATCATCGCGCACCGCACAGTAAAAGGTCCTCTCCACGAAGGGAAATTAGACGTGTAGCGTCTAGTTCCCTTCGTGGAGAGGACCTTTGCTGTGCGGTGCGCGATGACGTCATCGCGCACCGCACAGCAAAGGTCCTCTCCACAAAGGGAAACTAGACGCATAGCGTCTAGTTCCCTTCACAGGGGGACACAGCCGGGGGACACAGCGGGCAGCGGAAGGCACAGCAGTAGCGGATCTTGCCATGGTGCGGCGCCCTCCAGAAGGCGGCGCCCCGGGCAAAAGTCCTGCTTGCCCGTGGCAAGATCCGCTACTGCAAGTATGGTATAGTGTCACGCATTGATGTATGGCAGTGCCATAACAGTAAAAAAATGCTTTAGGAAGGTATATGAAACAACATGGAGCAAGCTGGTCTCCACCACTGCCCTAAAGACTGTAGTAGAATTGAAATGGAACATTTCCAACCTATTGCTCTTCACAAATGATGTGAAGCGCATGCACCCATACCTCAATGAGAAACAGAAAGTACCTTGATGAGTTGTCCGCTTGTCCTTCCCCGAAGCAGTGGGAACTACTTACAAAGGTGGGAAGGTTAAGTCTCCAAGAAGAGGTTATTGACCTTTGCTTCCCGCAACGCCACCGATTTGATTGAGATAAGACTCTGCCGCCAGTTCACTCATATCAAAATAACTGGCAAGAAGGGGTGGAAATTTCCCATCTTATTGACACCATACATGCAGAGTGCTATGGAACTTATGAACGAGACGTAAGCAGAGTGCGGTGTGAGTGCAGACAATACCTTCATGTTTGCTAGGCCAGCTGCTCAAACTGCTTATGCCTCTTTGCATGGGATCGTGGGGCTAAGAATCCTGAAGCACCACATCCACCAAGATTTGAAAGCATGTGACCACCCTATCCAATGTCCTTAACCTAAGAGACATAGAGCTTGATCAGCTGGCAGACTTCCTTGACCATGATTTAAGGGTGCACCAACAATATTACCACTTCCCATTAGGTACTCTGCAGCTTGCTAAGATGAGCAAACTATAGATGGCCCTTGAGCACGGGAGACTGGCAGAGCTCAATGTGGTCCATGCCAATATTTAGCTTCAGGATATTTCTGTTTATATGTCCTGATGTCATTTTTTTCCCTTTCCCCAGAACCTTTACAGCTTTCTACTGTTGAGTTTGAGAACTAGCCATCCTATGGCGCAAGTGAAGCAAGCAAGCACAGATCTCATGGAGCAGAGTTATGATCATGCCAGTGGCAGGGTGGTGGAGGAGGGAGATCAACCCATGGTAGGTATCATGGTCAAATTCATCTTGCAGCATGATTGGTGGTGTTCCTCTTTTGGTGGTCGGAAGCATGCATAAAAAAAAATGGACCACATTGGAAGTGAAAGCCATGGAGAGGCACCTGTTGCATTTCATTCACTCATTAAAAGGTAACGGGGGAAAAAAGACCATCACCTGCCTTAATGCAGAAACGAGTGCTCTTAAGAATCAGGTCTTGCTTTCATTTAATTTATGTAACTAACCATACCACAGCTATAAAGAGATGGAGTCTATAAATAAAGTATATTTGTTCTTTCCTTCTGGGCATCTGCAAACTAAACTAAACTATGGGGGTCCTCACATGATAGGAATACATGAAACAGTTCCCATAAGGCATATAGGTTATAACTCCGTTCCAAAACAAAGTCAAATATTTGCAGTTGTGTACACTCCCCCCTGGGGTTATAAGTGCTTAAAAAAGTTTTATTCTCAATTTCAATCTTCGTAATAGATTTCCCAAAATTTGAGATGTTTCAACGAACAATCTTATATTTAATGTCCTCTTTCCGGACTTCTTCAACTACGAATATCTTTCTCCTTCTGGTGGTGTAACCTTTTATATGCTCTCTGGTCCACACTCATCCAAACATTAAAGAAAGAAAAGGGTACAGTGCCCCCCCCCCCACCCCAACACACACACACACACACACACACACACACACACACACACACACACACACACACACACACACACACACACACACACACACCCTTTGCATTTTTCATGTTTTGTTACCTCGCAACCTGGAATTAAAATGGATTGTTTGAAGGTTTGCATCATTTCATTCACAGAACATGGCTACAACTTTGAAGATTTTTTTTTTATTGTTGTGAAGCAAACAACAAATAAGACAAAATAACAGAAAACTTCAGAGTGCATAACTATTCACCCTCCTAAAGTCAGTACTTTGTACAGCAACACCTTTTGCGGCAATTACAGCTGCAAGTCACTTTGGATAAGTCTCTAAGAGTTTGCCACATCTTGCCACTGGGATTTTTGCCCATTCCTCAAGGCAAAACTGCTCCAGCTCCTTCATGTTGGATGGTTTCCGCTTGTGAACAGCAATCTTCAAGTCTGACCACAGATTCTCAATGGGATTGGGATCTGGGCTTTAACTAGGCCATTCCAACACATTTAAATGTTTCCCCTTAAACCACTGAAGTGCTGCTTTAGCAGTATGCTTCGGGTCATTGTCCTGCTGGAAGGTGAACCTCCGTCCCAGTTTCAAATCACAGGCAGACAAACAGGTTTTGCTCAAGAATTTCCCTGTATTTAGCACCATCCATCTTTCCCTCAACTTAAACAGTTTGCTGCTGAAAAACTTCCCCACAGCATGATGCTGCCACCACCATGTTTAACTGTGGGGATGGTGTTCTTGGGGTGATGGGATGTGTTGGGTTTGCTCCAGACATAGCATTTTCCTTGGTTGCCAAAAAGTTACATTTTAGTCTCATCTTACCAGAGCACTATCCTCCATACATTTAGGGAGTCATCCACATACCATTTGGCAAACTCAAAATGTGCCTTCTTATTTTTAACACTAAGTAATGGCTTTTTCTGGCCACTCTTCCATAAAGCCCATCTCTATGGAGTGATCTATTGTGGTCACATGTGCGGATACACCAGTCTCTGCTGTGGAACTCTGAAGCTCCTTCAGGGTTACTTTTGCTCTCTGTGCTGCCTCTCTGATTAATGCCCTCTTTGCCTGGTCTGTGAGTTTTGGTGGCAAGCCCTCTCTTGGCAGGTTTATTTTGGTACCATGGGGGTCATTCCGAGTTGTTCGCTCGGTAAAAATCTTCGCATCGCAGCGATTTTCCGCTTAATGCGCATGCGCAATGTCCGCACTGCGACTGCGCCAAGTAAATTTGCTATGCACTTAGGAATTTTACTCACGGCATTTTCATCGTTCTGGCGATCGTAATGTGATTGACAGGAAATGGGTGTTACTGGGCGGAAACAGGCCGTTTTATGGGCTTGTGGGAAAAAACGCTACCGTTTCCGGAAAAAACGCAGGAGTGGCTGGAGAAACGGGGGAGTGTCTGGGCGAACGCTGGGTGTGTTTGTGACGTCAAACCAGGAACGATGAGCAGTGAAATGATCGCAGATGCCGAGTAAGTCTGAAGCTACTCAGAAACTGCTACGAGGTGTGTAATCGCAATATTGCGAATAGATCGTTCGCAATTTTAAGATGCTAAGATTCACTCCCAGTAGGCGGTGGCTTAGCATGAGCAAATCTGCTAAAATTCACTTGCGAGCGAACAACTCGGAATGACCCCCCATGTTCTTTCCATTTGAAGATGATGGATTTGATGGTGCTCCAGAGATCATAAAAGCTTTGGATATTTTTTTTTATAACTCAACCCTGACTTGTACTTCTCAACAACTTTGTCCCAGAGCTCTCCATCGTGTGATGACTCTTGCTTAGTGTCGTTGCAGCCTCTGGAGCCTTTCAGAAAAGGTGTGTTTATACTGACAGATCACGTGACACTTAGATTGCACACAGGTGGACTTCATTTCACTAATTATGTGACTTCTTAAGGTAACTGGTTGCACCAGAACTTTTGAGGGGCTTCATAGCAAAGGGGGTGAACACATATGCACATGCCAATTTTCATTTAGAATTTTTTTTTTTATATATACATTTTTTTAATTTCACTTCACCAACTTAGACTATTTTGTGCATATTTCGTATCTCTGCGCACTGAGTGGTATATGTTCGGGCAAGCTGCTGCACCTAGGTGACTAGCCTACAGACAATAGTTGTGATTTGAGGCGCTGCGCTATTTGCTATCTACAAATGTCTTGTGTGAAAATTGGAAATGAAATTAGGTATAATGCAATGTAAAAATCTATCACAACAAGTAAATCTAAAAACTTTACTGATATAATGGACAAAAGATAACAATATGCTGATACTGCCACAAAAGTCCACAATATGAGCGGGATAAAGAACAGTCAATTGATAATTTAAAACAACATATTTAAATAATAAAAATGTACTGCAGTGCGTAGTATCTAACTCCTGGTCAATACTGTTGCTAGGCATAATGCCTGACTCTAGATATGGTGGAGTCTGGGTGGTTGGTTACAATGAGACTAGATGGCAATGGTTGTAAGTGTCCCATCCAAGTTGGCACAAAACAATTCCGAAGGGACAATTCACTAGATTAAGAAGGAATTGTTCAAGAACATCAGACTATAGGACACAAGGGAGAGAACTTGCGAAACAGTTTAAGGAAAAGAGGTATGACAATGCATTAGTAGAAGAGGCTTTCAAACAGGTTGAAGAAATAGACAGGACTCAGTTACTTGAATATAGGAACAAAGACAAGGTAGCTGAACTACGAGAGATTTTGTTCATTTCAGATTATTCCTAACAAGCACGGGTATTACAACGTATCCTTAGGAAGCACTAGCCCCTACTTCTAGAAGATTAATATTTAGGAGAGTATTTGCAGGCCAGACCAAAAGCCGTATTTAGGAAGGCACCAGATTTAAAACAGAGATTAGTCCATAGCCATATCCCTCCCAAATGAACCAAACAGACAAATCTTGACAATACTGCACCAAGAAAAGGTTTCTACCACTGCGGCGACTGCATGGGGTGTAGGATTTTGAGAATCACTAGCACAAAACCAAAAATAGAATTCAAATCCAACAATACAGGTAAACTATACAACATCAGAGACATACTAACATGCAATAGCAAAGGGGTCATATACCTTTTAGAATGCGCATGCATGAAACAATATGTAGGCAGAACAACAAGACCACTTAAAGTTAGGATTAGTGAGCATATCCACAATATCAAATGAGGTCATGAGGATCCCCCTTTATCCAAACGCTTCAAAGATTAACATAATAATGACCACAGTTCACTACGATTCACAGGGATAAAAGAAGTACAATGTAATTGGAGGGGGGTGACTACAAAGAGAGGATCAACACCATTGAACTACGATGGATGGATGGATGGATGAACTCAAGACACTGTCCCCGCATGGACTGAATAAGGACAATGAGGTGAAATCCATTATCTGCAAAAAAAAAGACATTAGTCGCATAATCCATTAGTAGGCATTAGTGAGGTCATACCACATAGGATGATCGGATATGGTACCAAGAGATGACAGCCATTAATTCAGACAATCATTTGCCATGAAAGGTCTTTAACATGAAGCATACAGCAACCTAGGGAGACGGTTATCACACTATCTATATACACAACGGACAGGTAGTGATTAGGGGGAATAGATCCTAGCAGTGATTAGGGGGAGTATATCCTAGCAGCATATAAGCACCCATATGATAGGTGTAGTTACGAAGTAGAATGAGAACAAAAGAGCATTTTCAGCACCTCTATAGAATATACAGTCTTACAGGCTCATCTAACCTCAATCCACAATTACATTAGTGACTGTGTCACACGCCATAGGCGGCGTTCACCGCGCTTACCCCTGCGTACCTGCTGGTCTGTGTTGCGGCCTCCGCCTTCGGTGGTCCACGGGCTCTGACGCCTGGCAGGGGCACCGCCATGACACCCGGCATCACGTGGGCGGGGAGCAGGTGACGTCATCAGACTGTTCCGCCAATCCAGCGGAGGCGGGAGATTCAAATGCAGACGCCGGGCAGCGCCTCGGCGCCTGAGTATCGTCTTTTCGCCTGAAGTGGATGCCAGTGCTTCTGTTCTCGGCAGATCTCTCTGCAGCATACCCCAGTGTCTCCGGCATTTCCAGGTGTCAGTTGTTGCACAGCTTCCAGCGTTCCCAGCCGCTGCTGGGTTCCACTGCGCTCTAGTCACCAGTGCTTCTTGGAATCAGCGTGGGCTGCAGGTTAAACGTTGCTCTCAAGTTATACAAGTCCTCAGTGTCTTTAACCCTCGCTCTCAAGTTATACAAGTCTTCAGCGTCTTTAACCCTCGCTCTCAAGTTATACAAGTCTTCAGCGTCTTTAACCCTCGCTCTCAAGTTATACAAGTCCTCAGTGTCTTTAACCCTCGCTCTCAGTTTATACAAGTCCTCAGTGTCTTTAACCCTCGCTCTCAGTTTATACAAGTCCTCAGCGTCTTTAACCCTCGCTCTCCAGTTATACAAATCCTCAGCGTCTCTAACCACCGCTCTCAAGTTCTTCAAATCATCAGTGTCTTTAAACACCGCTCTCAAGTTCTTCAAATCATCAGTGTCTTTAACCACCGCTCTCAAGTTCTTCAAATCATCAGTGCCTTTATCCACCGCTCTCAAGTTCTTCAAATCATCAGTGTCTTTAACCACCGCTCTCAAGTTCTTCAAATCATCAGTGTCTTTAACCACCGCTCTCAAGTTCTTCAAATCATCAGTGTCTTTAACCACCGCTCTCACGTTCTTCAAATTATCAGAGTCTTAACCACCACTCTCAAGTTCTTCAAATCATCAGTGTCTTTTAACCACCGCTCTCAAGTTCTTCAAGTCACCAGTATTTTTTACCATCACTCACAAGTACTTCCTGGACATTTCTCCATATGCTCCTTCTCTGTTATGTTACATTGTGTTGCTCTCTTCCTGCAATAAAGTCCTTTAATATTTTCACCAAGCTTTACTGTCAGAGTCCTGTATGAGGAAGACCTATATCAAGCCATCCCTGTTCTGACCCAACTGTGGTTCCTCTCCCCTACCATCGGGAGAACCCCCGAGTTCACAACACCCCCAACCTAGGTCAGTGACAGTATACTCAGGCCACATGGACCCGGGGGATCGAAGCCCAGAGGCAAGTACCATCCAGGACTTGATTTCTCGAGTACAAAGTCAGGAAGCAGCACAGGGCCAGACGATGCATTATCTCCAGGAATTATCTTGCCGGCTGGATCAAATTCAGACTTCTCTGGCTTCAGTAGTACCGGCCCCAGCTCCAGTGGTTGTCTCTAGTAATATTCCATCCTCCTCTGGAACCAGGTCACGTCTTCAGCTCCCTACTCCTTCTCGCTATAATGGGAATCCAAAGAATTGCCGTGGTTTTCTCAATCAGTGCGAGGTACATTTTGAACTGCTTTTACATAAATTCCCTACTGATCGGTCCAAGGTGGCATACATTATTTCTTTGCTCGAGGGTTCAGCGTTGGATTGGGTGTCTCCGTTATGGGAGCGATCTGATCCATTGGTTTCTAGTTACACCAATTTCATTACGTCATTCCGGATGATCTTTGATGAGCCCGGCAGGACGACCGCTGCCTCTGCAGACTTGCTTCGTGTCCGACAAGGCTCTCGTTCAGTGGGACAGTATGTGATTAATTTTCAGACCATAGCCTCAGAACTGCGCTGGAATAATGATGCCCTTCGGGCTGCCTTTTGGAACGGGCTCTCCGATCGTCTAAAGGACGAGTTGGTCACTAGAGATTTGCCGGATTCTTTAGAACAGTTGATCTCGCTCTGTGTAAAGGTGGATCTTCGCATGCAGGAACGAGGTGGCGAACGTAGTCGGTCAGATCGATCAAGGGTCCGATCTCTTCCGTCTAAGCAAACGTTTATTCCAAGTCCTGATGAACCCATGCAGATTAATGGATCACGGCTGTCCCCAGAAGAACGTCAGCGTCGTCGTGAGGGTAGACTCTGCCTCTACTGTGGAGCCGCAGATCACTTTCTCAAATTTTGCAAGTCACGCCTGGGAAACGGGCAGTCCTAGCTTGTTCTGGAGGAGTCGAGCTAGGAGTTTCTTCTAAACCTTTTCCACCAGTGGACTGTTTACTCTCCGTGTCTCTGTTCTCCGAGTCAAAAGCCAAACCCGTTAAGGCTCTGCTGGACTCAGGGGCTGCAGGGAATTTTATTTCCCTTTCCTGTGCCCAGGATCTGGGTTGTCAGCTACGGTCGGTCGAACGATCTATTACGTTGACTGCTATCAATGGTACCCAAATTTCTAACGGTCTGATTTCAAGTTGTACAGTACCAATCAAACTGCAAGTGGGAGCTCTGCATCAAGAACACCTAGAGTTCCTAGTGATTCGGGAGATGCCCCACGATCTGGTTCTTGGCCTTTCTTGGCTTAAACTTCACAACCCTCACGTCGACTGGAGTTCGACACAAATAATATCTTGGAGTTCTTTTTGTCATTCAAATTGTCTCATCCCAGTCTATCCGCTCCGTGTATCTTCCAGGTCAGATGAAGGGCTCATTCCGGAGGCCTATCGGGAGTTTTCTGACGTGTTCTCGGAGCAAGCAGCCGATCAGCTACCACCGCATAGACCCTGGGACTGCCCCATTGAGTTCATTCCGGGGAAAATGCCACCTCGGGGGTCGCACTTATCCCTTATCATTGCCCGAGACCCAAGCTATGTCGGACAATATCAAGTCTAATCTACAGAAAGGATTCATCCGCCCCTCTACTTCTCTGGCGGGGGCGGGTTTCTTTTTTGTGAAGAAGAAGGACGGAGGGCTGAGACCATGTATTGACTATCGTGGTCTAAATGATGTCACCATTAAGAATAAGAATCCTTTGCCGCTCATTACGGAGCTTTTTGATAGAGTTCGCGGAGCCCGAGTTTTCACCAAGCTTTATTTAAGGGGAGCTTATAATTTGATACGTATCCGACAGGGGGACGAATGGAAGACGGCCTTCAATACCAGGGACGGGCATTACAAGTATCTGGTAATGCCGTTTGGCCTCCGCAACGCCCCTGCCGTCTTCCAGGGATTCATTAACGAAGTCTTTCGGGATATGCTATACCTAAGTGTAGTGGTATATTTGGATGACATTCTGATATTTTCTAAAAATCTCACAGAGCACAGAATACATTTCAAAGAGGTACTTCTTCGATTGCAAGAGAATCATCTTTATGGCAAGATTTCCAAATGTACTTTTGAGGTTCCTTCTATTCCATTTCTTGGTTACATCATTTCGGGCACGGAGCTTCGTATGGATCCAGAGAAACTCACTGCCATCCGGGAATGGACTCAGCCTCTTTCCTGGAAATACACAAGAAAAAATAAATAAAACAAGTGAGCGCTAGTAAAATTGGCTATGATACAAATATACTTTACATTGACTGCAGCTTCTCAATTTGAGGTGCTGAACCTCAAAAAATCATAGACAATGGTGAAAAACACAAAGAAGCGCTGTCATTGAAAGTATTATACAGTTTATTAAAAAAATATATATATATAATAATCACAAGTTGGTGAATAAAACCTGGTATCCTGTAATTTGATAACACAGCATATATAATATAGCAAGCATCAATAATTATCAGTAGCAGCAAATGATGGACATATTAACAAATTCCCCTAAAACGATATAACCACCTGTGCTTCAGATGGTAATATAGCACTTGTAATTATAAAAGGCTCCTTGCAGGGAGCTCCACATGTGGGTTAATTAGACGTATAGGCTCATAAGATGATTTTATGGATTTAAAAGTCCATCCGTGGTGTGAATATAAACAGTTCACATTTGTTTTGTCCACTTTATAATATCTGCTCCCAATACTTATTCCGTATTTTGGAAAAGGCTTTTAGCAGGTGGTTTTAATTAGCACAATTCCGTGCACAGCACAATGACATTTAAGCATGGAACGCTATTTTGACAGTATCGTATTGTGCTTACCCCAACCTCTGCTGATTGCAATTATTCGGTAATTTCTTTGAAATGGTGGGCAGCCGGCGGTGTGGGCAGCCGGCGCCCACCATTTCAAAGAAATTACCGAATAATTGCAATCAGCAGAGGTTGGGGTAAGCACAATACGAGACTGTCAAAATAGCGTTCCATGCTTAAATGTCATTGTGCTGTGCACGGAATTGTGCTAATTAAAACCACCTGCTAAAAGCCTTTTCCAAAATACGGAATAAGTATTGGGAGCAGATATTATAAAGTGGACAAAACAAATGTGAACTGTTTATATTCACACCACGGATGGACTTTTAAATCCATAAAATCATCTTATGAGCCTATAAGTCTAATTAACCCACATGTGGAGCTCCCACCAAGGAGCCTTTTATAATTACAAGTGCTATATTACCATCTGAAGCACAGGTGGTTATATCGTTTTAGGGGAATTTGTTAATATGTCCATCATTTGCTGCTACTGATAATTATTGATGCTTGCTATATTATATATGCTGTGTTATCAAATTACAGGATACCAGGTTTTATTCACCAACTTGTGATTATTATTATATATATATATATTTTTAATAAACTGTATAATACTTTCAATGACAGCGCTTCTTTGTGTTTTTCACCATTGTCTTTCCTGGAAAGTGGTACAACGATTTCTGGGCTTTGCAAATTACTACCGGAAATTCATAAAGGGATTCTCTACCATCGTGGCACCTATTACTGCCCTAACCAAGAAGGGTTCTGACCCAAGTCATTGGTCCTCCGAAGCTGTAGCAGCGTTCGCTCAGTTAAAGGCAGCCTTTATGTCCGCTCCAGTCCTTCAACAACCAAATTTTTCAAAACCATTCTTCTTGGAGGTTGATGCTTCCTTAATAGGCATAGTTGCCGTGCTTTCGCAGTACGCTCCAGATGGGAAGTTACATCCATGTGGTTTCCATTCTCGCAAATTCTCTCCTGCGGTACAGAATTACACCATTGGAGACAAAGAACTTTTGGCAATAAAATCTGCCTTGGAGGAATGGAGATATCTTTTGGAAGGTGCTAAACACCTAATTACAATTTTCACTGATCATAAGAATTTGCTCTACCTCAAGACGGCCCAGTGCTTGAATCCCCGTCAAGCTAGATGGGCGCTCTTCTTTACCCGGTTTTCGTTTGTTATTAAGTACCGGGCTGGGACTTTTAACACCAAGGCTGATGCTTTATCCCGTTCCTTAACAGCTTTGGATGAGGAGAATTCCGTTGAGAAGGCTTTGATTCTCAGTCCAGTTTCAATGTCAGCGGCTTCCACCACTTTGGGTCCTCCTCCTGGGAGAATGTCTGTGCCAGCTAAACTTCGACCAAGGTTGTTGCAGTGGGCTCATGTTTCCAAGTTTTCCGGTCATCCTGGAGTTCAAAAGATGTGGGAGTTTCTACGAAGGTCTTACTGGTGGGACACTATGAAGAAGGATATTCAAGATTATGTCAACTCATGTCCTCAGCACAAAATTCCTTGTTTGCCTCCTGCGGGGTTATTGCATCCACTGTCCATTCCTCAGAGGCCTTGGACCCATATCTCTATGGACTTTGTCACCGAATTGCCCCTCTCCAATGGTCACAATACTGTCTGGGTAATTATCGACCGTTTCTCTAAGATGGCATATTTTGTACCTTTGACTGGGTTACCATCAGCTCCCAAGTTGGCTTTGTTATTTATCCGAGAACATTTCCGCCTGCACGGCTTACCTCAGGAAATTGTCTCTGACCGTTGGGGTACAATTCACTGCAAGATTCTGGAGAGCTCTCTGTACCGCCTTACAAATTAAACTCAAGTTTTCATCCGCTTACCATCCACAAACCAATGGGCAAACTGAACGCGTCAATCAAGATTTAGAGACTTTTCTCCGTGTTTATCTTTCTCCTTCGTAAGATGATTGGGTGGAACTGTTGCCATGGGCCAAATTGCCCATAATCATCTGTACCACTCTTCGAATGGTGAGTCCCCATTTTTCATTAATTATGGGTTCCATCCTCAAGTTCCTGAATTACCCATTTGTCCTCCGGAGGATGTTCCTGCTGCAGCCTCTACTCTTTGGCACTTCAGTCAAATTTGGAGTTGAGTTCATGCTAATCTCAAGAGAGTTTCCAGCCGCTAGAAGTTCTTTGCGGATAGGAAGCGACGAGCAGCTCCCCAATAGAAGGTTGGTGACAGGGTATGGCTTTCCACCCGCAACCTCCGGTTAAGGGTGCCCACTATGAAGTTCGCCCCAAAGTTTATTGGTCCTTACCCCGTGTTACAAGTCCTGAACCCGGTTGTCTGCAAATTGGGATTACCTTCCCTCCTCCGGATACCAAACTCCTTTCATGTCTCTCTCCTTCGCCCCCTTGTTTTAAACCAGTTCCATTTCAAGTCCCCGAGGCCAACCTCTGCAGAGTCCGAAGCTGGAATGGACTTTGAAATCAAAGCTATTATTGACTCTTGTTATCTTCACAAGAATCTACAGTATTTGGTGGAGTGGAAAGGTTTTGGAAGAAAGAATTGACGTGCTAAAAACCTTGATTACACCTTATGACCAACTTCCCTCCTATGATGCTCTCGAGAAAGGCATTGCGGAGAAACTGAATCACAACACAAAGGAGCTCATAAAGAAAAAACAGAAGAAATTACAAAGGGACTTCGACTTCTACAAATTTGGTATTACAAAAGCAAGAAGACCATTTGTAGTTAGAGAAAATCAAAATAAGGACAATGAACAGAGAAGAAACAGATGTCCTTATCCACAATATTCATCCTACCAATCTCAACAGGCACGATACAATCCCAGTCCAAGAAGACCCAACAGATACAGACAAGAGAACTACAGGAGGACGGCACAAGAGTATGGAAGAAACACGAACAGACATGACCGCGACTATCAGAACACATGGAGAAAGTTCGAAGAAAGAAGAGATAGGCTACCCATCCGCCATGACCATAGAAGGACACCCACCCCTAGAGAAAACGTCACGTCAGATGACCATAGGAACCCACGGACCACCAATGAAAGAGACAGAACTGCAAGGGACTCACCTTTTTTAGGAGGAAGGAGGGGTCACAAATACCAATAACTTCCAAAGTGACGAAAAAAGGCAGGAAGAAGAGAAAGAGAGGTAAAAGAGCTGGCCAACCATTGCAAAAAAAGAAAAAAAAGACTAAAACCATCGATGTTGTGAACCAGGAGACCGCCGATGAAGAAGGCACTAAAAGAAAAGTGATACACAACTTAAGCTCAAGGATTCTTACGGCTGTTGAAGAAAAGGTATTGACAAAAGGATTGAAGTTCGCACCAACAACTACCACTAACGACTTCGATAGATTTGTGGATGTACATAAATTTATAAGAAAAATTTCCCTAAAGAAATTTTTTGAACTAAAAAGGAGTGAAGAAACTCCCTCGACATCAAATCCCACAGAACCCACGCTCCACTCTGTACATAAAAAACCCTCCACATTCTATCTCTCTCATATTAAGGGGAATTAGATTGAAACATTTCAAAAACTAGTCATAGAAGACCTGAATTCAATTAACAAAGTAGTAAAAAAGAAGAAGGTCTACCACAATCTAACCAGGAAAGAACGTGAAGCAATCAAATCCCTCCAGGAAGATCAGGACATTATAATCAAACCTTGTGACAAAGGAGGTGGAATAGTAATTCTTAATAAATCTGATTACGTAAAGGACATTAATCGTCAACTATCAGACAGCAATACATACCAAAAACTCAAAACTGACCCATCAGCAAAAATAAAGACCAACTTTCAAAAATTATTAAAAACCCACCTTGAAAAAGGGGGTATCACAGAGACAGAATTTGCATTCCTGAATATTGAAGACCCCATCACTCCAACGATTTATGTATTACCAAAAATACATAAGAGCAGCACGTCACCTCCAGGACGACCCATTGTCGCCGGAACAGGGTGCCTGACATCAAATCTATCGGCCCTAATCGATCACGAACTCCAAACTATAGTGACAAAGAATCCCTCGCACTTAAGGGATACAAGTGACACCATCAAAAAATTGGAGGAAATACTATGGGATAGCAAAACCATTATGGTCACAGCAGATGTTACCTCTCTGTACACCATCATCGAACACCAGAAAGATATAGAAGCTACAACTTGGTTCTTGGATCAAACGGAGTTCTCAGAAGCTAGAAAATTGTTCATCATCGAGTCCATGGATTTTATCCTGAAGAATAATTTCTTCTTTTTCGAGGGGGACTACTACCTTCAGAAGAGAGGAACTGCAATGGGAACGCGATTTGCACCCAGTTTTGCTAATCTCTTCATGGCCCATTGGGAACAAGGAAAACATATACACACAGAACCCATGGAAAGACAAACTGCTAACATGGAACCGATATATCGACAACGTGATATTCTTTTGGAAATGGGACACTGAAAATTCGACCCTATTTTGTGACCATCTTAATCATAATGATAAAAATATTGTCCTCACGTTTGAAAATAGCAAAACTGAAATCAATTTTTTGGACTTCTCTATATGCATTAAGGATAACACTATCCAAACAAAAACTTATAACAAACCTACAGATTCCAACAACTATATTGGCAAAGATAGTGAGCACTATATAAATTGTCTCAATGGCATACCCAAGGGCCAATTCTTAAGAATAAGGAGGAATTGCAGCGAAGACACTGTATGCATGACCAAAATTAATGAACTCAAGAACGCTTTCATCGAAAAAGGTTATCAACCTGAGAATTTGGAATTAATTCAGACAGAAACGATGAACAAAGATAGGACCACCCTCATTAACAATAAAAAACTGAAGAAGAACGATGGAAAACTCTCCGACCATTCCCAATGGTCGTTCATTACAGGATATGATCATCAACACAAAAAAATAGAATCGATCATTAGAAAACATTGGAACTTGCTATGCATGGACGATACACTAAAAAACATCATTCCGAAAAAACCCACGTTCATCTACCGCAAGGCAGCGAATCTAAAGAACAAATTAGTCCGAAGTGCCTTACCTCAGAAAAGTATCCCATCATAACCAGTGGTTTTCATAGATGCGGACTTTGTCTTCCGTGTCGACAAATCAAAACTGAAACCACCAAATATACAGAAGTAACCATCAACAGTATTTGCTTTAAAATCAAAGATTTCATTACCTGCCATACCAGTAATGTTGTTTATTTAGTGGAGTGCACCTGAAACATAGAAACATAGAATTTGTCGGCAGATAAGAACCACTTGGCCCATCTAGTCTGCCCCTTCCCTGTGGGAAGATATACATTGGACGCACGTCGAGAGCACTGAAAACACGACTGGGCGAACATCTGCGCAATATAAAAAAAGGACTGCTCACACATAATTTATCTAAGGCTATTGGATCCATCAAGAACTCGAACCTTTCATCCATTGGACATCGACCTGGTGGTTAGCTTGGGAGCCAGAGCAGGGTGAAGTCTGGACCACCCTGCTTGTTACAACACCTGCGGCTCCTTAGCTACCTCTCCGGTATGCTTTCTAATATTTGAATTGTGATTTGAGCTGTTTTTAACATCGATCATCACTTATCCAGGGGTTAACGACCCATCAGTAAGCCTAGGGGCCAGAGCAGGGTGTATCTTTGACAACCCTGCCTCTTTTAACACCTGTGGCTCCTAGCTTACCTCTATGGTATGCTTTTAGTTATTGGATGTGAATTTTTTTATTGTATTAAATTACTTATGATTTTACCGTAACTCATTGGCATTGGTAATAGCATACATACTGCATTCAGTATTTTCACCATTGATTTAGCCTTTCCACACGACCACGGAAAGAGGGCGCCCCGGTTACACCATCTCACACTTTCATTAATAAATTAATGTTGTGACGTTTCCTTATTGTATGTTCTGTAAAAAAAAGAGCTTGGAAAGGTTAACAGTGAGATCATTTACTTATCAATTTACTTTTTAATTAATAATTATTATGGTTGCATGCCATTTTTCCATCACTAGAGCATTGCAGAATGAGTTGACTATTTGATTGATGTGTGCATGCATATATGTTTGCTGATGCGAGTATCTGCGATGTAGTGTGTGATTGTGCAAGTTTGCATCTGTGGTTGCTGGGTGAGTCATGACTTTTGCACAACTGGTTGTTGTTTCCTGATCTGTGGTATGGGTTGTGCTTAATTCAATTTTTTGTTGTTGTGGTTGCTGCTGTGATGCACACAATCACAACCAGAACGGAATCAGGCTTAAAGACATCATGTGCTCTTCTTAATGGTGGATTCCATGTGGGGTTGAGCTAGTATTGTGTTTGATATTAACAAAAAAAAGGAGGGTAATGATGATGAGGATGTTGATGATGTACACCGTTAACCACCTTAAGCCCATTGGTAGCTGGGTTTAACCAAACCACTAAAATGTTTTCTTTTATAGGGGATCACAATCATGCCAAGCATTTCAGCCACAAAAGTGGCAGTCACTGTCCCTGAAGTGCTTGGTTTGTTATACTGCAAATGTCCTTTTTAATATACAACATAAGGGTGGGTGGGAGTAACATTCCATCATTCACTTTTTTGTTATGTTTGAGAACAAGAGAAAAAGAAATACATCTGCACACTTGAATGGTCTAAATGAGCAATTTAGTT
The DNA here is from genome assembly GCF_028390025.1 of Pseudophryne corroboree. Taxonomy (NCBI): domain Eukaryota; kingdom Metazoa; phylum Chordata; class Amphibia; order Anura; family Myobatrachidae; genus Pseudophryne; species Pseudophryne corroboree. Next base: position 559,181,894 of record NC_086446.1, on the reverse strand, counting down.
CATTAATAAATGAATTGAAGAAACCCCAATATACATGTGTCCAAATTGGACTTTAGGCCTCTCTGGGGGTGCGACCCTGTTACAACCAAGATATCAGAACAAATATAGAGAACTAGAAAGACGGTTGTTAGGTTGGGTGCACAGTATCAATTAATTGGATTGATTATCAAAAATAAAACGTAACTTTTATTACTTATGTTAATATTCAGAAGGTCCTTGTCGTGGGACACAGACAGCAAAATATAGAGGTTAAAAACATGACATATACAAACACATAAGTGATATAGAAAAAAGAAAAATGTGAGACAGATTCTTAAAAAGTGGGATCACCACAATAACTCCTGCAACAAGTGTAAATGCTTATATGTGAGACGCTATCCACTCGGGATACAGCTTGAGTCACGTTTATCAGTTCTAGATATATTTAATATCATGTAGCACAATTAGGTATAGCCACAAATAGTGGGGTATTTCTAATAGGACATTGCCTTAGGTGCGTGGATGCAATACCATGTGTAGTACAAATAGAGCCTCTTGCCCACCTAGTAATGAAGTGCTAGTGGGTTACTCTTAACTAGAATGCATCACCTGAATTGGTACTGATAATGAAATCTTAAAGAATATTGTGCCACTGGTGCCCTATATTACAGTATGAGATGTATCTCCTTACGGATGACTCGTAGGTGAGTCTATGATGCTATAGGTGTGGGTGTTTGTCAGAAATTGACACTAGCAAGTTCTAATATATTCACATTGTATTCATATGTGGAACGCTCACACAAATGATATACACTAATGTGTCTTAAAGATAGACTATATGAATCAATAGATGAAAATCTGTGTGAATATTGAACATCCCCCCTTATATAGTGACTCCAGGGTAATCAGAGTTATACCCCTTATACTAATGGAGTCAAAGGGATGTGCTGAGACATTACAGCAATGATCATCTGTAAATGGAGGCACAGAGTAAGTATGTTTCAGTCCACGTTTGTTTAGTGATGAAGGGAAATTGTTACAAAGTATCTTAGGGCTGATATGGCACAAGAGCAACAGTTACTACAGTAACAATTCTTGTAGTGGAAAGAGGATTTGCAGGGATATCACTTCACTGATGAATGTGGTGTTATCAAATCACACACTCTGTGTATAATACACTCTACCACTTCTGCTGACTCATAGGCTGTATAACACCTATGAACCAATGCTAGAAATGCTATTTCTGCTTCTAACTGTTTTATTGTGAGCGGTGCAGTAGTAATTAAACATGAGGTGATTTCAACATAGTAAACAGTATTATGATAATCCACACATGTGTGCTATACAGAGAAGCGGATGGTTGCTCTCTCTGTTGTAGCAGTGGCCTAAGGTAAGGCCTGGGGTGCCCCCTCTGCTACTATCCTGAGTGGTTAGTCGTTTTATTATCTAACCTCACACACACAGCCTGCTGAACGGATTTCAGTTGCTAATTGCTGGAGCCCTGTGAGAATCAGTGCTGGTGCGGGTATAGGCGTCAGCAATTAGCAACTGAAATCCGTTCAGCAGGCTGTGTGTGTGAGGTTAGATAATAAAACGACTAACCACTCAGGATAGTAGCAGAGGGGGCACCCCAGGCCTTACCTTAGGCCACTGCTACAACAGAGAGAGCAACCATCCGCTTCTCTATATAGCACACATGTGTGGATTATCATAATACTGTTTACTATGTTGAAATCACCTCATGTTTAATTACCACTGCACCGCTCACAATAAAACAGTTAGAAGCAGAAATAGCATTTCAGGCATTGGTTCATAGGTGTAATACAGCCTATGAGTCAGCAGAAGTGGTAGAGTGTATTATACACAGAGTGTGTGATTTGATAACACCACATTCATCAGTGAAGTGATATCCCTGCAAATCCTCTTTCCACTACAAGAATTGTTACTGTAGTAACTGTTGCTCTTGTGCCATATCAGCCCTAAGATACTTTGTAACAATTTCCCTTCATCACTAAACAAACGTGGACTGAAACATACTTACTCTGTGCCTCCATTTACAGATGATCATTGCTGTAATGTCTCAGCACATCCCTTTGACTCCATTAGTATAAGGGGTATAACTCTGATTACCCTGGAGTCACTATATAAGGGGGGATGTTCAATATTCACACAGATTTTCATCTATTGATTCATATAGTCTATCTTTAAGACACATTAGTGTATATCATTTGTGTGAGCGTTCCACATATGAATACAATGTGAATATATTAGAACTTGCTAGTGTCAATTTCTGACAAACACCCACACCTATAGCATCATAGACTCACCTACGAGTCATCCGTAAGGAGATACATCTCATACTGTAATATAGGGCACCAGTGGCACAATATTCTTTAAGATTTCATTATCAGTACCAATTCAGGTGATGCATTCTAGTTAAGAGTAACCCACTAGCACTTCATTACTAGGTGGGCAAGAGGCTCTATTTGTACTACACATGGTATTGCATCCACGCACCTAAGGCAATGTCCTATTAGAAATACCCCACTATTTGTGGCTATACCTAATTGTGCTACATGATATTAAATATATCTAGAACTGATAAACGTGACTCAAGCTGTATCCCGAGAGGATAGCGTCTCACATATAAGCATTTACACTTGTTGCAGGAGTTATTGTGGTGATCCCACTTTTTAAGAATCTGTCTCACATTTTTCTTTTTTCTATATCACTTATGTGTTTGTATATGTCATGTTTTTAACCTCTATATTTTGCTGTATGTGTCCCACGACAAGGACCTTCTGAATATTAACATAAGTAATAAAAGTTACGTTTTATTTTTGATAATCAATCCAATTAATTGATACTGTGCACCCAACCTAACAACCGTCTTTCTAGTTCTCTATACTTTTTTGTTATGCCAAGATTGTGTTTGTTTGATAGGCAGCATATAATATTAGTCTACAGTACTTTACTGGAGTATTGATTTTCTGTTGTAAATTGTGAGGCCATCCATCACCAGCTTCTCATCCAGGCATATAGGCATTCTTGCCAGCGCCTTTTCCACAGACAAAAAAAAAGTATAATTCTTAATTTTGTGTATCTGACAGACAGCTTATAATACTGTACAGTATTGCGGCATTTACTGAGTTCATTATCTGTTAAGGCCACCCATCACCAAATCATCCTCCTTATATTTTACTGTGTGTGTTTGACAAGTCAGTATAGTACTACTTGTTTCTGGAACGTTGAAGGTCCTCTTTGTCTTCCAAGGCCATATGTCTCCTGCTTCTCATCTAGGCATATAGGTCCCATTTCCTGCAGCTACTCCACATATACAGAGTAGTATCATCAAATCATATTCTCTTCATATCATATAATTATCGACTTCGACTAGACTGTTACTCTGCCTTGAAATGCCTGTACTGGCCTCAAGGCTCTGATCTAGTTCTTGATTAAATAATCCATTCTATAGCTGGCCTTAGCATCTTATCTAGTTCTTTAGTAATAAAAGCATTCTGGGCTAAATGTAATATGATGTGATTTTTAGGCTTGCCAAAAATAGCAACTATAAAATGTGCATTTTTTGTTAAGAAATCGCAAATGTAATAGATTCCAGTTTTTGGTTGGAAAATGCAATCCGTATGCAACATTGTGCAATTTTTAGTAAGGAAAAGATGCGATTTTTAGACCAACCGGAATGCGAGATGCATGGGGGCTGTACTGGTTTATGAAAGTCAACCAACCATAGGCATCCAAAAGTCCACTCAATTAGCCACCACACACCCTATATAAACCCCACCCCCACCATTTTGTGCTTTGATAGTGTGTGAGGCGTTTTGTGAAGGAGAGGAGGTATTTGTGTGCAGTGAGTGTTTGTGTTGTGCAGCATGGCAGGGAGAAGGAGAGCTCAGCAGAGGATGGTGGCGGAGGATGAGGAGGAGTTGTTTGCCAGGCAGTCTGTGAGGCTGCAGGAGGAGGAGGGAGAGTTTATGCAGTGTGATATGCAGGAGGAAGTGCAGGAGTCACAGCTGCATGAGGAGAAGGTGGATCAGGAGGAGGAAGAGGGAGAGGAGCCATCAACTCCAGTGATTGGGAAAACTCCCAGTGGCCGCAATGTGAGGTTCTCATATGAGGAGAATCGTGCAGTTGTGAGAGCCATGGTTCCTGTTTTCCCCCAGCTCCTCCTAGGTGAGCATGCAACTCCCCTGGCAAGGTAGAAGGCTATGTGGCAGTCTATTACAGATGCTGTCAATTCAGTCAGTTCCTGCAAGTGCGCAGTCTACAATGTGAAAAAGCACTTCAACGATATAAAGCAGGTACTGAAGCTCAAAATGGGGTCAAGGAAGCGCACAGAACAAGGATTGGCCGCAATATACCAACATGTTACACAGTTTGATTAGGAGCTCAGACAAGTAATCCCTCCTGAAGTGTTACCTGGGTACATGTTATTGACACAGAATGCCCTGCATCCCCACAACGTTCTTGTGAGTAGATATAAATTTAATTACCATACATGTGTGTGTCATATAGTCATTATGATTTATGTTTCTGTAATGACAGGGGTGAGCAGTAAGCAGCTTCTGCTGCTGGAGAACAACACAACCCAGCATCCTGTTTGTTTGTCAGACTAAGGTGAAATGTTAAAACTGTAAGGGCATGCTGGTGTTTGTTGTGCCACAGCAGTTGGAGCCATTAACATTATACACACTAATGTGCAAGGGGTGCACAAAATGGTGAAAAAAATACAATACTTTCAGCAAGAGGATTCTGCAGTAACAGTTCACACTGTAAAAAACATGTTCAATGAATGTGAACAAATAATTTAAAACAGTAATTTTTTTTAAAGTGATTAAAATTCCTATTGCATGCTACTTCATGGGTTTTTTTGTGTGAAATTGTCAGCACATTGTGGAAAACTTTATTTTTGTTGTTGTTGATTTTCCAGCTCCTCAACAAAAAAAGGGCAAAGCTCCACAGAAAAAAGCACGTCCATGTGCCCATGAGGATGTGTCAGGTGAGCTTCCTAAAAATGTGAAAAAGCCATTACAATGGGTCAGCACATACAACAAATCAATGTAATGCAACTGTTTAACATTGTTTTTTAGTACACTACCAAAGCACATTGATGTAGGTAAGCTGTAGTATCAGTGTGTGGTGTTAAATTCATAATTGAGTAACACACATGCCTAACATACACCCTGCCACTTTTTTTTGTTATTAAAGAGTATTTTTTCTTAATTTGTTTTGTCCTACTTATGTACTGTAGTGTGTAGTTTGAACAACTATGCATAAGCATAGTTAAGGTTACAAGGACTTTAGTCAGGTGACAATGTTTGTTTCCACTCAAAAAATAAAGTTTGTGATAGTTACTTATCACTTTAATTGTCATTGTAGGCCCATCTCATCTGGTTCCTCAAAGACAAGGGGCTGATGTTGTCCGTCCAGACATGACAGAAATATTTTTTGAGCCGCTGGATCTACTGCAGCCTGAGGATGAAAATACCGAATGGGCAGTATGGATGGTGTAATGGTTAGCTTTACTGCAGGGCCGTAACTACGTGTGTGCCAAGTGGGCTTGGCACACAGCGCAGTTGCCCTGAGGGCGCACGGCCAGCGGCATGTAATGAGTCAAATTGACTCATTACATGCCGCCTCTAAGTCTCTGCGCCGTGCGCCGCACTGTGAAGATAGAAGACATCAGCCAGTGCCGGGCAGCGGAGAAGGAGGGGGAGCAGGGAGCCACAGCAGCGCTATGTTATTGGTAGTAAGCGCCGCTGCAGCATCCCCCTCTCCTTCCGTATTGGCTACCCAGCAGCCAATACGGAAGGAGAGGGGGATGCTGCAGCGGCGCTTACTACCAATAACATAGCGCTGCTGCGGCTCCCTGCTCCCCCCTCTCACCTCACTGGCTGCACCGAGGGAGCTGCACGAGGAGCCTGTCAGCGGGGAGAAAGTAAGTATACCCCCCCCTCTCTCTCTCTCTCGGACACCGCCTGCCGCAATGTGTAAAAAATGGGACTGGCTGCCGCAATGTGTAAGATGGGACTGGCTGCTGGACTGGCTGCTGCAATGTGTAAAATGGGACTGGCTGCCGCAATGTGTAAAAAATGGGACTGGCTGCCGCAATGTGTAAAATGGGACTGGCTGCCGCAATGTGTAAAATGGGACAGGTTGCCGCAATGTGTAAAAAATGGGAGTGGCTGCCGCAATGTGTAAAATGGGACTGGCTGCCGCAATATGTAAAAAATGGGACTGGCTGCCCCAATGTGTAAAAAGGGGGACTGGCTGCTGCAATGTGTAAAAAGAGGGACTGGCTGCCGCAATGTGTAAAATGGGACTGGCTGCCGCAATGTGTAAAAAATGGGACTGGCTGCCGCAATGTGTAAAAAGGGGGACTGGCTGCTGCAATGTGTAAGAAATGGGACTGGCTGCCGCAATGTGTAAAAAGGGGGACTGGCTGCCGCAATGTGTAAAAAGGGGGACTGGCTGCCGCAATGTGTAAAAAGGGGGCCTGGCTGCCGCAATTTGTAAAAAGGGGGCCTGGCTGCCGCAATGTGTAAAAAGGGGGCCTGGCTGCCGCAATGTGTAAAAAGGGGGCCTGGCTGCCGCAATGTGTAAAAAGGGGGCCTGGCTGCCGCAATGTGTAAAAAGGAGGACCGGCTGCCGCAATGTGTTAAAAGGGAGATTGGCTGCTGTAATGTGTAAAAAGGGGGACTGGCTGCCGCAATGTGTAAAAAGGGTCTATCTGCCGCAATGTGTAAAAAGGGGGACTGGCTGCCGCAATGTGTAAAAAGGGTCTATCTGCCGCAATGTGTAAAAAGGGTCTATCTGCCGCAATGTGTAAAAAGGGTCTATCTGCCACAATGTGTAAAAAGGGGGCCTGGCTGCCGCAACGTGTAATAAGGGGTCCTGGCTGCCGCAATGTGTAAAAAGGGAGACTGGCTGCCGCAATGTGTAAAAAGGGGGACTGGCTGCCGCAATGTGTAAAAAGGGGGACACTGTCTGCTGTAATGTATAAAAGGGGCTCTACCTGGTGTAGTGGCGCTACTGTGCAGCGTAATTTGAATTGCTATTATTTTGTGGCCACGCCCCTTCCCCGTGAAGCCATGCCCCTAGAATTTTTTTGCGCACCTGCGGCGCGCACTACCCCGATCTTACATGGGGGGGGGGCGCCACTGTCGTTTCTTGCACACAGCGCTAAAATGCCTAGTTATGGCACTGCTTTACTGCCTCACAGCACTGAGGTCATGGGTTCGAATCCCACCATGGCCTTAACTGTGTGGAGTTTGTATATTCTCCCTGTACTTGCGTGGGTTTCCTCCAAGTACTCCAGTTTCCTCCCACAATCCAAAAATATACTGGTAGAATAATTGCTCCCTACAAAATTAACCCTATCATGAATGTGTGTGCGTGTGTGTGTGTGCGTGTGTGTGTGTGTGTGTGTGTGTGTGTGTGTGTGTGTGTGTGTGTACACATGTGGTCGTTAATATACTGTAGATTGTAAGCTCCACTGGGGCAGGGATGATGTGAATGGCCAAGTATTTTCTGTAAAGCGCTGCTTTATATGAATATGTGTGCGCTATATAAATAACTGGTAATAATAAACTGTTAATACCACATCACAAAGAAGGCAGCAGGACACATCATCACAAGAGCCACCACCAGTAGCTGTTCCAAAAGCTGATGAGCTGGCCCTGTCGCTGGAGGGTTCACTACGGCTGGCCGGCGGTCGGGCTCCCGGCGCCCAGCATACCGGCGCCGGGAGCCCGACCGCCGGCTGACCGACAGTGTGGCGAGCGCAAAGGAGCCCCTTGCGGGCTCGCTGCGCTCGCCACGCTACGGGCACGGTGGCGCGCTACGCGCGCCACACTATTTTATTCTCCCTCTATGGGGGTCGTGGACCCCCACGAGGGAAAATAAGTGTCGGTATGCCGGCGGTCGGGCTCCCGGCGCCGGTATACTGAGCGCCGGGAGCCCGACCGCCGGCATACAGAATGCCACCCGTCGCTGGACACCTTCCACAGTAAACAAGTTGTGTTTATGGAGACTCAAAACAAAACAGCAACAAACCATGGCACACCAGTTGTAAAAAATCGCCACATAATGTAGAGTTGCAGAGGGCTCACACATCCAGATGGCCAACAACATTGACCTACAGATGTAGGAGCTAACACAGGCAGTTAGGACCTAAACAGATGCCATTTGCGCCCAAACGGAAGCCATAAAAGCCCAGACTGATGCAATGCTTGCACTGCAAAGGCACATAATGACACCAAAACCAAGTGTCAAACGACACTCTGTTTCAAGTGCCAGTAGCATAACCTCCACCCCTGTGACTGCATCTCCAACCACCCTACACCGACACAGTGTACCCATGAAGAGGAGTAAAAGGCCAAGGAAGAGGCCATTAGCTAGCAGAATAGATACAAATATTATTAGTTGAGAATGATGGCACATACATTAAACATATTAAGGCCCAAAAAAGTGACCATATTTGTGATTGTAATGAATGTTTAACAAGTCACATCAAAGTAAAGTTGTGTTATCCACTTCTTTGTTTCTTTTTGCATTTTTTCTTAATTATATGGTAACAATTAGAGATGAGCGGGTTTGTTTCCCTGAGAACCGAACCCTACCGGACTTCACTACCTGAGCCCAGCTCAGGTTTTCCCGCCTGACTCGGAAACCAGAACAAGCTGTCGGATGCTCGTGAGGTTTGAATTCCATATTAGGAGCCGCGTGTCGCCACCATTTCCACTCCAGCATTGGAGTATGTAGCAAAAGGATGTATCTCCGTCCTCAGTGTCTGTACAGGAGGGAAAGTGGGGTGGTGATTCCAGTGCTGTCTTGTGATGCTCAGTCCAGTGTAGTGTCTTATGCTGCATCAGTCCAGTCACATTGGTGATGTCCTCTTCTGCCATATGTCCAGTGTAGCTGTATAACTCCAGTGCAGTGGTGCTGTGTTGTCCTGCATCAGTCCAGTCACAGTGATGGTGTCCTCTGCTGCCATATGTCCAGTGCTGCTGTATAAGTCCAGTCAAGTGGTGCTGTGTTGTCCTGCATCAGTACAGTGGTAGTGTCTTGTGCTGCATCAGTCCAGTCACAGTGGTGGTATCCTCTGCTGCCATATGTCTAGTGCTGCTGTATAAGTCCAGTCCACTGCAGTGGTGTTGTGTTGTCCTGCATCAGTCCAGTGGTGGTGTCCCTGTGATGCTGTATCAGTCCAGTGGTACTCCTATATATGTCCAGTGATACTGCTGTATATTTCCAGTGATACTGCTATATAAGTCCAGTGATACTGCCGTATAAATCAAGTGATACTACCGTATAAATCCAGTCCAGTGATACTGCCGTATAAGTCCAGTGGTACTGCCTTATAAATCCATAGAGGTGGCTACAAAGCCACAGAGGTGGTCAGTAAGGACCAATTACTGGTGGTTGCCAAACCTGGAAGGGCGCTGGGCCGAGTGGAGAGGGGGGGCTCCCTATCGGGCCAGCATGGTCTGAGAGGGTAGCTGACCTTGTGTTGGCTATGGGACCCATTCCCTGTGAAACTCAAGGAAAGGGGGGACAGGGAAGTAACAACAGTAATTTGACACAAGGATTGCCTGTACTGAATAAGAATAAATTAAATGTGAAAGAAAAATGTGTGTAGACACAATTTATGGGGATTTACAAGTGCCTCAGAGGGCAATAGCAGCAATACAGCTAATTCAGGAGAAGTCCTTAAAAAAAGAAAGAGAAACTGAAAATTATATCTGTGGCATGCATAAGGTTGGAGAAGTCTAATGCAGGTGGGGAACAGAAGACTGATGTGGCAAGTTGCTCAAAAATGTGATGTCTTATGCAAAGGTGGTGATTAAGCCAAAATATTATGGAATAAATATACAAAATGAGGAAAATGTGTCTAATTATGAGAGAAAAAATGTTATACATTTCAGATGGATTGGAGAAGGGTGCACTCCCAGAAAGGAAAATTTCCTTAAAAGGATTTTTTGTTTTGGCTTTAAAGCCTGTATGCATCCTGCAAAATCGAGAGATTATGATCTCAGTTTTATGTATAAAAAAGGAATGAATGATTGCTATCTGAAATGGACAGAAATGGCTACAGAGGATGGGTATAGAGATTTCAATCTTACGATGTCCTACAAGATATGGTAAAAATGACTTTGTTAGTGAGGAATGAGGCCATTCCTGGGGGTGAAAAAGTTTTGACTGTCCAGGCACTGTGAGGAAATTAAAGATCGAAAAAAATCCCACTACATAATTGGTGTGTGGGAGGTGCCTGTACAGCCAATGTCAAATTATTATTTTCTGAAGAGAGGGTTAAACACATCCCTTCAGCTATATCGATTGGCAGGGACAGGGTTCTGTTTTTTACACCAGTCAGCCAAAAACCTGTTTTAAATGTGGTTACCATAAGCACTTATGCAGTGAATGTAGGGTAATCAAGTGCAGTTTATGTGGTGGCATTGGGTACACCTCGAAGGTGTGCAACTAGATTTAGTGCAATTTATGTGACCAAGATGGTCATCCATATAGCAGATGCCCAAATGCTGTGCGTAGCAAGGGGAACAGTAGGGTGGAAAAATGGGCAGCAGGAATAGCTCAGGAAGAAGAGCGAGTAAGGTTAGGTTTTACAAAAGAAACATGTAAGGGGATGGAAGGAGGGGTGGCTAAGGTGAAAAATGGGGATGTAGAATTGAGTATGAGTTTGGAGTAGCAGGTTAAGGCCTCTTTTCAGGTGGTCAAAAGAGGAAGGAGGCAGAGCCGGCCTTAGGCATAGGCAAACTAGGCAAATGCCTAGGGCATTTGGTATGCTTAGGGGCACCAGCAGCTTCTGCTGATTAAAATGATATGCGGCATGCCTATATTCTGTGTGTATTCCTGGAAATCACTGTAATGTAGCATTTCATATGCAGATATAGCCGCAGTCGCACACAGAATATAAGCATCCTGCATATCATTTTAATCAGCAGAAGCTGCTTGTGCATCGTAGCCACATAGTAATGCAAATAAGATGCATTTTCATAAACAAAAGGCGCCCGATGTTAGCAGAGCTGCCAGCTGACTCATGCCAGGCATCTCCTGCAGAACTAGCGGCGGTGCTAGGGGGCACCAGCCAAAATCTTGCCTAGGGCATCATATTGGTTAGGGCCGGCTCTGGAAGGAGGGCATAGAAAGAGAAGGGCAGAGAAAGGGAATGGCGAAGAGAGGATTTTGCTGGTCAATCGTTTCATGTTTTTTTCTTCAGATGAGGAGGAGGAAGGTGAAATAATTAGAGAAAAAGGGGAGTTAGTCTTGCAAGGGAAGAAACTGAGGAGAAAAAGACAAGGGGGTGAGATTAAGAGGAAAGCAGGGAAAAGGAAAAAAGGGGAGAACAGAAAAACGAGGGCACAGGAAGGAACCTCAGAAAGTGATGGATATTTAGAATGGGACCCAGTAGGAACACAGAAGAGGTAGAAAAAGAGGTGGATGTTCAGGAAATTCAAGTACAGATGCAGGTCATGGGTCAAAATTTGGAGGAGTCACCCTTAGGCAAGTAGGAAACAAGTAGGTTGGAAAACTCAGAGACATACTTCGAGAGAAAAAAAAACATGATCCTGTACCGAGGAAGGAAGGAGTGGTAGTGGAAGAAGGAATGGATAAGAGTGTAAATTATAAAGGAATGGATTGTGGTGTTGGTGATGGGGTGATGGAAAGAAGGAATAAAGAATGGTTATGGTGCAATTTAATAGCCAAAGAAACGTGGATCCCTACCCCTCCCAATGTGTCACAATTAATGTGGCTTTGTTTTTTTCCGAGCATGCTCGGTTTATTGCTTTTGATTTTTTTTTTAACAACAAGGATTTGATTTGTTAAGAGACCCGGATCAACAGGCTGGCCTTGATCCACAAAGCAAAAAGTGAGTGGGGTAGAGGCTCGTCATTTTGGTCTCTTGAGGCAGAGCCGTACAGTGGGGTGACAGTGCTTTTTACCAGTATGGTAACTGTGCACAAGGTTATTGAGTTGCAAGTTGGATGGTACATGATTTTGGATGTCACCCTGAGGGGCATGACCTGAGGCTGCTAAACATCTATGGCCCCCAGTCTACCTGGGACAGGAAATGCCTCTTCAGGTGGATAAAAGCATTTCTTTTTACAGCTCAGAAGGTGGTTTTCGGAGGCGATTTCAATGCAGTTACTAGACACATGGACAGGGGAGGCTCCAAACAGAAGATCCTGAGCTATGATTCAAAAAATTTTTTAGAAGGTATGGTTGATGTACATGTCAGGATTAAACCAGATCTCACAGGTTTCACATATTTCTGTGGCATTTGAATTCTGGGCTCGTAAATGAGGATAGTGTGAAACTATCCTTCAGGGAATTCTTTCAGGCACATGAGTCACTGTCCAACTAATCAGTGAATACTCTGGGGCCTCTGGCTCTATAGTAAATCAGGATAAGTGTGAGGTATTCTGAATGGGGGAGGGGGGCAGAGAGTTCTGCCACCCGGACAGCCTCGCCAAGGTCAGTCATCAAATAAAGATCTTAGGCATTCAATTCGATCATGGTGATTATGCCACTGCAAACTGGGATAAGAGATTTGAGGATGTGCCCAAGAAGGTGGAAGCCTGGAGAAGATGCCAGTTTTCTCTGAAGGAACGGGTTGACTTATGTAAGACTTATCTGATTCCAATATTTTTATATGTCAGTTATGTATGTTTTTTGTCTCAATCCAAGTGGTCCAAGATATATTCCTTGTTTTTTGTGTTGTTATGGAGGGACAAGATGAATATAGTCAAGAGAGGCATAGTCTACAAACCGACATAAGAAGGGGGAATTTGGATGATAAATCCTGTGGTCTTTTTCATAACAATTTTTTTAAATTAATTTTGGAGGTCTTCTTTTAGAGACACCCTCGGTGGGTAGCTGGTTTCAGGGAATGGGGGTAGCCTTTCTTTGGAGCATGGCTAGATGGTGGTCACTTAAGAAGTCTTCATGCAAGGAGGGCTACCTCCTGATCTATGTGATCCAGTGTCTGAGGGTAATAGGTCAGTGGAGCTTGGAGATCTCGGTAGGAGGGAGTTTGAAAAGAGGATACTGCAAAACCATTTCCAAGTTCTGCTGCCTTGAGGTATTGTCAAGGGGATGTCTGGACAGAGGGAATCTCTCTGATCAATTCAAAAAGAATTCCATTAAAAATCAGTGAGATACAGTAGCCTGGCTCTCCTTTCAAGGGAAGCTCTTTGTTAGAGAGAGCCTGAGATTTAGAAGTTCCAGTGATCGCGGGTGTCCATGGGAAGAGTGTCTGGGAGAAGAAGAGACCATTGACCACTTCCTGATGCAGTGTCCCTTTAATATAGAAATTTACAAGGAGGTTTCAAAAGTTTTAGGAATCCCTTGCCTATTGGGGCTGAGTTACCCACAATGGGTCTATGGGACATTCAAAAGGTATGAGGGTTTTGAGTTGAGCACAATTTTCATAGTAAGTTTAGCTGTCAGGTACCACAAATGGAATGCATGGTATCAGGTATCTGAGATGCAAAGTACTCCCCTGCAGAGAGGTAGTGGTTTTGATTCTGCACAAGGTGAAAAGGATGATGAATTTGGAAAGGATGATGTATTTGGAAAGGAGGCTAGACATCATCGACTATTCCCGATTGTGGCACCAGTTTAAGCCCCCTTATTTGGTGACAGATGACTTTCCTCTTTCCAAACTAAAGGCTGATTCTATACTTTCCCACTCAAATCTGTATTTAGCTTTTGTCTTTTTTTTTTCAGTTTAAAATGGTTTGCATGTGCTTGATGGGCCATAATTATGTTTTATTCTTTCTTGTCTAAATGTTGGCAGTCTTGGTTTAAAAAGGAGTGTGAGTGGGGATGTAGTGTGAATGGGAGGGAATGGGGATGGATTAATGGTGGTGGTGGTGGGTGTATGAATGGGATTTGATTGAAGAAATGTATGGACTCCCAATGGAGAATGAAGGATAGGGGGATGAGGACCCTGGGTGGTTTTGACTGTTGGGGATAGTGAAATCCAGGGAAAGTTTATTACAAAAGAGTATGGGGAAATTGTGTGTTAACATGTAATTTGTGGGGAAAGATGTTGCCAAATTGATGTTGAATTTATTTTTCAAGTTATGTATTCAGTTTTCTTATTTATTATGTCATTCTGTGAATTGTTGCAATTTTTAAAATAAAAACATTCCATATTAGAAGGTATGACAGGTGTACCTATAGAGAAAGGGTGTACCTGGACTCCCTCTCAGATCAGGAAGTGGTTAAGCTGTCTAGGCTCAACCGCACAAACCTCCTAAACTAATATGAGCAGTTTAGAGATGATTTGGATACTTTGGATGGCAGCATTAATTCAATGCTTGAGTTGGATAAATTAGTGTGTGTCATGCACTTTTTTGCAACAGGCTTTTATCAGTCTGTGAGCTAAAGGGTGATGAGAAGTACACAAACCACTTTCTGTAGGCATTCTCAAGTGTTAGCTGCATTGAAGAAGTTGTGGCATACAAATATCTCATTACCCCTGTCGTGAGTCTGAGTGGCAGTACCTGAAGGTAGCTTTCTATATACTCTCATGATTCCCATATGTGCTGGGAGCTATAGATTGTACCCACATTGAGATCAAATCACTGCACTTGAGGAGCTATGTCTATGTAAATAGACATAGTACCACTCCGTCAATGTGCAGGTGGTTTGTAATGCTAATCCCTGTATTCTCAGTGTCGATGCAGGCTACCCAGGGTCTTGCCATGATTCCTGAGCCAGTCAACCCTGTGGGAGAAGTTTAAGGAAGGAAACATATCGGAGGGCTGGCTACTTGGTATGTGTCATTGGCTGTACCCTTATACATGTATTTTTTTTTATAACAGCAGTAATTAATTTAATGCACATTTGATTGAAGTATGTATCTTAATGCCCATCACACACAGAATGCGTTGTTATTTCTCCATATGATAGAATGTGTATATTTTGCCATTTCAATGCCTAAACAGTAAATATGCACTGTAATTTTAAATAAATGCCTCTATACATGCTACCAGTGGCGGAACTAGCGAGCGGTGGGCCCAGGTGCGACAAAATGCTGTGCCCCCCCCCCCCCCCATCCCATCCAAGTCCACCCCCACACCCCTGGAGAGGATCTGGTGAGGGGGACCTACTCAGGGCCAGAGAAATGGATACCTAGCAACAGTGCCGTAACTATACATTTTAGCACTGTGTGCAAGAAACGGCATCGGAGCCCCACACCTGCATGCAAAACAGGGGCAGTGCGCGCCATAGGCGCGCGCAAAAATACATAGTGGCGTGGCTTCGTGGGGAAGGGGTGTGGCCACAAAATAATACCAATTCATAAAACGGTGCACAGTAGTCTCCATTATTCAAATTACGCCGCACAGTAGCACCACTACACCAGGTAGAGACACTTTTACACCTTACGGCGGACAGATTCCTCTTTTTACACATTACGGCAGACAGCATCCCCTTTTTACACATAACGGCAGACAGCGTGCCCTTGTTGCACATAACGGCAGACAGCGTACACTTTTTACACATAACGGCAGACAGCGTACCCTTGTTACACATAACGGCAGACAGCGTACACTTTTTACACATTACGGCAGACAGCGTACACTTTTTACACATTACGGCAGACAGCGTACACTTTTTACACATTACGGCAGACAGCGTGCCCTTTTTACACATACTGGCAGACAGCGTCCCCTTTTTATACATCACGGCAGACCGTGCCCTTGTTACACATTACGGCAGACAGCGTGCCCCTTTTTTTTTTGTGTTTTTATACACATGTGATGCAACACAATTGAAACACATAATTCCTACCAGGGAGTTGCTGCAGACAGCAATAAAAGCAAATGGAGACTCACCATGCACATAGGGAAATTAGGGAATGAACAGCAGCAGCTCCAGCTCCTCTCTCTCCCTCTCTCCCAGTCCCTCCCATTATGACAGTGGGCGCCGGGGGCGGCCACGAGATCTTGTCGTGATGCTTGTCAGAGCCCCAGCGCCCAAATACAGAGAGAGAGAGGAAGCTGAGGGAGGGGCGGAATATAAACAGGAAGGGGGAGGAGCTGAGTTAGCTGCCCCTCCTCGCTTTCCTGATTGACATCATGATCTTGCAGCAGGAGGACGTGTGGAGGAGGAGGCGCTGGAGAGAGCATTCCCTCCAGCAGCAGCAGCCAGTCACAGTGAGTGTCAAGTGAGACCTGTTTGTGTATGAGGGAGGGACGGACCCTCCTCCCTCTTCGGCCAGGACCCCTCCTGCTCCTTCCCCTTCAGCCGGGCTGCCGCTGAGTGTGTTACAGAGGCGGCAGCGTGTCTGGTGCTGCGGCTGCTGCCCGTAGTGCCCTGATCTGTTTCGTTACGACGGGCGGGCGGCGGGCCGCGGACAAGACGGGAGCGCTGGTGCCTGGTGTGCGTCATGATACAATGAGTCATTGTGACTCATTGTAATGCCGGCGGCTGTGGGCCCTTGAGTGCGGCGGGGCCCCAGTGCAATGCACTGCCTGCCCTGCCAGTAGTTCCGCCCCTGCATGCTACTGGTACCTATGAGGGTGGAATACACAACCCTTGGAAGTTTTTACCCAAAATGCCTACACCAATCCTGCATTATGCTTTCTGTGTGCTTAAGCTTTTCTTTTATGTCTGTGTGGCTTATCTATTGTTGTATTACTTAAATCCTCTGTATCATGTGTATTGTTTTTGATGTCTGTAAAGCGCCTTGAGTCCTATTGGAGAAAGAGCGCTATATAAATAAAATTATTATTATTATTATTATTATTATTATTATTACTGTTCCTTTAAATGTGTACAATACCCCTTTTTTTTTGTTTTAAAAAGTAATCACAGAAAAATGCTGTGTATTTGTATTAATTGGCACACATTTTCCCCTCTCTAAAAATACATGTAATTCAGGATATGGGTGTTAGACTTGGCTCATGACACCTCTGTCAAAACCCCAAGGCTCTTCTCAGCACTGATACAACAGTGCTCCCATTGCCACACAAAATGTAATTGAGCGTGCTGAAGGGCAGATTTCGTTGTTTGTGCCGGACATCTGAAACTCTACTTTACAATGTAAGAATAGTAGATGACATCATCTAGACATGCTGCATGCTAAAAACATTGTCCTGGGTCAGGGATATGTTGACCTTGGAGACATTGCAGCCAGTAGCGGATCTTGCCATGGGCAAGCAGGACTTTTGCCCGGGGCACCTCCATCCGGAGGGCGCCGCACCAGGGCAAGATCCGCTGCTGCTGTGCCCACCGCTGCCGCTGTGAAGGGAAACTAGATGCGTACGCATCTAGTTTCCCATCGTGGAGAGGTCCTTTACTGTGCGGTGCGCGATGACATCATCGCGCACTGCACAGCAAAGGTCCTCTCCATGAAGGAAACTAGATGCTACGCGTCTAGTTCCCTTCGTGGAGAGGACCTTTGCTGTGCGGTGCGAGATGACGTCATCGCGCACCGCACATCATTTCAGTCTGTACAGGGGGCATAAATGACCACGCCCCCTAATGCCGCCCCGGGCGCACAGAGCCCGAAAACGGCCCTGATTGCAGCTGTTGTTGAGAAGCCAGACCCACTACCACCAGTGGATGTGTTAAATACATAGGGAGAATTAGGTTTAACAGAGAATTATCCACCAGTGTTTTTCAGGTAAGTGTGTGTGTGTGTGTGTGTGTGTGTGTGTGTGTGTGTGTGTGTGCACTTGTTTATCTATCCTAATGGGGACAAGGGCCGGACAGCACACCAACACTGGCGGGACCTCCGACATGGTGGGGACCTAAAATGAGGTCCCCACGAGTCTGACCCTGGGAGGTGATAGGGGAGTCATGTCTCAACTACCCAGCATACAATTCACACAAGTCCCCGAGAATCACGTTTACCAGACTGCAATGGGTGTCGGTGTGTGCAATGCAGAGTGTTTAAAGCAAACAGTTCCCCAGCAGCGCTGGGGAGCATTCCCCGAATAATCTCCGGTGCTGCGGTGCCACCGGGAGGCAGG
Source organism: Pseudophryne corroboree (assembly GCF_028390025.1). Lineage (NCBI taxonomy): Eukaryota > Metazoa > Chordata > Amphibia > Anura > Myobatrachidae > Pseudophryne > Pseudophryne corroboree. The sequence goes on along the minus strand of NC_086446.1, from coordinate 559,163,889 downwards.
GAGGCCTGCTTGCTCCGTGCCGGCTTGGCACTTGGACCAGGCGCCCTTCCCTCCCTCGCCAGCCAAGTCCCGGCCGGGAACTTGGGTGAGGCACCCCATCCACCCGGCGCATCAGCGCCTCCGAGTACGGCGGAGCGCGGAAGGGAGGTCCTTCCCTGGTCCGCCCGGGGGCTGAGGTGGACTCCCTGACCAGGCTTAATAGTCAGGGGCGGGTCCACCGGGAGGGGAGGAGGGGCCGGACGATCCCCTTCCTCTGCCGGACTTAAGCTTCAGTCTGTCCGGGGCGCGTGGACTTGACGGGAGGGGTAGGCCCTACCTCTCCCTCCCTAGCGAGCAAAGTCCCAGCCGGGAACTTGGCCGGAGGCGCCCCATTCGAATGGAGAGCCAGTGCAAGTGCCCCAGAGCGGACAGCGGCAGCTTCCTTCCCTGGTCCGCTCTGGGGCCGGCGGGGACACCATTCCCCGGGCTGCCCAGGCGGGGAGAGTGGGACCAATATTTATTCCCAACTCAACTCTACACTTTCTGTATAATTTTTTTTCACTGTTTCTTTATTTTTCTTCGAAGTGCTGCAGTTACAGCATGCTGCCAGTGGGTGGCGCAGACTCCCTCTCCAGTGAGCCAAGTTCCGGCCGGGTACTTGGCCGGAGGCACCCCGTTCGAACGGAGAACCAGCGCGAGTGCAGCGGACCGCGGCAGCTTCCTTCCCTGGTCCGCTCCGGGACACCCTTCCCCGGGTTGCCTGGACGGGGAGAGTGGGACCAATATCTATTCCCAACTCAACTCTACACTTTCTGTATAATTTTTTTTCACCCTTTCTTTATTTTTCTTCGAAGTGCTGCAGTTACAGCATGCTGACAGTGGGTGGCGCCGCTGAGGGGATCCGGGCACGGGCCCCCGTGTCCCGCTTCCTTTCGCCCCGGGGATTTTTTTCCCCCAGGAGAACACATGAAAAATCCCCGCAGTGGCATCAGGCGGCCAGCAGGGGGTGCCGATGAGAGGGTACGGGCCCCGAGCCCCACCATCCGGTGGACCGTGGCCTCTCTCCCACTTACTTTTGCCCAGGTGAATTTTTTGGGGAGAGGATCCACAAAATCTCCCCGCAGTGGCATCGGGCGGCCAGCGGGGGGTGCCACTGAGAGGATACGGGCCCCGGGCGCCACCACTCGGCGGACCGGGCACTCTCTCCCACTTACTTGCTAAGTGGTGTGCGCAAAGGCTCAGTATTAGGACCGCTATTGTTCAATATTTTCATTAACGACCTAACAGAAGGTCTAGAGAGCATGGTGTCAATTTTTGCAGATGATACCAAATTGTGTAAGGCTATAAATACAGAGGAGGATGCCGAGTCTCTTCAGAATGACTTAGTTAAATTAGAAGTATTGGCAGCCAAATGGAGAATGCGCTTCAACACAGACAAGTGTAAGGTAATGCACTGTGGTAACAAGAACATAAATTACACCTACCTACTAAATGGGGTAAAATAAGGGGATTCTGTACTGGAAAAGGACTTAGGTGTCCTAATAGATAGCAAGCTAAGCAGTAGTACCCAAAGTAGGACTGCAGCAAAGAAGGCTAATAAGATATTAGCATGCATAAAACGGGATATTGATGCTAGGGACGAGAGTATTATACTCCCGTTATATAAATCACTAGTGAGGCCACACCTTGAATACTGTGTACAATTCTGGGCACCGTACTACAAAAAGGATATCCTGGAGCTTGAAAAGGTACAGAGGAGGGCGACCAAACTAATTAAGGGCATGGAGACGATGGAATACAAGGAAAGGCTTGAAAGACTAGGCATGTTTACATTGGAAAAGAGGAGACTAAGAGGGGATATGATCAACATCTACAAATATATAAGGGGACAATACACAGAGCTTGCGCGGGACCTGTTTTTGGTTAGATCAACACAGAGGACTCGTGGACACTCGCTCAGGTTAGAGGAGAGGAGATTCCGCACAATACGGCGTAAAGGCTTTTTCACGGTAAGGACAATACATGTTTGGAATTCCCTGCCCGAGGGAGTTGTAATGGTGGAATCTGTCAACACCTTTAAGAATGGGTTAGATAAATTCCTAATAGATAAGGATATCCAGGGGTATGGTGCATAGTCATGCATTATAGTTACTATAAATAGGGATAAAATGTAACGGCTGACAGCAGCATCAGTCAGAAATTTTAGTCAAATCATCATGCATAGGAGACCACAAATAGGTTGAACTCGATGGACAATTGTCTTTTTTCAACCTCAGATACTATGTTACTATGTTACTTTCGCCCAGGTAAATTTTTGGGGGAGAGGACCCACAAAATCTCCCCGCAGTGGCATCGGGCGGCCAGCGGGGGGTGCCGCTGCGGGGATACGGGCCCCAGGCTCCGACATACGAGGTCCCGGGCCCTAAGTCCGTCTTGCATCCACCTGGGATATTTATTTCCCCCCCCCCCGAAACAACGCATGAAATCTCCCCGCAGTGTCATCAGGCGGCCAGCAGGGGGCGCCGCAGCAGCGGCCCGTGACAGGCCGAGCGCTAACCCCCCTGCCCGCCCGGCCTTGGGGGCCGGGGGCGCGTCGCGCTCCACCGTTTCCCCCTTCCCCCCCAGTGGCGCGGTCGGAGCCAGCTCTGACCACCGGGGGGCACCGGCGGGTGGCGCTGGGATGCCCCCGCCACCCAGCGCCCCCCCCCACATGTGCTGGTCCTCTCCCCGGGTGACCCCAGGTCTGGGAACGCGGCCGCCTCTTGTGCGGAAGTTTTGCGGATGAGTGCGGACCGGAGCGCCCGCGGCCAGCCGGCGCTTCCAGGGGTTCGGGGAGGAGAGGAGGAATCCTGGGTCAAGCGCGCCCTTGGTCACTCGTTTCGCTACCCCCCACAGCACACCTCCGGCGGATCTCTAGGAGCAAGCGGAGGGCAGGGACCAAGAAGCCTGGTTCCCTGGAGCTTTTGCAAAAGGACCCGTGACAGAAGATGCGCGGAGCTCAGAGATCAGCATGGGCAGGACCTTCTTGCATCCAATTCTGTCCAGGCAGGGCTCCAGGAACCGGGGTCTAACAAGCCAAATTCTTTGGAGCTCCTGCGAAAGGGCTCGTGTCAGGAGAGTTGCGGAGCTCAGAGAACAGCAGGGACAGGGCCATCTCACCTATGAGGCTGATAAAGGGTCCGCGACGGGTGCCCGTTGGAGCCCGCCATACGGCTCGGGCCCTTCTCCTTCTCCCCTGGTGGCAGCGCCCTCCAGCGGTCCAAATCGTGTACTGCAATTTGTGGAAGTCTCGCCGATGAGTGCAGACCGGTGCTCCTCAGGCTGGGAGGCACTTCCAAGACCTCGGGGGGAAATTGGAGAGCGCACCGCGAAAGCGTCGCGCGCGCCTCCTGTCCCACTACGTCTGAGAGAACTCACCAGCGAGATTTACAGGTGATGGATGGATTACGGTATGGAAACAGTGAACCGAATGAAAATTACTCTTTTCTTTCTGCAACCCGATCGATGTGGCACCCTGCGCCCCGGCGGGGAGGGACGATCGCTCAGCCGGAACCCAGGGGTCTCACCTGGCTTCAGGTGAACCGACCCTCCCTCTGCCCACGGCGCACCTGGAACCCCTCCGCTGTTGAGGGTGTCCGGTCCCCAGGTGTCCGCCCGAGCGCTCTGGGCCGGAGCCAGCCGGGCGGGCTCGCACCCGACTCCATGCGGCATGGTCTGCTCTGTTTGTCAGCACCCGCAGGTGCCTGATGCTGCCAGGGGTGCCGGGTAAGTGTCCCCTATGCTTGCCCCCGGACCCCGGCGGAGCACATGATTTTTCAGGAACCGAACGAGCTTCGCATCAAGATCCGAGGACACGGCTCGCCCCGACGGCCGCTCCTCGCAGCCCCAGGAGAGGGCCCTGCGCGCCCCGCCCCGGCGAGGCGGCCGCACGTTAGGGTTCGCCCGCCGGGTGTCCCCCCCCCCACACTGCGGATGGGAGGGCCAGACGGGGCAGAGGTCAGAGCGATAGAGTGTGCGGAAGAGGAGTCGAGTCTTGCAGCAGGGCGAGAGAGAAGCGCAGACTCGGAGCGAGGCCGGCAGGAGACCGTCCAGGAGACAGGGAGAGCAGGAGGTGCTTTTCGTAAAGACCCGGTGGAAGCTGCGGATGCCCGAGCGCCAGGCGGCGGCATCCCGGAAGGGCGACGGAGTCCCGCGAGATGGAACCTCTTTACACCCTTTCACCCCCCGCGACAAGATGAAACCCGTTAGGCGTAGATCGGGATGAGGTGGGGCTGGGGGCAGCTGCTGCTTTCCCAGTGAAAAAACCACCCCCCCAGGATGACTTGCACCGGTTTCCTAGCGAACGGGTTGTCGGGTGAAGTGAAAACAGGCGAAATCGAGCGCGGCGACGTCCCCCTCCCCGGGGTGTCCGTCCGACAGCGCTGACCCCCAGGGATGCGTGCATTTATCAGTCCAAGACCAATCCGGGGGTTCCCGGCGGGTCGTCCCCGGCCTCCCGCCGCCCCCGGCCTCTCTGGTGACTCTAGATAACCTCGGGCCGATCGCACGTCCCCGTGTCGGCGACGACGCATTCGGATGTCTGCCCTATCAACTTTCGATGGTACTTTCTGCGCCTACCATGGTGACCACGGGTAACGGGGAATCAGGGTTCGATTCCGGAGAGGGAGCCTGAGAAACTGCTACCACATCCAAGGAAGGCAGCAGGCGCGCAAATTACCCACTCCCGACTCGGGGAGGTAGTGACGAAAAATAACAATACAGGACTCTTTCGAGGCCCTGTAATTGGAATGAGTACACTTTAAATCCTTTAACGAGGACCCATTGGAGGGCAAGTCTGGTGCCAGAAGCCGCGGTGTAAGGAGTGAAGTTGCTGAGCTCCAGAGAACCGTGTGTAGGCCGAAGCCAGGACCTTTCCTGGGGGATCTTCCCCAGAATCATGGAGCCTCCTGGGGTTGCTTCCCAGGAGAGTCCCCTGCCTGCAGGGACTAGCCCTGGTCCTCCCCCTGATCCATCTGGGGGCCATAGCAGGCAGGGTGGGTGTATGGAGGTGACGGATATGAGCTGGAGAGCCTCGGGGGGTGGCCCAAGCGGGGTACCCCAAAAAAAAGAGGCGAAGCCACATGGTGTGGCCCCATCCCAGGCGGCAAGCTTGGCGGATGAAGAAAGCACGGGTGAAGGTGACCCTAGCAAAGGGGGTGAAATTGGCTTATTTCTGCCTAGCGGACGCAAGTTAACGCCGAGCAGGCTGAACCCTAGTGTGGTTCTGGTCCCCTGTGCAATTGGGGTGACCAAAAGACTGGAGAATCTGGGGGTCCCGGCGGCCACTTTGGGCCTACAGCCATGTGAAAAATTGCCTGTATATGGCGAGAAGCTGGAACCTGCAAAGCAAGCAGTTTGTGAGAATGTGGAACTACAGGTCCCAGCAGTTAATGTGGGTCTGCAAGTTCATAATATAACAGCTGGTCTACAATGCATGACAGGCTTGGTTCATAACCCTGATACAGCTTTATTTGTGCCTAAAATCATGAATAGTGCAGAAGGAATGGAGCAGTCGGCTCCTTTATTACCTGTAATGCCATGTGATGAGCTGGAGACACTGGGAGAGCAGCTAGTTTCTGTGGAGAGTCTGCAGGCAGAGTCAGCGCTGTCGGCAGCAGAAGACCAGAGGGGACCTGATCATCTGTCTACGGGTGGCCCGGGGTGAAGTGGGTGAAGTCTGGAGAATACATGCATCCGTGTTCGTGGAGGGGGGCCGGTCAGGCCCAGCGCTGCAAGCCGCCGGCAGGGATCGTCTGCCGGAAGTGGAGGACGGGGACCCGGCGGTGCTGCGAGCGGTCTGTCTTGCTGCTCCAGCACAGAAGATCGTGAAACCACAGCGGGAAGCCGCGGGAGGAGGCCGGGGACCAGCGGCTGTTAGCAGTGGCTGTGTGTGACGTCAGAAGGGGCTGGGGACTCAGCTCCCAAAGTGGCTGGGAGTCAGTCCGCTAGCTCTGTGCAGGGGGGGGGGATAAGTCTGTGGAGGGAGGGGGTGCGGGCAAAGCCCGGGGCCAAAATCCAGTGAAATGGAGCTGGAGCCGGGGGATTGTCAGCCTGTTCTAAAGGGGCTGGAGCCACAATCTGTGTTATTGGCTGCAGGGGGTGTGGGCAAAACCCGGGGCTAAAATCTATTCAAATGGGGCTGGAGCTGCAATCTGTGTCTATGGCTGCAGGGGGGTGCGGGCAAAGCCCGGGGCTGGATCCTTCTGTTCGGCAGGATGTGGATGAATTTCAGTTTATGGCTGCAAAGGGAGAGGTACAAAGTTTGGTGCTGGTCTCACCTATGCAGCAGGGTCCAGGTGTGCAGACAGGTGTACCTGGGGCTGCAAATGGGGAGGAGAAGGCAGATTTACAGCAGTTGGAAATACCGGAGGTGGCAGGTGGGGATGAGCAGGATATGGATATACAACAGCGGGACTCTGTCAGCGCGCCGCAGCTGCAGCCATCGGTATCAGTGGATGCGGTCATGGTAGCGGAGGGGCAGGAAGGGGTACAGGCAGGGTCAGCTCCTGCTATGGGTGCTGGTCTGGATACTGTGCGGTTGGCTCTGGAATCTGAGATAGCCAGGCTCAAAAGGGCCATCGTATCTAAGAGGAGGAAAAGGAACCGGGCATACAGTCGTGAAAGGCCGGTGCTTTCTGCTGAGTTGGCCAGCTTGGAGGGGGAGCTCTGTGCTAAATTGGCGGAGTTGGAAGGATGGTAGTCCAAATTGGTGGTTGCAGAGGCGGAGGTGGAGTCAACTGTGGAACTGCCCCCAAACAAGTCGGGAGAGGCTGTAGTGTCGGTAGAGGTTGAGCACCCCTTGTATGCCTCCATCAGCAGTCTAGAGGAGGAGGTGCTGGTGGAGTCTCCTCAGGCTGACGTTGGGGGTGTGAAGGCATTAGAAGATCAACCTTGTTCCTCGGCTTCAGTGGCAGGTGGAGAGGTGGCAGTAGAGAATACCACTGAAGGGACTGGGACTGTGGATGAGGGTTTGAAGGTTGGGAAGGTATTAGGTGGTTTGGTTCCTTCTGTTGGTGAGCCTGTTGCCCGGTCAGCAGTGTTGGCCCAGGGCGTTTTAAGCCTGGATAAGAGCAAGTTGAGCCTGGGCCAGAGGCAAATTGTTGAAACTATTTATGGTGACAGGTTGGTGGGGACCGCTCTGGCCACCATGGAGGCTGTACAGCACAGGCTGACCCTGGCGGAGGGTGGAGTAGTAGGGGCTGCCCCAGCAAATCAGGTGGCACAAAACCCGGTGGCCACGGGGATGGCGTCGTACGCCGGCGTAGCAAGTGGTCCTAGGAAGTTTCCACAGCAGGGGCCGATGGGTGGGCAGCCAGTGAAGCGCCGAAATGCTGTACAGCTGAAATGGCTTGGTAAGGGTCCTCCCCCGTGCAGAGCTGATTTTCTAAAAAAATCTGTTTTTGTTAGGCTTTCAAGCTAACGATCTTTTTGCATGTATGCACCCTGTGGGGACACCTGAATTCGATATAAGTTTTCTCTCCTATAATGGTTTACAGGCCTTCTGGTCGAAATGGGGTGAGGCCAAGCTGCAGGAGCCCTGGGTCAAGTTTAAGGCATTTGCTATCACGAGACAGGAAAGAACGAAAATTAATATTTTAGTTCGTAATGAATCTCTAAGTGAAGCCGATTTGAATTTTTGGCTAAGAAGATTCATAGAGAAAATCATCTCCCCTGTTGAGAAGATCCCGGGGGCGATGGGCGTGTGGGGGGTGCATGGTCAGCCACGGTCAAGTTGGCGAATGGTGGCCATGTACCCTCGGCTGCGTACATTGGAAGGGACAGAATACAGTGCTTCTACCCCAGGCAGCCCCGGACATGCCATAGATGCGGGGATTTTAGGCATTTTAGTTGGGACTGCCCGGAACAGAAATGTTCGAAATGTGGCAAGTTAGGCCATCTGTCCAGGAAGTGTGATATTATTTCGTGCAACCTATGTGGTAGGGAAGGTTACCCTTACAGCAGATGCCCTGAGGCCTTTCACAACTTGGCAATAGATAAAGAACTAGTTGAGGTTGCGAGGAGAGTGGAGGAAGAGGTCTTAGGTCCGTTCTTTGAGTCGTCGCGGGCTGTGGCAGCATCTCCTGCTGTGGCCCCTATGGAGGTGGCAGGTCCATCGGGGGTGATGGCGGTGGGTGTTGTCGCAGTGGCTGCGGTTGTGACACCTGAGGAGGTCCCCTTTAAGTTGGTGGAGAAGGGCAAGGGAGTTAAGGCGAAGAGAAAGAGTAAGGGTGGTGACAGTGTGGTACTGACCAACAGATTTTTTGCCATTTCTAGCGACGAGGAGGAGGAGGGTGAAATCGTGATTGAAGAATCAGGCGATTTAGTTTTAAGATCGAGAAAATTGAAGCAGAGGAGGGTAGCCGGCGTTTCCCTGTACTCAGGTAGGCTCAGGGGGAAGGGTGAGAGGGCAGGTGAAGAGCCTATGTTAGGTCAGTTTGCCATTGATAAGGGGAAGGGGGAGACTAAGGAGGTGAGGTCTTCTCTGTCACAAAAGCTGGTTCCACGGGTAGCTCCTGAGGAGGGTAGTGCGGTGGCCCTTGTGGAAGTTCCTGGTCCTGTGGACCATCCTGAGGCCTTGGTGCAGGGTTTGCCCTTGACTGATGGTGGTGTCCCTGGACCTGGTCCTGGTCAGGTACCCTTGGCCAACCCAGTAGTGTGTCCTGCCCCAGTACCTCCTGATGGGGGAGGGGGTTGCCTACTGTATCTGGTGAGGTTGTTTCTGATGAGGTGGTTGTCCTCGGGGAGAATGAGGTAGTTCCCCCAGGGGTTATTGTGAAGCGGTTGGGCTCGTCGGAAGAGGTGTCCCCCGACAAGTAAAGAAGAAGTGATAAGGTCCTACTTGTAATAACCCTGTAAGGATGGCTTCCCAGACTATTAGATTTGCCACCATTATTGTGGCGTCTATCATGTCCGAGCGAGCTCGTTTCCTGGCCTTTAATTTTTTCGACACGGTTGAGGTCGATTTTTTGTTTTTGCAAGAGACTAGGGTAGGTCGACTTGCTGATCTCCACAAAGCGAATGCTGAGTGGAGGCGCGGCCCCTCCTATTGGTCTCTTGCGGCTGAGCCGTACGGTGGTTGGCGGTGCTTTTTACCGACATGATAACCGTCCAAGGGGTTATTGAGATTCAAGTAGGCAGGTGTATGGTTTTGGATGTCAACCTGAGGGGGAACTACCTGAGACTTATTAACATCTATGGTCCCCAGCTAAATGGGACAGGAAGTGTCTTTTCCGGGAGATAAAGCCATATCTTTTTTTGGCCCGGCAGGTAATCTTTGGTGGTGACTTTAACACCATCCTTAGGCCTAAAGATAGGGGAGGCTCAAAGACTACTCTGGGCTATGATTCCCTTTTTTTAGCTAGTATAGTTAGACAGGCAGGCCTGGTGGATATGCATATTCGCCATTCCCCAGACCTCATAGGTTTCACCTATTTTAGAGGTAGGTGTAGGAGTAGGATAGATAGGTTTTTCGTTAAGGAGAGTTCAAAAACTTCGGCTCCGGTGCAGATGTTAGTAGAATTCTCCGATCACGTTTTCCTGTGTGCATCCTTGAACGCCTCGGAAACTCCTCAGAAGGGACGGGGCCTGTGGCGTCTGAACTCTGAACTTCTAATGGAGGATGAGATTAGACAGTCTTTCAGGGACTTCTTTCAATCTCAGGAGTCACTTTTGGAGGCAGGCTGGAGTAGGTCTGAGTGGTGGGAGGTATGCAAGAAGAGGGCTTGCAGCTTTTTCCGCAACCTCGTAGCCAAGAGGAACTTGTTAAAGAGGAATGTCTACCATGCCTTGAGAAAGAAACTGGATTTCTTAATTTCTGAGCAGGGGGATAGTGGGGAGATCTCCTGAGTAAAGGCCCAGATGAAAGAGTATCAGTATGACCGGTATGCGTCCTTTGTTCTGGAAAGGGATTATGGTAAATACCACTCGCCTGATCCCAACCAGAACTGCAGGAATTCGGTTATCTGTAAGGAGGTGAGGGGGTTGCGTGATGACCGGGGTGTCCTTCGTGAGGATAAGGAAGGCATTCTGGAAGTTGTGCGGACCTTTTACTCTGACCTTTTATCTGAGAAACTGCTTATCAGAGAGAGGATGGAACGGTTTCTGAGGGAGACTCCTGGTCTCGAGAATTTTGGTGGTTCTCTTGATTCCCTGGGAGACATGATAACGGTGGACGAGATCAGGAAAGCCATAGACTCTTTGTCTATGAAGAAGGCCCCAGGTCCGGATGGGTTAACCTCCGAGTTTTATAAGACTTTGGTGACCTCCTGGCCCCGCGTCTTATGGAAGTATTTAATGAGAGCCTGGGTGAGGGTTTGCTCCCTCCTTCCATGAGACTGTCTGCCCTTATCTTGCTTTATAAGGGGAAGGATCCGTCCCGTATTGAGAATTCTGTCAAAGGTACTCTTCAACAGACTGATGGAAGTTTCCAGGTCTCTACTTTCTCCCTCCCAGCACTGTACTGTGAAGGGACGGAGCACCTTTATAGTGCCGTCCTTGGCGACCGGGAGGCTGTGGAACGGTGCCGTGCTGAGAGATGGGGGAAGTACCTGCTTGCATTGGATCAGTCAAAGGCGTTTGATAGGGTTAACCACGAGTACCTGTGGGCTCTGCTTGAACGGTATGGACTCCCAGTGAGGGTGGTTGATTGGCTGTGGGACTCTGTCAGCGCGCCGCAGCTGCAGCTGTCGGTATCAGTGGATGCGGTCATGGTAGCGGAGGGGCAGGAAGGGGTACAGGCAGGGTCAGCTCCTGCTATGGGTGCTGGTCTGGATACTGTGCGGTTGGCCCTGGAATCTGAGATAGCCATGCTCAAAAGGGCCATCGTATCTAAGAGGAGGAAAAGGAACCGGGCATATAGTCGTGAAAGGCCGGTGCTTTCTGCTGAGTTGGCCAGCTTGGAGGGGGAGCTCTGTGCTAAATTGGCGGAGTTGGAAGGATGGTAGTACAAATTGGTGGTTGCAGAGGCGGAGGTGGAGTCAACTGTGGAACTGCCCCCAAACAAGTCGTGAGAGGCTGTAGTGTCGGTAGAGGTTGAGCACCCCTTGTATGCCTCCATCAGCAGTCTAGAGGAGGAGGGTGCTGGTGGAGTCTCCTGAGGCTGACGTTGGGGGTGTGAAGGCATTAGAAGATCAACCTTGTTCCTCTGCTTCAGTGGCAGGTGGAGAGGTGGCAGTAGAGAATACCACTGAAGGGACTGGGACTGTGGATGAGGGTTTGAAGGTTGGGAAGGTATTAGGTGGTTTGGTTCCTTCTGTTGGTGAGCCTGTTGCCCGGTCAGCAGTGTTGGCCCAGGGCGTTTCAAGCCTGGATAATAGCAAGTTGAGCCTGGGCCAGAGGCAAATTGTTGAAACAATTTATGGTGACAGGTTGGTGGGGACCGCTCTGGCCACCATGGAGGCTGTACAGCACAGGCTGACCCTGGCGGAGGGTGGAGTAGTAGGGGCTGCCCCAGCAAATCAGGTGGCACAAAACCCGGTGGCCACGGGGATGGCGTCGTACGCCGGCGTAGCAAGTGGTCCTAGGAAGTTTCCACAGCAGGGGCCGATGGGTGGGCAGCCAGTGAAGCGCCGAAATGCTGTACAGCTCAAATGGCTTGGGGAGGGTCCTCCCCCGTGCAGAGCTGATTTTCTAAAAAAATCTGTTTTTGTTAGGCTTTCAAGCTAACGATCTTTTTGCATGTATGCACCCTGTGGGGACACCTGAATTCGATATAAGTTTTCTCTCCTATAATGGTTTACAGGCCTTCTGGTCGAAATGGGGTGAGGCCAAGCTGCAGGAGCCCTGGGTCAAGTTTAAGGCATTTGCTATCACGAGACAGGAAAGAACTAAAATTACTATTTTAGTTCGTAATGAATCTCTAAGTGAAGCCGATTTGAATTTTTGGCTAAGAAGATTCATAGAGAAAATCATCTCCCCTGTTGAGAAGATCCCGGGGGCGATGGGCGTGTGGGGGGGTGCATGGTCAGCCACGGTCAAGTTGGCGAATGGTGGCCATGTACCCTCGGCTGCGTACATTGGAAGGGACAGAATACAGTGCTTCTACCCCAGGCAGCCCCGGACATGCCATAGATGCGGGGATTTTAGGCATTTTAGTTGGGACTGCCTGGAACAGAAATGTTCGAAATGTGGCAAGTTAGGCCATCTGTCCAGGAAGTGTGATATTATTTCGTGCAACCTATGTGGTAGGGAAGGTCACCCTTATAGTAGATGCCCTGAGGCCTTTCACAACTTGGCAATAGATAAAGAACTAGTTGAGGTTGCGAGGAGAGTGGAGGAAGAGGTCTTAGGTCCGTTCTTTGAGTCGTCGCGGGCTGTGGCAGCATCTCCTGCTGTGGCCCCTATGGAGGTGGCAGGTCCATCGGGGGTGATGGCGGTGAGTGTTGTCTCAGTGGCTGCGGTTGTGACACCCGAGGAGGTCCCCTTTAAGTTTGTGGAGAAGGGCAAGGGAGTTAAGGCGAAGAGAAAGAGTAAGGGTGGTGACAGTGTGGTACTGACCAACAGATTTTTTGCCATTTCTAGCGACGAGGAGGAGGAGGGTGAAATCGTGATTGAAGAATCAGGTGATTTAATTTTAAGATCGAGAAAATTGAAGCAGAGGAGGAGGGTAGCCGGCGTTTCCCTGTACTCAGGTAGGCTCAGGGCGAAGGGTGAGAGGGCAGGTGAAGAGCCTATGTTAGGTCAGTTTGCCATTGATAAGGGGAAGGGGGAGAGGAAGGAGGTGAGGTCTTCTCTGTCACAAAAGCTGGTTCCACGGGTAGCTCCTGAGGAGGGTAGTGCGGTGGCCCTTGTGGAAGTTCCTGGTCCTGTGGACCATCCTGAGGCCTTGGTGCAGGGTTTGCCCTTGACTGATGGTGGTGTCCCTGGGCCTGGTCCTGGTCAGGTACCCTTGGCCAACCCAGTAGTGTGTCCTGCCCCGGTACCTCCTGATGGGGGAGGGGGTTGCCTACTGTATCTGGTGAGGTTGTTACTGATGAGGTGGTTGTCCTTGGGGAGAACGAGGTAGTTCCCCCAGGGGTTATTGTGAAGCGGTTGGGCTCATCGGAAGAGGTGTCCCCCGACAAGTAAAGAAGAAGTGATAAGGTCCTACTTGTAATAACCCTGTAAGGATGGCTTCCCAGACTATTAGATTTGCCACTATTAATGTGGCGTCTATCATGTCCGAGCGAGCTCGTTTCCTGGCCTTTAATTTTTTCGACACGGTTGAGGTCGATTTTTTGTTTTTGCAAGAGACTAGGGTAGGTCGACTTGCTGATCTCCACAAAGCGAATGCTGAGTGGAGGCGCGGCCCCTCCTATTGGTCTCTTGCGGCTGAGCCGTACGGTGGGTTGGCGGTGCTTTTTACCGACATGATAACCGTCCAAGGGGTTATTGAGATTCAAGTAGGCAGGTGTATGGTTTTGGATGTCAACCTGAGGGGGAACGACCTGAGACTTATTAACATCTATGGTCCCCAGCTAAATGGGACAGGAAGTGTCTTTTCCGGGAGATAAAGCCATATCTTTTTTTGGCCCGGCAGGTAATCTTTGGTGGTGACTTTAACACCATCCTTAGGCCTAAAGATAGGGGAGGCTCAAAGACTACTCTGGGCTATGATTCCCTTTTTTTAGCTAGTATGGTTAGACAGGCAGGCCTGGTGGATATGCATATTCGCCATTCCCCAGACCTCATGGGTTTCACCTATTTTAGAGGTAGGTGTAGGAGTAGGATAGATAGGTTTTTCGTTAAGGAGAGTTCAAAAACTTCGGCTCCGGTGCAGATGTTAGTAGAATTCTCCGATCACGTTTTCCTGTGTGCATCCTTGAACGCCTCGGAAACTCCTCAGAAGGGACGGGGCCTGTGGCGTCTGAACTCTGAACTTCTAATGGAGGATGAGATTAGACAGTCTTTCAGGGACTTCTTTCAATCTCAGGAGTCACTATTGGAGGCAGGCTGGAGTAGGTCTGAGTGGTGGGAGGTATGCAAGAAGAGGGCTTGCAGCTTTTTCCGCAACCTCGTAGCCAAGAGGAACTTGTTAAAGAGGAATGTCTACCATGCATTGAGAAAGAAACTGGATTTCTTAATTTCTGAGCAGGGGGATAGTGGGGAGATCTCCCGAGTAAAGGCCCAGATGAAAGAGTATCAGTATGACCGGCATGCGTCCTTGGTTCTGGAAAGGGATTATGGTAAATACCACTCGCCTGATCCCAACCAGAACTGCAGGAATTCGGTTAGCTGTAAGGAGGTGAGGGGGTTGCGTGATGACCGGGGTGTCCTTCGTGAGGATAAGGAAGGCATTCTGGAAGTTGTGCGAACCTTTTACTCTGACCTTTTATCTGAGAAACTGCTTATATGAGAGAGGATGGAACGGTTTCTGAGGGAGACTCCTGGTCTCGAGAATTTTGGTGGTTCTCTTGATTCCCTGGGAGACTTGATAACGGTGGACGAGATCAGGAAAGCCATAGACTCTCTGTCTATGAAGAAGGCCCCAGGTCCGGATGGGTTAACCTCCGAGTTTTATAAGACTTTGGTGACCTCCTGGCCCCGCGTCTTATGGAAGTATTTAATGAGAGCCTGGGTGAGGGTTTGCTCCCTCCTTCCATGAGATTGTCTGCCCTTATATTGCTTTCAAAGGGGAAGGATCCGTCCCGTATTGAGAATTCTGTCAAAGGTACTCTTCAACAGACTGATGGAAGTTTCCAGGTCTCTACTTTCTCCCTCCCAGCACTGTACTGTGAAGGGACGGAGCACCTTTATAGTGCCGTCCTTGGCGTCCGGGAGGCTGTGGAACGGTGCCGTGCTGAGAGATGGGGGAAGTACCTGCTGGCATTGGATCAGTCAAAGGCGTTTGATAGGGTTAACCACGAGTACCTGTAGGCTCTGCTTGAACGGTATGGACTCCCAGTGAGGGTGGTTGATTGGCTGTGTGTCATCTATAGGCAAGCCGAGAGCTTCCCTCTGATAAATGGTTGGGTGGGCCCTATTTTTTCGGTGGATTCGGGTGTCAGGCAGGGCTGTCCTCTGAGCCCCCTCCTATATGTCTTTGCTATCGACCCCTTCGTCAGAAGGCTGGAGGGTGGCATTGTGAGAGGGGTCCGTCTGAGCCAGGATTTTTCACTGGAAGTGGTGGCTTATGCAGACGATGTCACAGTTGTCTTGTCGGATCCATCTGAGGCGGATGTTGTTTTGTCATCTGTCCAGGAATACTTGGATGCTTCGGGTTCCCTGGTCAACCAGGATAAGAGTGAGGTTTTCTGGATGGGGGAAAAGGGTCAGGAATTTGACCTTCCGGATGGCCTTCCCCGGGCGAGCCAGGAGATCAAAGTTTTAGGCATCAGATTTGGCCCCGGCAATTATGCCACTCGAAATTGGGATCTTAGACTGGATGAGGCCGGCCGGAAGGTAGAGCAATGGAAGAGATGGAAGCTGTCTCTTAGGGAAAGGGTTGACTTGTTTAAAACTTTTCTAATTCCGTTTTCTTTGTATTTCAGCTACGTGTGCCTCTTGCCAGAGTCCAGATGGGCCAAGATTTATGCTCTGTTTTTCCAGATGCTCTGGGGAAACAGGCTGAATCTGATTAAGAGGACTGTCACCTACTGATCGAGGAGGGAATGAGGCCTGGGAATGGTCAACCCAGTGCTATTCTTTTTGTTGACCTTTCTTAAGTTGCATCTGGAAAGTCTCCAGTTATAGACTCCTCCTCTATGGGTAGAGGGTTTTAGAGCCTGGATGGATAGAGGGAGGGAGTGTAAAGAGTTTGCGGGTCAGGCATGGATACCTCCCGGCCTACGTGGCTCATAGCTTGAAGGTGACAAGGCGATGGGGCCTGGAAGCGGGGGAGGTCAAAAACTCCTCTAGAAGGGAGCTGGAGAGTAGAAATTTTGCAGTCTCACTTCTGGGAACCGCTGGCACTGAAAGACTGCCCGTGTAGTTTGTCTTCAGATGGGCTGGCTCTGGTTAACTCTCAGAGAATCCCGCTGAAGTTTCATGACATTGCCTGGCTCTCCTTTCACGGAAGGCTCTACGTGAGAGGAAACTTGAAGTACAGAAATGCCGATGATCGTGGCTGCCCACGGGAGGAGTGTCTGGGGGAGGAGGAGACAATGGACCATTTCTTGCTTAGGTGTCCTTTCAATGTGGAGGTTTATAGGAGAGTGTCCAGAGCCTTGGGTATCCTGGGCCTTTCGGGTCTTAGTTACCCTGAGTGGGTTTACGGGGCGTTCAAGAGATTGGGTCACTTTGATTTAACCACTCTGTTTCTAGTTAGTGTAGTGATTAGGTACTTCACATGGAATGCATGGTGTCAGGTCTCTATCAGGCAGAAAGTCCTCCCTTGTGAAATGGTGGCAGGTGATATTCTGCACGAGGTGTGGAAGATAAGGGATCTGGAGAAGCGCCGGATGGATGCCGTGGGGTGGGCCAGGCTGTGGCGTCACCTCAAACCCCCTTGAGTGGGTGGCTGAAGTCTGGTGTCTTTTTCAGTTTTGGCCTTTTCTGTCTCTTTACCACCGTAGATTTTTGTGATTGATTACAGTTTTTGAAATATGGGTTTACGTATGTCTGAAGAGCCTTTTTCATTTCTTCTCTGCTTGAAGTTGTTAATTTTGTGGTAAAGTTTGTTGATAATTTTGGTTTGGTGACGGCCCCATTTTCTGTTTTATTTCTAGCCTCTAGCTGGACTTTGTGAGGCTTTTCCTGCATGGACTTAGAGTCTAAAGACTCATTTTACCCAAATGGGGCGGTTTTTGTTATTGTGAAGTTTTGTTTTGTATTTTGTATATACAGCTTTGTTGTAATTAGAGATGAGCGCCGGAAATTTTTCGGGTTTTGTGTTTTGGTTTTGGGTTCGGTTCCGCGGCCGTGTTTTGGGTTCGACCGCGTTTTGGCAAAACCTCACCGAATTTTTTTTGTCGGATTCGGGTGTGTTTTGGATTCGGGTGTTTTTTTCCAAAAAACCTAAAAAACAGCTTAAATCATAGAATTTGGGGGTCATTTTGATCCCAAAGTATTATTAACCTCAAAAACCATAATTTCCACTCATTTTCAGTCTATTCTGAATACCTCACACCTCACAATATTATTTTTAGTCCTAAAATTTGCACCGAGGTCGCTGGATGACTAAGCTCAGCGACCCTAGTGGCCGACACAAACACCTGGCCCATCTAGGAGTGGCACTGCAGTGTCACGCAGGATGGCCCTTCCAAAAAACACTCCCCAAACAGCACATGACGCAAAGAAAAAAAGAGGCGCAATGAGGTAGCTGTGTGAGTAAGATAAGCGACCCTAGTGGCCGACACAAACACCGGGCCCATCTAGGAGTGGCACTGCAGTGTCACGCAGGATGGCCCTTCCAAAAAACACTCCCCAAACAGCACATGACGCAAAGAAAAAAAGAGGCGCAATGAG
Source organism: Pseudophryne corroboree (assembly GCF_028390025.1). Lineage (NCBI taxonomy): Eukaryota > Metazoa > Chordata > Amphibia > Anura > Myobatrachidae > Pseudophryne > Pseudophryne corroboree. The sequence goes on along the minus strand of NC_086446.1, from coordinate 559,146,489 downwards.
GTAGCTGTGTGAGTAAGATAAGCGACCCTAGTGGCCGACACAAACACCGGGCCCATCTAGGAGTGGCACTGCAGTGTCACGCAGGATGGCCCTTCCAAAAAACACTCCCCAAACAGCACATGACGCAAAGAAAAAAAGAGGCGCAATGAGGTAGCTGTGTGAGTAAGATAAGCGACCCTAGTGGCCGACACAAACACCGGGCCCATCTAGGAGTGGCACTGCAGTGTCACGCAGGATGGCCCTTCCAAAAAACACTCCACAAACAGCACATGACGCAAAGAAAAATTAAAGAAAAAAGAGGTGCAAGATGGAATTGTCCTTGGGCCCTCCCACCCACCCTTATGTTGTATAAACAGGACATGCACACTTTAACCAACCCATCATTTCAGTGACAGGGTCTGCCACACGACTGTGACTGAAATGACGGGATGGTTTGGACCCCCACCAAAAAAGAAGCAATTAATCTCTCCTTGCACAAACTGGCTCTACAGAGGCAAGATGTCCACCTCATCATCATCCTCCGATATATCACCGTGTACATCCCCCTCCTCACAGATTATCAATTCGTCCCCACTGGAATCCACAATCTCAGCTCCCTGTGAACTTTGTGGAGGCAATTGCTGCTGGTCAAAGTCTCCACGGAGGAATTGATTATAATTCATTTTAATGAACATCATCTTCTCCACATTTTCTGGATGTAACCTCGTACGCCGATTGCTGACAAGGTGAGCGGTGGCACTAAACACTCTTTCGGAGTACACACTTGTGGCAGGGCAACTTAGGTAGAATAAAGCCAGTTTGTGCAAGGGCCTCCAAATTGCCTCTTTTTCCTGCCAGTATAAGTACGGACTGTGTCACGTGCCTACTTGGATGCGGTCACTCATATAATCCTCCACCATTCTTTCAATGGTGAGAGAATCATATGCAGTGACAGTAGACGACATGTCCGTAATCGTTGTCAGGTCCTTCAGTCCGGACCAGATGTCAGCATCAGCAGTCGCTCCAGACTGCCCTGCATCACCGCCTGCGGGTGGGCTCGGAATTCTGAGCCTTTTCCTCGCACCCCCAGTTGCGGGAGAATGTGAAGGAGGAGATGTTGACAGGTCGCGTTCCGCTTGACTTGACAATTTTCTCACCAGCAGGTCTTTCAACCCCAGCAGACTTGTGTCTGCCGGAAAGAGAGATCCAAGGTAGGCTTTAAATCTAGGATCGAGCACGGTGGCCAAAATGTAGTGCTCTGATTTCAACAGATTGACCACCCGTGAATCCTTGTTAAGCGAATTAAGGGCTCCATCCACAAGTCCCACATGCCTAGCGGAATCGCTCCGTGTTAGCTCCTCCTTCAATGTCTCCAGCTTCTTCTGCAAAAGCCTGATGAGGGGAATGACCTGACTCAGGCTGGCAGTGTCTGAACTGACTTCACGTGTGGCAAGTTCAAAGGGCAGCAGAACCTTGCACAACGTTGAAATCATTCTCCACTGCGCTTGAGACAGGAGCATTCCACCTCCTATATCGTGCTCAATTGTATAGGCTTGAATGGCCTTTTGCTGCTCCTCCAACCTCTGAAGCATATAGAGGGTTGAATTCCACCTCGTTACCACTTCTTGCTTCAGATGATGGCAGGGCAGGTTCAGTTGTTTTTGGTGGTGCTCCAGTCTTCTGTACGTGGTGCCTGTACGCCGAAAGTGTCCCGCAATTCTTCTGGCCACCGACAACATCTCTTGCACGCCCCTGTCATTTTTTAAAAAATTCTGCACCACCAAATTCAAGGTATGTGCAAAACATGGGACGTGCTGGAATTTGCCCAGATTTAATGCACACACAATATTGCTGGCGTTGTCCGATGCCACAAATCCACAGGAGAGTCCAATTGGGGTAAGCCATTCCGCGATGATCTTCCTCAGTTGCCGTAAGAGGTTTTCAGCTGTGTGCGTATTCTGGAAACCGGTGATACAAAGCGTAGCCTTCCTAGGAAAGAGTTGACGTTTGCGAGATGCTGCTACTGGTGCCGCCGCTGCTGTTCTTGCGGCGGGAGTCCATACATCTACCCAGTGGGCTGTCACAGTCATATAGTCCTGACCCTGCCCTGCTCCACTTGTCCACATGTCCGTGGTTAAGTGGACATTGGGTACAGCTGCATTTTTTAGGACACTGGTGACTCTTTTTCTGAGGTCTGTGTACATTTTCGGTATCGCCTGCCTAGAGAAATGGAACCTAGATGGTATTTGGTACCGGGGACACAGTACCTCCAACAAGTCTCTAGTTGGCTCTGCAGTAATGATGGATACCGGAACCACGTTTCTCACCACCCAGGATGCCAAGGCCTCAGTTATCCGCTTTGCAGTAGGATGACTGCTGTGATATTTCATCTTCCTCGCAAAGGACTGTTGGACAGTCAATTGCTTGGTGGAAGTAGTAAAAGTGGTCTTACGACTTCCCCTCTGGGATGACCATCGACTCCCAGCAGCAACAACAGCAGCGCCAGCAGCAGTAGGCGTTACACGCAAGGATGCATCGGAGGAATCCCAGGCAGGAGAGGAATCGTCAGAATTGCCAGTGACATGGCCTACAGGACTATTGGCATTCCTGGGGAAGGAGGAAATTGACACTGAGGGAGTTGGTGGGGTGGTTTGCGTGAGCTTGGTTACAAGAGGAAGGTATTTACTGGTCAGTGGACTGCTTCCGCTGTCACCCAAAGTTTTTGAACTTGTCACTGACTTATTATGAATGCGCTGCAGGTGACGTATAAGGGAGGATGTTCCGAGGTGGTTAACGTCCTTACCCCTACTTATTACAGCTTGACAAAGGCAACACACGGCTTGACACCTGTTGTCCGCATTTCTGTTGAAATACTTCCACACCGAAGAGCTGATTTTTTTGGTATTTTCACCAGGCATGTCAGTGGCCATATTCCTCCCACGGACAACAGGTGTCTCCCCGGGTGCCTGACTTAAACAAACCACCTCACCATCAGAATCCTCCTGGTCAATTTCCTCCCCAGCGCCAGCAACACCCATATCCTCCTCATCCTGGTGTACTTCAACACTGACATCTTCAATCTGACTATCAGGAACTGGACTGCGGGTGCTCCTTCCAGCACTTGCAGGGGGCGTGCAAATGGTGGAAGGCGCATGCTCTTCACGTCCAGTGTTGGGAAGGTCAGGCATCGCAACCGACACAATTGGAGTCGGACTCTCCTTGTGGATTTGGGATTTCGAAGAACGCACAGTTCTTTGCGGTGCTACTGCTTTTGCCAGCTTGAGTCTTTTCATTTTTCTAGCGAGAGGCTGAGTGCTTCCATCCTCATGTGAAGCTGAACCACTAGCCATGAACATAGGCCAGGGCCTCAGCCGTTCCTTGCCACTCCGTGTGGTAAATGGCATATTGGCAAGTTTACGCTTCTCCTCCGACAATTTTATTTTAGGTTTTGGAGTCCTTTTTTTACTGATATTTGGTGTTTTGGATTTGACATGCTCTGTACTATGACATTGGGCATCGGCCTTGGCAGACGACGTTGCTGGCATTTCATCGTCTCGGCCATGACTAGTGGCAGCAGCTTCAGCACGAGGTGGAAGTGGATCTTGATCTTTCCCTAATTTTGGAACCTCAACATTTTTGTTCTCCATATTTTAATAGGCACAACTAAAAGGCACCTCAGGTAAACAATGGAGATGGATGGATACTAGTATACTTATGGATGGACTGCCGAGTGCCGACACAGAGGTAGCTACAGCCGTGGACTAACGTACTGTGTCTGCTGCTAATATAGACTGGATGATAATGATATCAAATCAATATATATATGTATATATAATATCACTAGTACTGCAGCCGGACAGATAGATAGATATTTATTAGGTAATGATGACTGATGACGGACCTGCTGGACACTGTCAGCTCAGCAGCACCGCAGACTGCTACAGTAAGCTACTATAGTAGTATGTATCAAGAAGAAAGAAAAAAAAAAAACACGGGTAGGTGGTATACAATTATGGATGGACTGCCGAGTGCCGACACAGAGGTAGCTACAGCCGTGGACTAACGTACTGTGTCTGCTGCTAATATAGACTGGATGATAATGATATGAAATCAATATATATATGTATATATAATATCACTAGTACTGCAGCCGTACAGGTAGATAGATATTTATTAGGTAATGATGACTGATGACGGACCTGCTGGACACTGTCAGCTCAGCAGCACCGCAGACTGCTACAGTAAGCTACTATAGTAGTATGTATCAAGAAGAAAGAAAAAAAAAAAAACATGGGTAGGTGGTATACAATTATAATATTATATATATATTAATTATATACAATTATATATATATATATATATATATTAATTAAACTGGTGGTGATTATTAAACTGGTGGTCAGGTCACTGGTCACACTATCAGCAACTTGCAAGTAGTACTCCTAAGCATACAATCACAATATATATTATACTGGTGTGGCACTCTGGCAGCAAAAGTGTGCACTGTACGTTATATGTAGTATGTACTCCTGAGTCCTGAGTCCTGCTCTCAGACTCTAACTGCTCCCCACTGTCAGTGTCTCCCCCACAAGTCAGATAATACAATACAGTCACACTATCACTTCACTTCAGCAAGTACTAGTAGTAGTAGTACTCCTCCTAATGCTCCCCAAAATTACTACTGTGTCTCTCTCTAGTAAGACTGTCTCACTCTCTTCTCGAATCTCTATAAAGTATAAACGGAGAGGACGCCAGCCACGTCCTCTCCTTATGAATCTCAATGCACGTGTGAAAAATGGCGGCGACGCGCGGCTCCTTATATAGAATCCGAGCCTCGCGAGAATCCAACAGCGTGATGATGACGTTCGGGCGCGCTCGGGTTAACCGAGCAAGGCGGGAGGATCCGAGCCTGCTCGGACCCGTGTAAAAAAAACCTGAAGTTCGGGCGGGTTCGGATTCCGAGGAACCGAACCCGCTCATCTCTAGTTGTAATATTTCTTGAATAAAAATTTCCAGCTCCAATAGCGTATATTAAAGTTGCTGCAGTTAAAAAGCTTGTAGTTGGATCTCAGGATCAAGCTGGCGGTCCGCCGAAAGGCGAGCTACCACCTATCCCAGCCCCTGCCTCTCGGCGCCTCCCAGATGCTCTTGACTGAGTGTCACGGGGGAACAAAGCATTTACTTTGAAAAAATTAGAGTGTTTAAAGCAGGCCCGGTCGCCTGGATACTTCAGATAGGAATAATGGAATAGGACTCCGGTCTCCTATTTTGTTGGTTTTCGGAAATGGGGCCATGATTGAGAGGGACGGCTGGGGGCATCCGTATTGTGCCGCTAGAGGTAAAATTCTTGGACCGGCGCAAGACGAACCAGAGCGAAAGCATTTGCCAAGAATGTTTTCATTAATCAAGAACGAAAGTCGGAGGTTCAAAGACAATCAGATACCGTCGTAGTTCCGACCATAAACGATGCCGACCGGCGATCCGGCGGCGTTATTCCCATGACTCGCCAAGCAGCTTCCAGGAAACCAAAGCCTTTGGGTTCCGGGGGGGGGGGGGTATGGTTGCAAAGCTGAAACTTAAAGGAATTGACAGAAGGGCACCACCAGGAGTGGAGCCTGCGGCTTAATTTGACTCAACACGGGAAACCTCACCCGACCCGGACACGGAAACTTCCCTCCCCGGGCTTAAGCCTCAGGCCGTCCGGACGAGAGCGAGTCCGGGCCTCGCCTCCTCCTCATCCCGCCCGGACCCAGCCCGGTCAACCCCCGGTCCGGCCATCCACTACGGTGGCTCCCCGGCCTGGGCTTATCGTCCAGCGGAGGATACCCCTCCTCTCACCTGATCTTCACCAGTCTCCCCCCTTCCACAAAGGGAAGCCAGCGGGAGCCCGGGATGCGGAAGCCGGCGGGAGCCCGGGCTGCGGAAGCCGGCGGGAGCCCGGGGTGCGGAAGCCGGCGGGAGCCCGGGGTGCGGAAGCCGGCGGGAGCCCGGGGTGCGGAAGCCGGCGGGAGCCCGGGCTGCGGAAGCCGGCGAGATCACGGGCTGTTCTTCTCTTCCATCCATCCGTCCATTATTTCATTTTCTATCTGTATGTATGGAGCCGGGCTGCGGAAGCCGGCGCGAGCCCGGGTCGCGGAAGCCGGCGCGAGCCCGGGTTGTTCTTCTCTTCCATCCATCTGTTCATTATTTCATTTTCTATCTGTACTGTACGTATCTGTAGGTAGTAGATGTAGACAGATTTTTATTTTTTTTATTTTTTTATATCATTTCAATTCTATGTTGTCTTTACTGATCTCTTCCCTTTCCATTTTTTAAAGGACCCATCTCTTTCGAAGAGACTGCCGTGCCGCCAGATGGCCAGCGGGGTGCGCCGCAGCTTGGACCGGGGGAGGAATGATCCGACCAACAGGCCGGGTAGTTTCTCACTTTTTTTTATTTTTATTTTTTATTTTTTTTATTATTAGATAGAATTGTTTATGTGGTATTCTTTTACCCCCTTTTTTCCCCATATTTTTTTTTTTTCCTTCTTCCTCTCTCTCCTCTCAACTCCAGATGGGGAAACGGCAGCCTAGGTACTTGTCATTTATTTATTTATTTCCTCCCCCCTTTATTTTTTTTTTATTTTTTACCCATCCTCAAGCGCCCTTCGGCAGGTGGGGGGGGGGGGGTGGGCGTCCACTACGGGACCGGGTGATGCCTGGCCGACGGCACTCTGAGGCCCGGGCACTTTTCATTTATCTGAGGTGTGTGGGTTCGTCTTTTAAAATGGGGAAAAAAAACAATGAAATTTTTTTTTTCATGTATTTCCCCCCACCAGGGGGCGCCGACGAGTGGAGACCGGGGGCCGCCTCCATGCCGCCGCCGGCCAGGTACATCGCAAACTCACATCAGTGGATTTTTTTATTTACTTTTTTTACGCGGCCAGCAGGGTGCACCGCGCGCACGGACCGGCGCCCACCCTTGGCTGCTCGGGAACTTTGCATTTAAATTGGTGGGGTGTTTTTGTCTTTTGTGTGTTTTTCATTTTTTTTCTCAATCGTGTTTTCCCTCGGCTGGCCAGCAGGGGGCGCCGAGGCGGGGACACGGGGGAGGGTTTATCCGGGCGGACCGGGTACTTTTCATCTGTTTGGGGCGAGTGCATTTTTAAAATTTTTCCTTTCTTTTTCTTTTTGTCTCATTTCGTTCTTCCCTTCAACCGGCCAGCGGGTGGTGCCGCTGCCTGCAAGCCGGTGGCCCGGGCCCTCCGTCCCACTTACTTTCGCCCGACGGGAATTTTTTTTTTATCCGAGAGGACACACGGAATCTGCCCCCCCCCGCAATGGCGACAGGCGGCCACCGGGGGGCGACGCTGTGGGGATACGGGCCCGGGCCCCGCCACCTGGGGTCCTGGGCCCTCTCTCCTGCCTACATTCGCCGGTCTTATATATTATTTATATTATTTTGGCCAGCAGGGGGCGCGCTTCCAGGGACGGTATGCCCAAGTCCGCGGAGCTTGTATGAGAAGGGCATTATGCCGTAAAATCGCGGAGCCCGAAAACCGGGTGTGATATTAATTTAATCAAGCGTAAAGGTATGCCCAAGTCCGCGGAGCTCAGGTGAGAAGGGCATTATGCCGTAAAATCATGGAGCCCAAAAACCGGGTGTGATATTAATTTAATCCAGCGGGAAGGTTGCCCAAGTCCGCGGAGCTCAGGTGAGAAGGGCATTATGCCGTAAAATCGTGGAGCCCGAAAACCGGGTGTGATATTAATTTAATCCAGCGGGAAGGTTGCCCAAGTCCGCGGAGCTCAGGTGAGAAGGGCATTATGCCGTAAAATCATGGAGCCCGAAAACCGTGTGTGCTATTAATTTAATCCAGCGGGAAGGTTGCCCAAGTCCGCGGAGCTCAGGTGAGAAGGGCATTATGCCGTAAAATCGCGGAGCCCGAAAACCGGGTGTGATATTAATTTAATCCATCGGGAAGGTTGCCCAATTCCGCGGAGCTCAGGTGAGAAGGGCATTCGTCCAAAAGGTCACGGAGCCTGAATAATGGGTTGACATTAATTTAATCCAGGGGGAAGGATGACCAATCTGCGGCGCTCGTGTGAGAAGGGCATTCGTCTGAAAACTCGTGGAGCCCGAAAATCGGGTTTAATTTGAATTTAATCCAGCGGGAAGGTTGACAAAGTCCGCGGAGCTCGTGTGAGAAGGGCATTCGTCAGAAAAATCGCGGTCCCCCAGCCTCACTATATACCCCCCCCCCCTTGCCCATCGCAGCGCCCCCTGGTGGGATGAATCCGGTACTGCGATTTATGGAAGTCTTGCCGATGAGTGGAGACTGGCACCCCTTGGGCCGGGACAGGCTTCCAGGAGCCTGGGGAAAATCGGAGCATGTGATGCAAAAGTGTCACGCGCGCTTCCCGATACATGACTGTAATAAGAACCCCTTCCCCAGATGTGCAATAGGAAGCACGTGCCAGGGCCTGGCCCCTTGATTCCCCGAACCCTGTATTCACGGTGGGCGTGGTTAGACAGAAAGTGCTGGCTTGGTACGGTGTGTGCGCCACAAACCCCGGAAGACCTGGGTCTGCCGGTCCCCTCGAGGCAATGGACGGAACCGACGGCAGTGACGAAGACTATCTCCCTGACTCGTCAGAGTTGAGCAGCTCGGATGACAGTGGAGGGGACGAGACGTCTTTTCATGGCAGGCAGGTTCTGGAAGTGTCCCATGTCTCCATCCGGCCCGTGCAGTGTCTGTCCAGGTACTTATCCAAAAAGCAGATGGTTCGATTGCATGTAACAAGAAAAATTTCTGCCTGTGGTGCGAGAGGCCATTCTCAAAAATTGCTAGATTTGTGCAAGCTGTCCACCACAATGAGCATGAGGTAGCAAGGTCACTCAGCTTTCCGAAGCGCTCCAGGGAAAGTACAGTGCAGCTAGACCTGATTCGCACTCGGGGAAACTTTGCCCATAATGTCGGGGTTCTCCGTGAGGGCAGCGGAGTCCTCCTACCGTGCAAGCAGCCGGAAGAAGCAACGGCTCCCCAAGATTTCATGCACTGTGTAAAATATAAAGGGCTATGCTCCAGGAAGCACCTGTGGCGCCATGTGAAGAGGTGCCCGCTCCGCAAAAGTGACAGCCCCAAACCTGGAAGAACCAGGGTGCAGGTTCTCTTCACTTACGCCACACCCCTCCCGAAGTATGTTGGCACCGGCCCCTGGAAGTTGCTGAGCGAAATGAATTACGATGATGTGGTACCGGTAATCAAAGGGGACTGCTGTATTATGCAGTTCGGCCAGCACCTCTACAACCGTCTGGGGTCTGATGTCAGCAAGCATGATTACATCCGTCAGAAGCTCAGCGAGGTGGGGCGGCTTCTGCTTCAGGTGAAGGTCTCACCGTTGCGGTGTATGGAAGATTTCATTTGCCCACCGAATTTCCTGAAAGTGGTGCATTCTGTAAGGAGCCTGGCCGATTACGATGACCGCACCAATACATATAAAATACCCTCGTTGGCTCTGAAGGTGGGACACAGCTTGCAGAAGATTTCTGCTATGGTGGAGTGTCAGGCACTGATGGAGGGCAGTGCCCTGACAGTGGAGCGTGCCCGAAACTTTCGGAAAATTTATGAGGCGAGGTGGAGCGAGCTCATCTCCACTGCTGCCCTGAAGACACTTCGAGAGATAAAATGGAATGCACCGCTGCTTCTGACCTTCACTGATGATGTTAAGCGCTTGAACCTGTACCTCCTTGACCGTCAGCGAGAGTACATTGATGGAGTTGTCCGCCCACCCTTCCAAAAAGCAGTGGTCCATGCTGGCCAAAGTTACCCTCACGCAGCTGATTCTCTTCAACCGCAGGATAGAAGGTGAGGCTTCCAAGATGCGGCTCTCCTACTTCGATTTATGGCACACAGCCGATTTGCAGGGTGATGTGGCCCAGGCCCTGTCAGAGCTGGAGAAGGCACTCTGTCGTCACTTCTCCCATATTGAGATACCTGAGAAAAGAGGCAGGAAAGTCCATGTCCTGTTATCCCCAAGCATGCAGAAAGCGATGGAGCTCCTCACAGAGAAGCGGACAAAATGTGGTGTGACCCCACACAATATCTACTTGTTTGCTAGGCCAACAGCCATGTCCCATTATAGGGGATCCGACTGCATACGTCTCTACACCCGGGAGTGTGGGGCCAAGCCCCCCAAAGCATTATCTTCCACCCGCCTACGGAAGCATGTGGCTACACCTTCCAGGGTCCTCAACCTGAGCGATACAGAGATGGATCAGCTTGCTGATTTCCTTGGACATGATATCCATGTGCATAGGCATTATAACTGCCTCCCGGAGGGTACCCTTCAACTGGCCAAGTTGAGCAAGCTCTTTCTGGCTCTCGAGCAAGGGAGAATGACTGAATTCAGGGGCCACAGTCTGGAAGAGATCTCCATTGATCCAAACGGTAGGTATCACTTGACAGTGAGGCTCCAGGGACTGACTGTCTAAGTGGGCTGGTGTGATCGGTTTCCCTGTCCTTCTCTATCCACAGAGCTGATCCAGGTGGTGAGCGATGACTCTGGGTATGAGCCAGAGAGTCAAGATACCAAGGTTCCCGTGGGGCACATGGGAAAAGAAGCCGGCAGCGTAGTGGTGGCGGCAGATGGAGGTGCAGCTAAAGGTGGGTGTGACTGTCCATTCCATTTGAGATGCATCCATGACTGGTGGTGGCATTGCGCGGTGACTGACCTTTCCTCTCCCGCACAGGTGATGGAAGGGGTGCCAAGCGCAATCCATGGACCCCAGCAGAAGTGAAAGCTGTTGAACGTCACATGATTTGGTTCATTCACTCATTCAAGGTGCCGGGCAAGAATGACTGTGATGCGTGCCTAAGGGCAGAGCGACAAGCGCTGAAGGCTCGGAACTGGCTCTCGGTTAAGTTTTACATTAAGAACCGAATTACTGCTGAAATGAGAAAGACCCTTTCCTGAATAAAATGTATCTGCTGCTGAATACATGTTTCCTCTATCCCTGGTTAACCCTGAAAATAAATCAGTTATGTGGGTGTCCTCACGAGGCAGGTATTCCTGAATAGGTCCCCATGAGGTCCAGGGTCCGTCTGGTATTTGATACTGATTTATCGGTCAATTTGGTAAGGCGTAATGTGAATGTGATTCCCTCAGTGGGTGCGGACCCCCTGGTCATGCTGTTCGGGTGCAAGGAAAAAGGTGTCCCCATGAGGAAGGTTCCAGACATATGTCCCGATGAGGATAGAAAAACAAGTATGTGTGTGTGTGTGTGTGTGTGTGTGTGTGTGTGTGTGTGTGTGTGTGTGTGTGTGTGTGTGTGTGTGTGTGGGGGGTTTGTTACTAGTTAATAAATTATTTAATTGTTTGGTTTGTTTCACATTAACAGTAGTTAATTTCATAAATGGTGTAATGGCCTTAGAAAGTACTGGCATAAATTGCCTGACATACAAAAACAACAGAGAACAAAATGTGTACTGTAAGTGTTTATAATGTTTTAAAAATAATGTAAAAAAACATATCTGTTGTGTGTTCTCAAACTCATAAAACATTTGGTTTAACCCTTCATACACTATCTTCAAATGTAAAATAATGGTATTTGTAATCCAAACATTTCTACAACAAATTTATACTTTGTTGTCTGTATATAAAATACCAAAACACATTATTTGCCTGACATAAAAAATTTTACTACAATATGTCAGTTTCTGCATAAAATAGGAACATTTTATATATGTGTATTGAATATAGACCATTTTAACATTATGACATTTACAATAAATTAAGAACAATTAACTTAAAACAAATCCGCCTGCGGAAGGAGAGAGCCGGGAGCCGATGAATTAGACAAGACGCACAGTGGGAGAATCAGCGGCACAAGGGGTCTGGTCTCAAGACAGAAAGCCCATGGACGACCAACGGCAAGAAAGCCCTCAAGTAGTGCACAGCTCCTGGTAGTAAGCTATACTCTCGGAGGATGGGGAACACCGTGCTTAAATTTTGGTGTCCGGGAGGTCCGATGAGATAAAAAAAAAATTGTTTTAAATTCTTTTTAATAAATTTTTTCATATTTTAATTTTCACTTGGACTGCACATATTTCACGGATGTGATTTTTGGAAGTGATAGTGGCTACATATATATGGAACAGAATTGCTGGTGCATAAATTTAACTGAAAACAGCGCTGTAAAGATTCCCAAGGTCTTTCGTTTTGCCTGGCAATTTAAGCCTGTCCTCTCCCTTCCTCATTGTTCTATTTGAATTGGTCATTTTATAACCAAATAATTTTGGGAATATTGTTTTAAAAGCCAATCACAAAATATTTATGTATACTGTATTATAATAAATGATGCACTTGTTTTAATGTAGTAACCTATCCTGATGTGGTAAACTATCCTGATGTTTTCTGGGTTTTTGGAACGCATTTGCAGTTCTGTTCTCTTTTCCTAGTGTTTGGGATGCATTTGAAAACGTATTAGTCTCCGGTATGCGAGTGAAAGTTTATGATAAACCACCACAGTGTCCCAGTAATGTGGAACACATGCACTTCTGCAAGTGAATACACAGCCCGTTCTGGCTCCAAATAAACAGCTCCAGACACTGCCCCAGAAGAATAGTAAGAACACGCACTTCTGGCATTCTGGTGGAATGCTCCTCACTCCCGCTGCCACACCATGTGGGCAGAAGGGCCGCATTCCTCATTGTACAATCAATTTATTTATACTTTGGATATTAATTTATTTGAATAGTGCCAAACTTCTGGCTCTCAAGTAGGTGTCAAATTTATTGTAAGCATGCATTTATTTGCCAAAAAAATATCATTTTAGAATTGAGGTTTGAACTATGTTGTCACTACCTGTTAGGGGGTATTCTGTATATTCTCCATCCACCTAGCTTCCTGTACATCTTGAAAAAGATCCTTGATCAATTGGAACATGTTGGTGAATGGAAGCTACTTTTGTGTAAAAAGATAACTACATCTCAATACAATTGGAATTTCAGGTACTGTTATTTTTACCTTTTGGATTGTCAGATCAGGAATAATATTATCTTAAGGAAATTGTTTCTACAACTCAGTAACCTCTTATGAAAAGACTGTAGACATGGGACACCATTTCCTTTATTTTTTATTTCTCTGTTGTGATCTTATTCTTTTATAAATACTTTTTCAAAGAAAATCACCACATTTTTGATGCATCTTGAAACTGTACTGTTTGGGACCAATATAAAGCTTGTAAAGATACATTTATAGAAAGATTATCAACTCTGCACATGTGAGTTTGGGTTTGCTGCTCCATGTTCCATACGTTGTTGTATAAAGATACCTTTATATGGGGATCACTTCATTGTGGTAAGTGAGTTGGGTATGCTAATTATAGTTCCACATATAATTTCTCTTACTGAACATAAAGATACCTTTACATGAGGAATCCTCACTCTATTTGTCTAAGTGAGGTATGCTACCATTTGGTGGTCCTACAGAAATTATAGCATCATTTGTTTGGTTGAACTGGTGCATTCTATTTTTCATACAGAATACTCACAAATATGAATGAGAACTGAGTGAGAGGTTCTCCATATAAACACCACCATAATATTTTGGAATTTATGGTTCATTCTGCTTTAAGATGTTTTAAAAGATTTGAGTATTGTCGTCTCTTTACATGTGAGTTGGGTACGCTGCTCCCTTTTTCATACATCATTGTATAAAGATACTTTTACATGAGGACTACTTCATTGTCATATGTGAGTTGGGTGCGCTATTCATAGTTCTACATATCATCGCTCTTATATGTTAAGATACCTTTATCTGTGAAACCCTCACTTATTTTCTGTTAATTGAGGAACTGTATGCTACCATTTGGTGATCCTGCAGAAACTAGAGCATAATTTATTCAGTGAAAACACTACTATAGGCTGTACTTCACATTTAAATTATTTTTATTCTTCTAAATATCTGGCAATCTGCATGAGAATTGAGTGAGAGGTTGTTCATATCAATATTATCACAATGTTTTGGAATGTATGGCACATTTGGTTTGAAGATGTTTATAAAGATACCTTTATCTGTCTAAAAAACACTTTGCATATGAGTGGGGTATGTATTCCCAATCAATTAAGCTATAGAGAACGGCCTCTATCTTTCAACTAGCTGTCGATCTTCCACTTCTGACCATTATTCAAAAAACACAGGGTGTCCATTTAGGACCTTAATATTTGTTTTAGTAAGTACTTTTTTCTGTATATTTTGTCTTCACATATTCACAACTAAAAACAAGAACTCTATATTTATTGTTTAAGTTACACCTTTGACCCCATATCTACTTCCTATTACTGGCATGTTAGCAGTCTGCAAGGACTGCATCTTACTGGCTGTGCTCTAACTGGGCTTGCTGGGAGCAGAGGTCAATCAGATACAGTGTTAGGGTTTTAGTGTGGTCTCATGGTGCCATAAAAACTGCAGAGGTCCATCAGTGCTGGATCCCCAGGGGATTCCGAGAGACTCAAAATGCGGTCAGTTTTGCTGCAGGCCCACAGAATCCCAGCTACACAGTGGGAAGGTGGTTTGAGACCTGGCATAGTGGAAATACTGGCACTGTGGCATCAAGGGCATCAGTCCATGAGCTGCTGTATTGGTGAGAATAGTCAGGCATGGCTAGCTTAAGGGCACCCGGGCCTGAAAATGTTCAAGGGCCTATACTGAGAAGTGTAGGAGCTTAAACCAGTGCTATGTGGGTGTGACCAGGTCTCTTGGGTGTGTACACCCCTACACTACCAGTCCAAATGTCTCCCTAAAGACACAAAAATAGCAAAATTGCATACATGAAAAATCTAGAATTATAATTTCAATACTAATAATGACTGGGCCTATTTTATGTGGAGCATGGAGCTGTAGCGCTTCCAGCTAATCTGACCCTGCAGTCGAGGAGCTGACTGGAAATGGAAACCTCAGAAGGAGAAGAAGCAAAGGAGTAGAAAAAGAGCTTGAGTTAAGGTCAGACTGAGTTCTTGTCCAATTAGACCCTCACTTTCCAATTTCTTTGTAGAAAATGTCAGGTCCATACCAAACAAACTAGATTAAATCTATTCCAGTCAGAAGCTCCTCAGAAATATCTGTCATGATTTTTGCAAAGAGCTGGCTGAGCAGCACTATCTTGAATGCTGCTGTTTGATGTATGGATAGGACCCTATTCAAAGCAGATATAGTGGGATTGGGGAGTCCAGTAAACTCAGGAGTGTCTGTCTACATATGTTAATAAGTGATGTTCAGATGTTGACCACTTGGTTAAGTGTAAGTACTTTGACTTGCCACAGGACATTTCAGAGATTGGTGTTGTTATAGTTTATATACCGCCACATCTACTAACAGTATGCTACATAGCACAAGCTCCCACTTCCCATGATGCAATAGCAAAACAACAAACTATGTGGATAGGGCATTCATAGATACTGTCAACTTCATCCAGGCAGAATTGATTTCAGTATTTCTAAAAGTGAATACATACAGATGTAGCCACGCTCAGCTTTGCTGACAAGCATCCTAGTGATGGCATGCTGGCACGACTATTGTGCCCATGAACTATACGGGTGCATATGCAAACTCCGCCATACGAATACATTGGGTTGCGGCTAGTCGCAGCCTGGCATATTACATCACACCAGCAGCATGCCACACCATGTGTGCCCATGAGGCCATGTCTTAAAAACTAACATAAACAGAAAATTATACCAAGGGGACTGAGGCCCAAAGCAATTCCCTCTTTTGAACTTTACACCAAGACTCTCAAGAAGGAAAGGGAGTTGATGAGTATTTTTATCCACCATAATCATCTGATTCTAGAACAATGCTCCAAAGAAATTTAATGACTGGGTAAGAAACTAGAACAGTGTGAACAAAAAAACATTTCAGACATGCTTTGAGAACACTAAGAAGGATCTTGAGATATGAGAAGTCCATGATTGAACAAAAAAAATAAAGTGTACTTGGGACAAATAGGACTTCACAACAGGAAGTATCTTTCATTGTACCAGACCAGCTAGATGAGAACAAGTCATAGTAGAGAAAGGAACACCATCCTCTATTGAAGTTGAACTTTCCAGTAGAGGAATACACAGATCTTACATTTCATCATAGAGGCAACCCAGCCTATAGAGGCGAGGGTAGTACCAAGTATCTGAATTTTTTAGAATACCGCAAGGGATCCCACGGATGCCTGCCAAGAGAAAAACAAGGAGGCACAAGAAGAACTACTCAAGTTGGGAATCTCACTCACCAAACTGTTACTCAACAAGTAGGAAAAAGACAGGATCATATGTCTCTACATTTCAGATTATCAGCTCATTTTTTCTGATGTACAAAAACACGTACTAGATAAAGGACTATCATTCTCTCCAACCACAAAATTTAAAAGGTTCCAATGGGAAACAAATCTTCATCTATTTGGACTTAAAATTCTTCTCAACAAATTTCATGCAAACAAAAGAAAAAATCAGTTCAGTAATATATGATCTGTAAATAGAAACACTTTCTATTCAGGAAGAAAAAAACACTCTCAGCTTTGTAAAAAGTGCAGAAATCTCCAGAAGGCACACAGTCATCATGTATTCGAAGACTCAACTGTAAGAAATGTTCTACATTCTTCACTGGTGACACTATCTGTCCTGAATTGAGTGTATTTATTAAATTGGTTTAAAAAGATCTGGACAAACTCTACAACAGGAAGAAATACTGCATACCTAAAAGCAATTTGACTAAGATCGAATTTGAAGCCATTAAAGAAATAAGATCATGGCATGATTTCCTAAAAAAAAGTCTGACAAAAGGTGGAACTAGTGATTTGACCTATTGATGTATACAATACCTGGGGGAAGCAGACAGTTACATTAAATTGCTTGTTACAATAATACCATTTTTGACCCTATTGGTAACTTCAAAACCTCTTATAATACAATTATTGACAGGGCTTACCATGATGGCATAATTAAGAAAATGGAACTTGAATTTTTCCAAACACCAAATCCTAGGACTCCACCATTTTATATGTTTCCCAAAATACACAGAAGCTTGGTTGAACAACCAGGGAGACCAATGCATGTACTTTCCCAGATGTTCATCTCAGAAATCACATGTTGGGACCTTCATCTTATACACAAGATATCACAGATGTTTTGAGGAAAGTTTACGATGTACACCTAGAAAAAACCTGCTTGCTAGTAAACTTGGACATAGAATCCCTATATGCAAGCATCAGAAATTATTTAGAGATTCAGACAGTGGAATGCTTTCTCAAGATGGAGGGAATAGAAGATTTCCAAGAATTTATTTTGGAATGATTAGAGAGTTTGTCTTTCACAAAAACTATTTTCTCTAAAAACAATTATTTTTACATCCAAGGAAGAGGTACAGCAATGGGAGTGGATGGGGGAAAGAGAAGTTGTTTTCATGAAGATCAAGATGTAAGTACACAACATATATAATTGGGGTGTTACAGCGATGATATCCTCATCAGAACCCTACTGAAATTAATGGATTCTCTCAATCCCAATGAATGTGATTACAGTACAAATAAAAAAATAAAGAGAACATTGCATTTTTGGACTTGCAGCTTTATGGAAATAAGAATGACCCGCTAGCCACTGAAATATTTAGAAACACCACATCTACTAACAGTCTGCTACATAACACAAGCTCCCACTTTCCACCAATAGTAACAAGTACACCTAAGAGTGAAGAGTTACCCAATTGTCCAGTTTTTCTTTCCAAATGTAAAGGATGTGACTACTAGAAAGAGGATATTCTATGAGCTCTATCAAGAAGGCTGAATAAGCACTTTAGACTGCCAAGGAAACCCTTGTGTTTCAAGATGGAACTAAAGATAAAGCCAAAGAGAGGAACACCTTAAGATTTGTAGGGAATTTCTGTAATGAATGGAGAGATATATATGACAGAAATTATACAGAAATACTGGTCAGTCTGATTATCCAATGCAGCAAAAAAAATTGAGTCACAAAGTAGAAATAAGTTGTTGACGTTCACCAAAACCTAAAGGATAAATTTGGATGCAGCTATCTTTGGCTTAGAACAAATAAAATTGGGTCTGATAGGTGACGACATCACCAAGGCACTTCTAAAGAAAAAAATAAAGTAAGTGGATATTGGGTTAGAAATTGGTTGGATAAAAGGGAGCAGCGAGTGGTGGTAAATGGAACTTTTTCAAAATGGACTGAAGTACTAAGTGGTGTGCCACAAGGGTCTAAACTTGAACCACTACTGTTCAACATCTTCATAAATGATCTAGAGGTAGGTTTAGAGAGCATGGTGTCAAATTTTGCAGACGATACCAAACTGTGTAAGGTTATAAACTCGCAGGGGGATGTTGAGTCTCTTCAGAACAACTTATTTATACTGTTAGCATGGGCAGCAAAATGGAGAATGAGGTTCAATATAGCCAAAATGTAAGGTAATGCACTTTGGTAGCAAGAATAAACATACCATTTGCACACTAAATGTGGTAAAACACACGGACACCCGCTTAGGTTAGAGGAGAGAAGATTTTGCAGCCTGAGACAAAGTTTTCTTCACAGTAAGGACAATACATATTTGGAATTCCCTGCCTGAGAGTGTAGTAATGGAGGACTCGATCGTTACTTTTAAGAATGTGCCAGATAAATTCCTAATGAATAAAGATATACAGGGTTATGGGGGGTAAATCATGCACTAAAGTAAACTAAAAAAAAACCAATAAATAAAAGATGAATGGACATAACTGCTAAACATTCACCACAGTTAATATTAGTTTTAAAATATCACAGTATAGGAGATTACTAACAGGTTGGACTCAATGGACACATTGTTTTTTTTCAGCCTTAGAAACTATGTTACTATTCTATTTAGACTGGGAACCATAGCACCCAAAAGACTCAATGAGAACATTAACTTCAGTGTCTTCTTGGAGGAATGACAGAATCCAGAAAGGAAAGTTTATAAATAGAGCCATGCATATACAGGCAACACATATTACTGTATGCACATATAAAGATAAAATATACATAGCTTAGAACCACTTTCACACTAGCCAGTTTCCACCCACCAGCAAAATCCCAGATCGCTTTTTGCCATGCTGGGATTGTAATGAATAATCAGCCCCAATGGGTCCTTTTACACGGCACGGCTGCCAAGTTGAGGCCGGATATATCCACTGAATAGGACGGCTGCCGGGCTGTGGCGTCCCTGAAGGCAGTGGAGTCTGTGTGTGAATGGACTCTTTCACACACACACACAACAGCTTTTTTTTGCTGCTGTTACTACTGCCGCACATGCGCGCAGCCTAAAACATGTCTCAAAGCCATTGTGTGTGAAAGGTACCGCTGGCCGGCAAAAAAAAACCTTTTTCCGGCCTTCTGCCTACTGGTGAAAACCAGCATGTGTGAAATGGCTCTAACTGTGTCTAGACAGATGCCAAGTAGGCAACTGGCATCTTATTATTTAACAAATGGTTATACACAGACATACATATGCAACAAGCCATCACCCCTCTAGCTTGAAAGAGATCCTTCCTAAAGTATCTCTCAGTTTATGCGGGTGTCATGTATTAATACTAAGATGAATGTTGCTTAACAACAAATTAGTGAACTGAAAGAATGCTTTTAACAATGGGGTTACTTTACTTAACCTATTTAGAGGTATCTGACTAAGGCCTGTCATAGGATGGTTAATGCTTCCACACAGGCTGCCAAGAATAGGATGATCAATACCAGCCTGTATGATGGTCAAGCCAATATGATCAGGAAGGCCTTTAAACATAATTGGCCTATAGTAGCACAATAATGAGTTGCCAGTTATGGCACCCCGCAGGGGACCTAATTTGAAGCAACTCCTGGTGCATCCTTTATTGGCGGCCTCCAACGGGTATCAGTACGCAATCCTGGCGGTCAGGATCCCGGCCCCGGAGCCCAACAGCCAGGATCCCGGTGGCAAGCATAGCATGTCTCCTCGCGGGCTCACTGCCGGTATTTCAGCTGGTGTCGGGATTCCAGCGTCGGTATCATGACCGCCGGGATCCCGACAGGCGATCAATTGACTGCCTCCCCTCAAACGATCTGAGTTGGTCTTGGCTGAGAACACAGAAAAAGAGTTGCTTCAAGAGAACAAACTGTAAGACCTGTAGATCGAAGGTCCCAGTTGCAAATATTCCCCAGCCACACATTGCAATTGCAGTATCAGTAAAATATTGTTTACATTGCCAATTGGATTTTGTGATTTATCTGGTTTAACCAAACAAAAATTCAGAGAATGGATGGCAAACCACAGCAGTTCGATTAGATTAGTGATTCAATCAGGAACCTCATACAAATCAGAAGCAAAACACTGCCCAAAATATGGGAACCAGTTTTTGATGTTGCAATATGGAATTAATTGACTGGCTACCCCACATCTATAAGGGGTGGTGGTCGCTTTACATAAGCATGATTGAGAATGGACCTACAGTAAAGATTAGATTCAACCTCACCACACAGCTTAAATGAACATAATACAGTAAGAAATTGTCTGCAATTACTTAGTATTAATGGTTTTGTTTAAGCTGTACAACACCTGTATTACACCTGTTTTACACTGGTTTATAGATAAGCTTCACGATTTTTATAGATGGGTACTAGCAGATTGCCTTTTGGGTACTTTAATTGCATTATGTCTGCATATTATATGAATGTTATAATTGTTTTTTAATGTTTTATGCTGACATTTTATGTACAGTAAAAAAAAGGTGAGAGTTCCGCACAAGAATGTCCATTGCTTTCCTGTATCCAGCACCCAATGCAGTACAGGAGTTATGCAAAGGGAAAGAATTACATAGTATGCCGACTACCTTATAAATTATTTAGTGGGATTATAGCAATGTCTACACTTTCTAAAAGGGTCAACGAAGCACCCCAGAGTCAGATATGAGTATAAAAAAAACATTAAGAGAGAAAAGAAGACTCTTTGTTGGGTGTCCTGTAACAAAGAGTCTTCTTTTCTTTCCTAATGTTTTTTTATTTTATGTACAGTACCACAGTTCACACTTCTGCACTATCGTACGTTGAATTGTTGTGGAAGGCATGCAGGAAGTAATGTGACACTATGTGCCGATGATACCCTGGTTGTATGTTCAGGGACTAAAAGTATGGTACGTATATGCTTGATGCATTCCAGGCAGTGGAACACATGCCTGAATTTGCACGCTGGTGGCATATGGAGCACATTTATGAAGCACTCATTGTATAGGTAAGGTTTGCTTACCTGAGATTTCGTGGCTGTACATTATGTGAATCCGGCTTGGTATGATGCTTGAAAAAAGGTCATGTTTTGACTGGAACATTGCACTGAATGATATACCCTCCATGTTGATATGAGCCTGACATTGAAATTAAAATATTGCATGCATGGAGTTGGAGATTTGTTGGAATATTGGTACCTGAACCATGTTATTTGTGGTGACTGGTTCAGTGCACCCTGTTGATACCTGGATATGTGGGTTCGGAAATATCTGATAATGATAGATAGATAGATAGATAGATAGATAGATAGATAGATAGATAGATAGATAGATAGATCCTCCATTTTAATAAGAGGAATGTAACACCATCATAATATAACCCAGGTCGTGAATACTCAGTGTCACTTTACCAATAAGTTAGGATTTACCATATAATGAAAGTTACTATATCTAGATAAGCACCACAATTTTATTAATTTGTGACTCCTTAATCACTCACATTTCACATCCTAGGCACTTGCTCTTTTCTGTCGAGTCCCACAGTTCTGATTAGAGATGAGCGCCTGAAATTTTTCGGGTTTTGTGTTTTGGTTTTGGGTTCGGTTCCGCGGCCGTGTTTTGGGTTCGAACGCGTTTTGGCAAAACCTCACCGAATTATTTTTGTCGGATTCGGGTGTGTTTTGGATTTGGGTGTTTTTTTCAAAAAACCCTAAAAAACAGCTTAAATCATAGAATTTGGGGGTAATTTTGATCCCAAAGTATTATTAACCTCAAAAAACATAATTTACACTCATTTTCAGCCTATTCTGAACACATCACACCTCACAATATTATTTTTAGTCCTAAAATTTGCACCGAGGTCGCTGTGTGAGTAAGATAAGCGACCCTAGTGGCCGACACAAACACCGGGCCCATCTAGGAGTGGCACTGCAGTGTCACGCAGGATGTCCCTTCCAAAAAACCCTCCCCAAACAGCACATGACGCAAAGAAAAAAAGAGGCGCAATGAGGTAGCTGTGTGAGTAAGATTAGCGACCCTAGTGGCCGACACAAACACCGGGCCCATCTAGGAGTGGCACTGCAGTGTCACGCAGGATGGCCCTTCCAAAAAACCCTCCCCAAACAGCACATGACGCAAAGAAAAAAAGAGGCGCAATGAGGTAGCTGTGTGAGTAAGATTAGCGACCCTAGTGGCCGACACAAACACCGGGCCCATCTAGGAGTGGCACTGCAGTGTCACGCAGGATGGCCCTTCCAAAAAACCCTCCCCAAACAGCACATGACGCAAAGAAAAAAAGAGGCGCAATGAGGTAGCTGACTGTGTGAGTAAGATTAGCGACCCTAGTGGCCGACACAAACACCGGGCACATCTAGGAGTGGCACTGCAGTGTCACGCAGGATGTCCCTTCCAAAAAACCCTCCCCAAACAGCACATGACGCAAAGAAAAAAAGAGGCGCAATGAGGTAGCTGTGTGAGTAAGATTAGCGACCCTAGTGGCCGACACAAACACCGGGCCCATCTAGGAGTGGCACTGCAGTGTCACGCAGGATGTCCCTTCCAAAAAACCCTCCCCAATCAGCACATGATGCAAAGAAAAAGAAAAGAAAAAAGAGGTGCAAGATGGAATTATCCTTGGGCCCTCCCACCCACCCTTATGTTGTATAAACAAAACAGGACATGCACACTTTAACCAACCCATCATTTCAGTGACAGGGTCTGCCACACGACTGTGACTGATATGACGGGTTGGTTTGGACCCCCCCCAAAAAAGAAGCAATTAATCTCTCCTTGCACAAACTGGCTCTACAGAGGCAAGATGTCCACCTCATCTTCACCCTCCGATATATCACCGTGTACATCCCCCTCCTCACAGATTATCAATTCGTCCTCAATTCGTCCCCACTGGAATCCACCATCTCAGCTCCCTGTGTACTTTGTGGAGGCAATTGCTGCTGGTCAATGTCTCCGCGGAGGAATTGATTATAATTCATTTTAATGAACATCATCTTCTCCACATTTTCTGGATGTAACCTCGTACGCCGATTGCTGACAAGGTGAGCGGCGGCACTAAACACTCTTTCGGAGTACACACTTGTGGGAGGGCAACTTAGGTAGAATAAAGCCAGTTTGTGCAAGGGCCTCCAAATTGCCTCTTTTTCCTGCCAGTATAAGTACGGACTGTGTGACGTGCCTACTTGGATGCGGTCACTCATATAATCCTCCACCATTCTATCAATGTTGAGAGAATCATATGCAGTGACAGTAGACGACATGTCCGTAATCGTTGTCAGGTCCTTCAGTCCGGACCAGATGTCAGCATCAGCAGTCGCTCCAGACTGCCCTGCATCACCGCCAGCGGGTGGGCTCGGAATTCTGAGCCTTTTCCTCGCACCCCCAGTTGCGGGAGAATGTGAAGGAGGAGATGTTGACAGGTCGCGTTCCGCTTGACTTGACAATTTTGTCACCAGCAGGTCTTTCAACCCCAGCAGACCTGTGTCTGCCGGAAAGAGAGATCCAAGGTAGGCTTTAAATCTAGGATCGAGCACGGTGGCCAAAATGTAGTGCTCTGATTTCAACAGATTGACCACCCGTGAATCCTTGTTAAGCGAATTAAGGGCTGCATCCACAAGTCCCACATGCCTAGCGGAATCGCTCCGTGTTAGCTCCTTCTTCAATGCCTCCAGCTTCTTCTGCAAAAGCCTGATGAGGGGAATGACCTGACTCAGGCTGGCAGTGTCTGAACTGACTTCACGTGTGGCAAGTTCAAAGGGCATCAGAACCTTGCACAACGTTGAAATCATTCTCCACTGCACTTGAGACAGGTGCATTCCATCTCCTATATCGTGCTCAATTGTATAGGCTTGAATGGCCTTTTGCTGCTCCTCCAACCTCTGAAGCATATAGAGGGTTGAATTCCACCTCGTTACCACTTCTTGCTTCAGATGATGGCAGGGCAGGTTCAGTAGTTTTTGGTGGTGCTCCAGTCTTCTGTACGTGGTGCCTGTACGCCGAAAGTGTCCCGCAATTTTTCTGGCCACCGACAGCATCTCTTGCACGCCCCTGTCGTTTTTTAAAAAATTCTGCACCACCAAATTCAAGGTATGTGCAAAACATGGGACGTGCTGGAATTTGCCCATATTTAATGCACACACAATATTGCTGGCGTTGTCCGATGCCACAAATCCACAGGAGAGTCCAATTGGGGTAAGCCATTCCGCGATGATCTTCCTCAGTTGCCGTAAGAGGTTTTCAGCTGTGTGCGTATTCTGGAAAGCGGTGATACAAAGCGTAGCCTGCCTAGGAAAGAGTTGGCGTTTGCGAGATGCTGCTACTGGTGCCGCCGCTGCTGTTCTTGCGGCGGGAGTCCATACATCTACCCAGTGGGCTGTCACAGTCATATAGTCCTGACCCTGCCCTGCTCCACTTGTCCACATGTCCGTGGTTAAGTGGACATTGGGTACAACTGCATTTTTTAGGACACTGGTGAGTCTTTTTCTGACGTCCGTGTACATTCTCGGTATCGCCTGCCTAGAGAAGTGGAACCTAGATGGTATTTGGTAACGGGGGCACACTGCCTCAATAAATTGTCTAGTTCCCTGTGAACTAACGGCGGATACCGGACGCACGTCTAACACCAACATAGTTGTCAAGGACTCAGTTATCCGCTTTGCAGTAGGATGACTGCTGTGATATTTCATCTTCCTCGCAAAGGACTGTTGAACAGTCAATTGCTTACTGGAAGTAGTACAAGTGGGCTTACGACTTCCCCTCTGGGATGACCATCGACTCCCAGCGGCAACAACAGCAGCGCCAGCAGCAGTAGGCGTTACACGCAAGGATGCATCGGAGGAATCCCAGGCAGGAAAGGACTCGTCAGACTTGCCAGTGACATGGCCTGCAGGACTATTGGCATTCCTGGGGAAGGAGGAAATTGACACTGAGGGAGTTGGTGGGGTGGTTTGCGTGAGCTTGGTTACAAGAGGAAGGGATTTACTGGTCAGTGGACTGCTTCCGCTGTCACCCAAAGTTTTTGAACTTGTCACTGACTTATTATGAATGCGCTGCAGGTGACGTATAAGGGAGGATGTTCCGAGGTGGTTAACGTCCTTACCCCTACTTATTACAGCTTGACAAAGGGAACACACGGCTTGACACCTGTTGTCCGCATTTCTGGTGAAATACCTCCACACCGAAGAGCTGATTTTTTTGGTATTTTCACCTGGCATGTCAACGGCCATATTCCTCCCACGGACAACAGGTGTCTCCCCGGGTGCCTGACTTAAACAAACCACCTCACCATCAGAATCCTCCTGGTCAATTTCCTCCCCAGCGCCAGCAACACCCATATCCTCCTCATCCTGGTGTACTTCAACACTGACATCTTCAATCTGACTATCAGGAACTGGACTGCGGGTGCTCCTTCCAGCACTTGCAGGGGGCATGCAAATGGTGGAAGGCGCATGCTCTTCACGTCCAGTGTTGGGAAGGTCAGGCATCGCAAACGACACAATTGGACTCTCCTTGTGGATTTGGGATTTCAAAGAACGCACAGTTCTTTGCGGTGCTTTTGCCAGCTTGAGTCTTTTCAGTTTTCTAGCGAGAGGCTGAGTGCTTCCATCCTCATGTGAAGCTGAACCACTAGCCATGAACATAGGCCAGGGCATCAGCCGTTCCTTGCCACTCCGTGTGGTAAATGGCATATTGGCAAGTTTACGCTTCTCCTCCGACAATTTTATTTTAGGTTTTGGAGTCCTTTTTTTTCTGATATTTGGTGTTTTGGATTTGACATGCTCTGTACTATGACATTGGGCATCGGCCTTGGCAGACGACGTTGCTGGCATTTCATCGTCTCGGCCATGACTAGTGGCAGCAGCTTCAGCACGAGGTGGAAGTGGATCTTGATCTTTCCCTAATTTTGGAACCTCAACTTTTTTGTTCTCCATATTTTATAGGCAGAACTAAAAGGCACCTCAGGTAAACAATGGAGATGGATGGATTGGATAGTTTACTAGTATACAATTATGGACGGACTGCCACGGTTAGGTGGTATAAAAAAACCACGGTTAGGTGGTATATATTATAATAATAATACAATTATGGATGGACGGACTGCCTGCCGACTGCCGACACAGAGGTAGCCACAGCCGTGAACTACCGCACTGTACACTGGTTGATAAAGAGATAGTAGTATACTCGTAACAACTAGTATGACACTATGACGACGGTATAAAGAATGAAAAAAAAACCACGGTTAGGTGGTATATATTATAATAATAATACAATTATGGATGGACGGACTGCCTGCCGACTGCCGACACAGAGGTAGCCACAGCCGTGAACTACCGCACTGTACACTGGTTGATAAAGAGATAGTAGTATACTCGTAACAACTAGTATGACACTATGACGACGGTATAAAGAATGGAAAAAAAAACACGGTTAGGTGGTATATATTATAATAATAATACAATTATGGATGGACGGACTGCCTGCCGACTGCCGACACAGAGGTAGCCACAGCCGTGAACTACCGCACTGTACACTGGTTGATAAAGAGATAGTAGTATACTCGTAACAACTAGTATGACACTATGACGACGGTATAAAGAATGGAAAAAAAAACCACGGTTAGGTGGTATATATTATAATAATAATACAATTATGGATGGACGGACTGCCTGCCGACTGCCGACACAGAGGTAGCCACAGCCGTGAACTACCGCACTGTACACTGGTTGATAAAGAGATAGTAGTATACTCGTAACAACTAGTATGACACTATGACGACGGTATAAAGAATGAAAAAAAAACCACGGTTAGGTGGTATATATTATAATAATAATACAATTATGGATGGACGGACTGCCTGCCGACTGCCGACACAGAGGTAGCCACAGCCGTGAACTACCGCACTGTACACTGGTTGATAAAGAGATAGTAGTATACTCGTAACAACTAGTATGACACTATGACGACGGTATAAAGAATGGAAAAAAAACCACGGTTAGGTGGTATATATTATAATAATAATACAATTATGGATGGACGGACTGCCTGCCGACTGCCGACACAGAGGTAGCCACAGCCGTGAACTACCGCACTGTACACTGGTTGATAAAGAGATAGTAGTATACTCGTAACAACTAGTATGACACTATGACGACGGTATAAAGAATGGAAAAAAAACCACGGTTAGGTGGTATATATTATAATAATAATACAATTATGGATGGACGGACTGCCTGCCGACTGCCGACACAGAGGTAGCCACAGCCGTGAACTACCGCACTGTACACTGGTTGATAAAGAGATAGTAGTATACTCGTAACAACTAGTATGACACTATGACGACGGTATAAAGAATGGAAAAAAAACCACGGTTAGGTGGTATATATTATAATAATAATACAATTATGGATGGACGGACTGCCTGCCGACTGCCGACACAGAGGTAGCCACAGCCGTGAACTACCGCACTGTACACTGGTTGATAAAGAGATAGTAGTATACTCGTAACAACTAGTATGACACTATGACGACGGTATAAAGAATGGAAAAAAAACCACGGTTAGGTGGTATATATTATAATAATAATACAATTATGGATGGACGGACTGCCTGCCGACTGCCGACACAGAGGTAGCCACAGCCGTGAACTACCGCACTGTACACTGGTTGATAAAGAGATAGTAGTATACTCGGAACAACTAGTATGACACTATGACGGTATAAAGAAAGAAAAAAAAATACCACGGTTAGGTGGTATATATTGTAATACAATTATGGATGGACGGACTGCCTGCCGAGTTCCGACTGCCGACACAGAGGTAGCCACAGCCGTGAACTACCGCACTGTACTGTGTCTGCTGCTAATATAGACTGGTTGATAAAGAGATAGTATACAATACATACAACAATGAATATACTACTATACTGGTGGTCAGGCACTGGTCACCACTAGTCACACTGGCAGTGGCACTCCTGCAGCAAAAGTGTGCACTGTTTAATTTTAAATTAATATAATATTATGTACTCCTGGGGGCTCCTGCTATAACAACCTGCAGTGCTCCCCAGTCTCCCCCACAATTATTATAAGCTTTGCCTTTTATACATTGATGTGCAGCACACTGGGCTGAGCTGAGTGCACACAGACTGAGTCACACTGTGTGACTGGCTGCTGCTGTGTATCGTTTTTTTTCAGGCAGAGAACGGATATAGCAGAGAACGGATATATATTAAAATAAATAAAAGTTAACTAACAACAACTGCACTGGTCACTGTGGTAAACTCTGTCTGACTCTGCACAATCTCTCTCTCTCTTCTAATCTAATTTCTAATGGAGAGGACGCCAGCCACGTCCTCTCCCTATCAATCTCAATGCACGTGTGAAAATGGCGGCGACGCGCGGCTCCTTATATAGAATCCAAGTCTCGCGAGAATCCGACAGCGTCATGATGACGTTCGGGCGCGCTCGGGTTAACCGAGCAAGGCGGGAAGATCCGAGTCGCTCGGACCCGTGAAAAAAAACATGAAGTTCGTGCGGGTTCGGTTTCAGAGAAACCGAACCCGCTCATCTCTAGTTCTGATATACAATTTATTGGTAGGGAATTAAACAAATTACACTTTAATATAACCATTTCTTTCACACAGTTATTGTTTAGTTTAATGCATACAATTTTCCCTCAATCACTGCCGCATCTCTGTTAATCACCTTTTGCTCCATAATTATTCACATCTGTCACCAATAACCTTCACTTTAACCATTTACTAACTAGATTTACCTGGATTAGATATATTTTCTGCATACTAGAAATGTAAACAGATGTGTCCTTTTGCAGTGTTGAGGCTATGCGTATGCGGCACTGCATTTAATTCTATGGGAGCCAGCGGGTGCATGCGTACAAAGCGGCATTCTGCACTGTGCACACATCACGGTCCCACTACAGAATGTGCCTATATGATGCAAAAAGTTAGCAGAACACATCTGTATATCTATACTTTTGCAGTATTATAATTATTATACATCATAAATATAAGAGAATTCTTTTGTATCTCATATCCAGTGTTTCTTTTTTTTGTTTTGTTTTTTTTGTTATGTTATTTTGGAACTAGTAGACATATCTACTGTCGTATTTCACTGGATATGCCAAATCTCATCTGATTTTGGAAGCTAAGTAATGTTGGGCCTGGTTAGTACTTGTATGGGAATTCCAGGTGCTGTAGTACTGTGTACGTCAACAAACAGCGGAAGTAACTGTGCAACCTTCACTTTTGATATCTATGTTTGTTGAATAATATCCCAATTCATGGATATTTACACAAGATTTATACAATATATGTGGATTTAATGTTGATGATGTTGCTAC
Organism: Pseudophryne corroboree; assembly: GCF_028390025.1. Lineage (NCBI taxonomy): Eukaryota > Metazoa > Chordata > Amphibia > Anura > Myobatrachidae > Pseudophryne > Pseudophryne corroboree. The sequence goes on along the minus strand of NC_086446.1, from coordinate 559,116,898 downwards.
AAAGTTACTCTGCTGATGGTGTTGCTACATGATTACTTGTACCCCTTTTGACCCAGGTTATTGCTGGGTCTACCCAGGTCACAGCTTGGTGTAAAAGGGTCCTTGAAAAATAAGCCAGGTCAAGTGACCAAGTGACCAGGGAAACCAAATGTCACAGCACATTTTAAACTAAAACATAACTCTTCGCTTTATTACAAAATTTTGTGGAATTCAACAAGTACATTACCCACATAGCAATCAAGGGATATAGATCGGAAATTTTTCTAGGTAGAAATTAGGTGACTTTACAAATAAAAAATTGGCCCATAAAAGATTCAATGGCTTTTTTTAGTTCAAATGTTTTTGCATTAATTCTTCCTTATTGTTTTCATGTATTTATCTGTTGCCTAAATCACATCATCCCCATGAGCACCTGGTTTGAGAAGTATGTGCAGTAATGTTCTTTAAAATATAGATTATGGATCAAAGGAATCTTGAGAGGATGTACATTTAATAATAATAATGAGGGTTCCACCATAAAAAGATACAAGTTTAAATAAGTGTGGAACTATGAAATCAAATCAAGTAAAAAAAAAAGTGTAAGGTTGCCATCTTGCTTCGAACATTCTAAGGATGTTGAAACCGAAAAATGGGTCTCCAGGATTACGGAAGTGTTTTATTCATTACAGCGGATATTTAAGGGACTTTTTGGGCATTGCTATTGCTACACACTTTTCTAAAAGAAGGACCATCTGGGAATGAAATGTGTTAAGCATGGTTGTTTGTGGACCCCTACTAATGGGCTCTAGTAGAGATGTACTTTCCATTGGTACCACCAGAGGCAAGCTGTTTATGTGATTTTGCTGGGCATGTTATGGTGGTATCATCTGGGCAACTGGGAGCATGGATTGTTTATATACTTTTTAATGGTTTTATCATGTGAATGTACTTCATATAAAATTTTAATGATCAAAGTTGCTGCACTACTATTCTGTGTGTTTTTCCCAATTACATTGCTGATGATTGAGGTAGAGAAGATGTGTCACCCTATCATTGTAACTAAAGAGAGAAATGAATGAAATGGAGGGATTGAGACAAGTATTTAGCTGTGTCCATCTTTAAAAACTTCAAATAAGGAAACTGCATCCATTAACCTGCAAAAAGAAAGAACTGTTTTGGGACACCACTTCTTATTCTGCAAATGCAGATAATAACAGTTAATATTGTGATATATACTGGACTCTAAGGGGTAAATTTACTGAGAATCATGTTGGTCTGAATTTGCATTCTTAGCCATAACACTGAGATTTACCAAAAGGTTACCACAACCATAAAACAATCATATTTCAAAACACGACCGCAAATAAAAATAGAATACAATGCACCGTTGAAAAAACTCAGAATTACTCTCCACACACATCAATGATACATGGGAATATACCCAAAAATTTATTTATAGACCGTGTAAATTAGCGAACTCTGCCCAAAATAAGTTTGAAATAAATGATTTCTTAAGCAGCATTTGTTACTACCATAAATATCTGCACACCAATATGATGGTTATAAAAGGAACCAAGGAGCAAGAAACTGAACAATCTCAGCAGGTTATGCAGGTTCCACACAAGTTTAATTTTTTAGAGGACATTTGAACCTGAACACATTTGCCAATGGGAAGATAATACAGATGTTCTGGCTCAATCATAAAAACTTACTCCATCTGTGTGACCTTGTCAAAATGGACCTAGATTCAGAGACAGTATTGTTCATGTTCTGTTCTCAGGCCTACATAAACTTCTGGCTGTGTTCACTTTCTAGCTACTGGGAATTTCCAGTCTATTGCTTGTAGAGTCCTTGGGATTCCAGCCTCTTATAGAGACCTCTATCTGTGCTTCCCTAGCCAGGAGTCACAGTGGCATGCAGTCGGGGGTAGCTTTTTGTCATATGGAAGTCATGCCTAATGTTGATTGCACACACATTGTGCTGATACCACCTAGGGCCAAGACACATATATATCTTAACATTCACCATGTTCACTTTAATAATGTGTCGGTGGTTTGTGATGCAAATATGAACATCATGAGTGTTGTGGTGGGTTATCCTGGCACATCATGATTGCCTTATCCTCAGTCAGTTACCCCTCCATGATAAATTAAATTAGAGGCCTGACAAATAGCAGAGGGGTAGCTGCTGGATAAGAACACATTTCACTGGCCTTTTAATCAAAATACATATTCCTATATGCTAGTGTCGAAGTCAGAAAATATTACAGTACACACATTACGTACAAACACCACATAGATGGCCTCTGTGTGCATACGTATTCGGCCGTGCATGCACATATTCGCAATTTGCGTATGGTCGCTTCCGCGGTCCTGCACATTAGAGCGTGGTATGAGTAATTACAGTGGAATTTATACTCGCATGGAAAAGCCACAAAGACATATCATATATCTAATCCATATATTGCATAAATCCCCCACTGTCTGCTTCCTCTTCTAATAGCATAAAGATCAGTCACACATAAATTAAACTCCCAGAGACTCAAATACAATGGCCTTATTTGCACAAAGCTTTGAAATTCTATGAAGAAGGCAAACATCATTGTTTACTCCTATAATTCTAGGGTAGCCCAGTTTCAGTCGACAACAATAAAATACTGGATTGTCATTGTCTTGTCTGAAGACAAGACAAACAAAAAGACAATACCCAGGAACCTAGGCTGAGGAGAAACTCAATTAGCAATAGCTAACAAAAATACAAACCAGACATTTAGAAATCTGAGATAATAACATTCATAGTCTAAACTCTCGGATATGTATGTATATTTATATTTACAGACATACTTGTTTGAATGAACCTGTGGAAGGCACCTGTTATCTCTTTTTTTTCCCAGCTCTGATCTGGTTGGACGTGTTTTTAGCTCACTAAAGTCTCTTTGGTTTCACTTTGGGTGATACAAGTAACACCGATCTGGATACAGCACAGAATTTGGAACTATGACCTCACACATAGACACAGACCTGGATGCATTACTGGCTGTTATTGATCTCACACAAGGTGAGACTTTCAGCTACTCAGATGGGGACGCTGATTCCATTCGCTTTAAAGACAAACTGAGCACTACGAGTGGTGACGTTGATAACTTGCACTTGTTTAGAGATCTATTAAAATTAAAGAAGCGGGAGTTGGATTACTACTACCACGGTGTAACACTGTCCGATTACCACCGGGATGGGAAAATTCCCCGGGGTTTTCGGATTAAGAATGTGCCCACCATTGGCCGCTTCAACGCATCTTTCTGCAAAAAATGGATCTCTATTTTGAACAAGTGTTCGTACGACTTAATCCTGCTGGTGATAGAGGAAGTTACCCGTGAATTGGCCAGTATTAGATCCCAAATAGAGACGTTTGAACTTTCTCATAAATCTACGCTTACGGCAGACCAGTCCAATGATTGGCTGGGCAGTTTATCCACACAATTGGACAAATATAGGAAAGATCTTATCCAATATAAGCGACACAAACTTGAGAAAGTCAATATGGATTATACCCGTAAACAAGTATATCCATGGATCACTGGCACGTCTAATCCAGCTAGATTTAATAGACGACGCTATCCCAATTATAATAATCAAGTTGCGCTTGATACTGACACCTCTACAGATGGGAATGGCTCAGCAAGTGAGGTGGATACACAAGGGAATCTCTCAGGTCGTCCCCCTTTAGGGGTGCTCACAAGAGCTCAACTGCTAAACCCCGCAGGCAACGTACGCGGAGGGGGGGCCAGAACAAAAGGTCGAGGGGCAGGCCGTCCCCGGTACAAGAAGAAGACCAAGTAATATTCAACCTTTCCGAGAGAACCCTCACACCTATGGAAACCTTGGTGTTATCTAAAGGATTAAACTTTGTACCCACCAACCGGTTTGACCCCTTTGAGTGGAAGATCGAACAATACAAACTGGGGAGACAATTACGCCTTAAAGAGTATTTCAACGACAAGTCTACGAAAGTGGACTCATGTGGCGACTTGCCGCCATCATTACGGAAAAAATCCAGATTTGATCCTGTCTCTCACAATCAGTCTATTAAAGTCTTTTGTCGCACTTTGGATAGTTCAGTGCAACAGCTTACTTCCATATCCACTAAGACACATTCCAACCTTTCCCGTGAGGAGTGGGAGGCACTGAAATCGCTCGGTAATTATGATGACATTGTCATCAGGCCCGCCGATAAGGGCGGGGCCATTGTTATACAGAACGTATCCGACTACGTGTTGGAATTAGATAAACAACTGGGCGATATCAGTGTCTACTGCAGACTCTCTGCAGATCCCACTCCACTGTTTAAGGAGGAATTGGATCACATCTTGACTAATGCGGTCTCTGATGGCCTAATTTTACAATCTACGTGTGATGCCCTGATCACTCGGTTTCCTGTAATTCCTTTGCTTTACTCGCTTCCTAAGATCCACAAGGATGCTCAGTGCCCCCCTGCTAGGCCCATTATATCGGCTAGGGGTTCCATGTACCAGAAAATTTCTATGTACTTGGATCATTTTTTGCAGCCATGTGTGCAGGCCAAGGAATCATACCTTAAGGATACCACCATGCTCCTAAAAAGATTGGAGGAGCTTGGGGATATTCCAAGGGGTTGTTTTTTGGCCACCATTGATGTTAAGAGCCTGTACACTTGTATACCCCATCAGGAGGGGCTATCAGCTGTGAGATCTGTAATAGAGGGGAATCCTTTGTACAAGGGTCCTGATGTTAACCTTTTCATGCGGTTGTTGGAATTGACACTCCAACGCAATTACTTTATGTTTAATAATGCATACTACCTCCAACTCCAAGGGTGTGCCATGGGAAGTAACGTGGCCCCTTCATTTGCGAACTGTTTCATGTTCGCAGTGGAGGAAACCTTGTTTTTTAAATGTCCGGATATTCGCAGCAAGATCACACTTTATGTACGATTTATTGATGATCTTTTAGTCCTTTGGGGGGGATCACGGGATGAGTTGGAGTCTTTGATTGTCGTGCATAACGCGTCAGGCTCCCCTGTGAAACTCATATATACCATTGACCAGAGGAGCGTTAATTTCCTGGATGTATGCATTACCATCAACGATGGAAAGGTTAACACTGGACTGTTTGTGAAGCCAACTGACAGAAATAATATGTTGTTGGCTACTAGCCATCATCCGTTACCCCTTAAAAGGGGTCTGCCTTTTTCACAGATGCTGCGTGTACGTAGAATCATTAATGATGCTAGTGAGGTTGAGCCTGCATTGGATTCCATGGTGACTAAGTTCCATCAGAGAGGTTACCCTTTGGATGATCTTTTAGCGACTAAATTAAAGGTACTTGCCACTCCAAGATCTGTTGCACTTACCCCTACTGTTAAAAACATTGAGAATCGCTTGATTTGGGTGAATAAGTTTCACTGTCAGAGTAATCAAGTCAACAAACTCTGCAAATCCCTATGGCCAGTAGTTAGATCAGACAAGCAATTGAAAAGTCTGAATAATGCTAGGATCATGCCAGCCTATAGGAGGGGCAAGAACATTAGGGATCATGTCATGAAAACTGACATACAATTTCCCCCATTGAATAGTGGTAGGGAGACCGGTTTTCTTAGTCCGGCACGGTTGGGTTGTTTTAAGTGTTTGGGCTGCACTACGTGCAGCCACATGATTGCAGGAGACAGCTTCCATCATCCATACACAGGGAAAAAGTTTAGAATCTTACATCGGGTGACTTGCACCACTAGATTTGTAGTGTACTTATTGAGCTGTCCGTGTGGCCTACACTATGTAGGCAAGACGGAATGTGCCTTCAAAGAAAGGATGGCGGCACATAGGTCTTCAATCAGGGCAGCGCTTAACTCAGGAAAAAGTGATCAGCCAGTAGCGCGTCACTTTATTGAGGCACGTCATTCTCTAGCCCAGCTAAGACACCGTATTATAGACCACATTCCCCCACTCAAACGGGGGGGAGACCGTGGCCTTTTATTATTAAAAAGGGAAGCAAAGTGGATCTTTCTTTTAGATACCTTGTCTCCTCGTGGCCTTAATGAACATCAAGGGCTGGCATGCTTTATTTAATCTGCTTTTGGGACCTTAATTATCACATTTATGTTGTAATATGTGAATGATATGGTTTAATGGGGAGTTTACATGTTCTCCATTTTTTTCAGTTTTTTTTTTTTTCTTTTATGTAGTTTTCTTGTTTAGTTTGGTCATTAAATAGTTCCATTAATACTGTCTATAACTCAGGTCGACAGGATCGTTGTAAATTACCCACATGGCGCACTAGTGTACTCTATGTGGGATTGATGCCACTAATATATAGTTGTTGTCCTTAAATGAAATTGTTCAGAAAGTGTTTGTAGCCAGGCATCATGATCTTAAATGTGTTACACTAGGTATTAGGTTTTAGATTTTTTTATGTTCACTTAAGTGTCTGTTTATTCTGTTTCACTGCAATCCGGTTTTTTCATGGGTGTTTCAGTGAGCTTCGTCTGGTTGTCATGACGCCGGACGCCGGCGCTTGCGGATTACGTCATTGGACGGAGCGGGTTGCGGCGGGCGGACGGCGCCATGCTCAGATGGAGAGGGCTATATAGGTATGTATGTTTTATTGTCTTGTTGTCCTGATGAAAATGTATGATTTTATACATTGAAACGTTGATTGTCTCTGCAAGGCATCTGCTTCTTCATTTATCGCCGTGAGTGCCGCCTGACTGGTGTTTGTATATATATATATGTGTATAATTCCTAACAAATTGTAATAGCAGGAGTATGTGTGTGTATATATATATATATATATATATATATATGAGTATATGGATATATGTGGCTATATGTATATCTTGAGGATGGAAATAGATAATCATATCATGTGTGGGATCATATTGTTCAGAGTCACATAAACATTAATCTGGTGGGAATAAGAATATTATCATATATTACCACATTAAGTTATTAATAATATCAGATTTATGTATGATTAATGTGATGGGTTTAACTGGTCATGGGGCGGGAACTCAGATGCAAACAGAAATCACATCTCAAGTCTTAGCCATCGCCCACTTCTTGAGCTGACCAATGATCCCTGGTGCACAGGATATGTCCCACCCCCGAACCAATGGAAGAAGAGCACACAGTGTCTATTGTATTATGTTTTGATCTACTGTATAAAGAGCCAGCTGCATGCCAGGTCACTATTACAGACTCTAAAGGTCATCTACCCAGATGACTGAGGACCAGACTGGGAAGCGCAGGCGAAAACCAAACAAGTATGTACCATTGACTGTAGCCATTATTCTATTGTATTGTATTGTTATTGTAACCCCCTTTCAGTAATTATATGTTGGTGTGTCAGAACCCGGCATTTTTTAAATACAATCTGGTGTCGTGTTTCCTTTCCCTGCTAAGGTATTAAAGTGTATTTACAGCCACTCGAGCTGCTGCATTGTGCTAACAGCGTATAGGCCTGCGTACGCAAACTGTGTAGTCACTACACCCTTTAGGCGTACGTACACAGAGTGCGTACACTGTGCAACTTTGTGTACATAAAGTTTGTGAATAACATAAAGGTGAAAGGTTAATTACCGCGGCCACAGCGGCTCAATATTAAAGTGTATCAAGTGTGTTTAAGGTATATGCTTTTTAGTCCTGAAAGTAAACCAGCATTTACAATTGGGGGCCTCGTCCGGTTTTCACATGCTCTCAGCCTAACAGGTCATAGCAGACTTAATCTATCAGCAAAGGGCGGAAAGTCATCCTACGTAACCTTTTCATGGTCGATGGATGTGCTGAAAACCCTATTTGTGTGCTGTTAGATTGCGTCTGCTCTGTTCGGTCTGCAGAGGTGCTAATAGAACCCGTAAAACAGGAAAAAAAGCTATTTAAAAATCTGTGAAATTTTTTTGCCACCAAAAGCGTACACAAAGGGCACCAATACTTTGCATACCTTCTCACATTGTTGCTGCAAGACTCAGATTGCTAGATTCATTTAGATCTGTGTGAAATCGGATACATTTGTTGCTATATAGTTAAAACTGAAATAACAGTGTTTAAGGAAGTTAATATAAAGCACAACACGCAGGTCTGGCTCGGTCATTAAAGGTTACACAGAACAAGCGGTTGTGCTTGTGAGTGATTATAGTTAGCATTGCTCACATTTATAGAGGTTGTGGGATTCGTTTTATTGCGGATGCACTGTTTTGTACACGTGTCTCGGACAAAGTACAGGACCGCGCATGCAGCGTAAAAAAATGCATGGTCGCGTGTTTACGCAAAGTGCGTAAGAATGCGGGTGCTAAGTACAAATTACACAATAGTGTCGTTTAGTTAAAAGGTGGGACAGTAGGTATGTTACATTAGCACAAAACTATCCGGTTTCTAAAGCAGATTAGTATAAAACTTTTGTTTAAACTGTATTGCCTCTGGGCGTAAAGATGCCAATCAGAACGAGTGAAAATTTTCTGTACAGAAAAACAAAGTGTATTTGAGTGAGCAAAAGTAAGAGTGAGTGGATTGAACCCGGGAATTCGGGATCCCGTAGTTGGTACACCAAGTGAGTGAAGACCTGGCGGCGTGAGGCGTCTGACTCACGTTAGTATAGATTGGAATACGTAAGTCATGAGGAGACTTACACAGGAGCTTGGTAGGGAATTGTGAACTTTGTGACCCATATAATTTTTTGATACGCTCCGGCTGAGGTTTCGCAGCTTGGGATTCGATTCCAGTGGTCGTAAGGTGGATAGGTGTCAAGTACCTATATGCTGTGCGATTGGACCGCGCGTTTGTGGGTGCGATATATAGCGCAACTTGATACCCATTTTACGAGCTTTTGCGTAAAATCATGGTATCATTAGCGCTGTATAGAGCATACGCAAGCGTGATTTGTGTAAAAAAAGTGCATAGGGAGTTTTCGCTGGTCTCTCTCAGGAAAATCTCCAACGACAGATACTTTACTGGAAAGGGTAAGTTATTCCTAAAAAAACTTCCAGCAAATATAGGTCAATTAGGGGCCCTAAGTTGGGTACATCACCTTCGCTATCGACAGTGTATGGTAGTATCGGCCAACGTGGGCGAGAGTGGGTGGAAGCACTCGGAGAACTTTCACCATTGCCTTATATTGAGTATTTTGGTATTTGTGGGATTAGCCGAGAAGGCAAGACCCACAAATTATGGGAGCCAGTTGTTCAACTAAGGGACATATGGTAGCCATGGTTCAGGCAGAAGAGTTGGGACCGAGAAGGTCAGCAAGGTTTATTCTGTGTGGAAAATATGGTCCACACGCTGAAGTTTATTGTGATGAATGGGTACGTATGACTGACAACGATAGGGTATCATTCCCTAGGGTGGGCAGCTTGAACCAGAGGTACTACAGAATGTAAGTAGTAGGATATGTCTGATAAAATCCAGAAAACAAAGGATTAGACATACAGATTGTTTACATTTATGTCAGCAAGAGGGGGAAATGCAAAGGGAACAAACCCGCAAAGCAGGTTCCAAACCTAGCAGGAATTAGGACACAAACACACCATTATCAACACAGGTCGAGAGGGAAGAGATGGCTACAGTCAATGGTATATCTATGAATGATAGTATAATGCAAGAGAAATGTATTAACCCTAATTTTTGCGAGATGTATCCTGTTTTGAAGTCTTTTCAAGGTTATAGGTCACAGGAAGATGAAGGACCCAGCTAAATCGCAGCTCTCATTCAGGCAGTCGCCTTGCAGGAAACTCAGGTGGGGCCTGTCCATCCAGTTAGAGCAGTAACAGTATTCCCCACTGAAAGAACTGGTGAGGTCACAGCTACCGGTAAGTGTGAGACGGGTCATTACACAGAGACAACAACACCTTACAGCAAACAGATTAGGAATGGAATGGTAGGATTACATCCTGTCTTGGAAATAGTAACTCCCAATGGGGGAACAGATAGTCAGGGAGTAATCCTCACCAGGAATAATGCGATGTATTGCCCGTGGTCCAGAGATGAGTTGCGGTTAATCATTTCAGAATTCCTGGATCCCCGGAAGCATTTAGCCAGATGTCAGAAGTTTATCAGAGATCTGGGTAATGCTCATGAACCAGCTAACAAAGATTGGTGGATATTTGTGAAAGCGTGCCTACCCCCTAATATTGACACCCAAAAATGTATCACTGATTGTAGATTAGAGTCGGACAGTCCTATGACAGACGGAAACAATCAGGAGAATGTGGAATGTATTAACAGGCAACTAGAGTTGTATTTCCCCACTACTGTTAAGTGGAGAAGAATTTTCTCCATAAAACAGAGGGAAAATGAAATGGCATCTGAAAATTTCCATCGGGCCCTGCAAATAATGGATAGATACATTGGGATATCAGATACAGGGAACGATGCGAATTACAGGGAGGTGGCTGTCTCTGTGCTAATGGACGGACTCAATAAGACAGTAAGGGACAGGGTACAAACATCTTTGCCTAATTGGAAAGGGGCCACAGTAGCTTGTCTTAGAGAGTGCGCAATTGAACACCACAAGAATATTGCTAGGCGCAGAAAACAGGAGGAGAAGCTGATGACAATAAGTTTACAGGCTCTGACAGGAAAGCCCCATCAGCCAAATCCCCAGACCCCTGGGGGTACATCTCGACCGATAATATGTTACATTTGTAGAAATAAAGGGCATTTTGCCAGAGACTGTAGGAGTTTTAGAACACAGTCAATATAGACCCCTAGACAGAGAAAACAAGCCACATTATTAAACACATAGACGGGATCAAGGGACATATAGTAAGGAATCACGAGCCATATAGAAAACACAGATTCGGGCAATGGGAGTAACAGGAACAATGCAACAATACCCTTTGAGTAGACCTGCAGAGATTACGATAGGGCCCTTGCAAACCAAACATTATTTTCTGCTGGCTGCATCGGCTCCGACTAATCTACTCGGCAGAGACTTATTGTTTAAAATGCGGTGTGTCATATATTGTACTCCTGAGTGTGTCTTCTTGGATATACCGGAGAACCATGCTCAAGAAGTACAAGATATACTAGACACCCCTCAAAGGCTAATGTCGCATTCTACTGTTCTAGATGCATGTCCATCACAGGTAGAGAAAATTATCTCACAGATACCAGGTTTCCTATGAACTTAGGATGGACAGGACACTGGATTGATGGCTGGGATAGTCCCAGTAGAGATATGACACATAGAATTTTTTTTAGGGGTATAGACAGAGAATCACTTCCCCATAGTGCCCAATACAGTTGTCAAATTTTATAAAATCCTCTTCGCCTCTACAAACTTTTCTGTTACTAACCTCTATGTGATTTTCCTTCAAAGTTTCCTCCTCATTTCTTACGTTCACCGACAGGAGGGTACAATACATGGACCCGATCACAGTTCAAACGTCACATGCCTACGCGGTCCCTCAGAGCTCTGCCCAAATCCAGTATATCTCACCAGCATAAGGACATAAGGACACCAGTATTAATGCAGTGTGCCTGGTCATGCACAAAGGGTGGAGAATGAGAATACTGGTGAAGGGAGACTGTGTACAGACACCGATATGCATGATGGTGTGACAGCCTGTTGGTGAATGCCAAACCTGACATTTCCAAACCTGACATTTTCTTTTTTTTTATTTACTATTTTTTTCCTCTCTCTCCTCTCATCCAGAGACGGTTTACTTCACACAACTGATAACACACGATAGTAAATTAAAATGAAAAATGTGTGTTCCCTACAGGAAAAGGCAGTCTGGAGGACAAAGGGGTATGGCCAGGAGTCCTCAGGACTGTGGACAGGTGGACACGGTAAGCCAGCAGCCCCCAGAGCATACCTTCCAAGTCTAGCTGAGGTGGCACACGGTCTGACTCATCTAGGCAAAGAGGGTATGTGCAGGCTGATGAGAGCCTACTGGTGTGCGCCAGGATTCTATTCTCATGCAGGTAAGAGAGCAATTACATGTTTTACTTGCTTGAGGAAGAATATTGGAAAGACAATACCAACAGAGCCATTCCATATCCCTCCTACAGACAGACCTTTTCAGGTAATACAAATAGACTTCATACAGTTACCACCCTGTAGGAATTGGAAATATGTGTTAGTTTGTATTGATGTATTTTCCAACTGGGTAGAAGCGTTCCCTGCTGCCACAAATACTGCTATGTTCACTGCAAAGAAAATTGTGCAAGAATTTGTGTGTAGATATGGTATCCCTAAAGTAATTGAAAGTGATAGGGGTACTCACGTTACAGGTGAAGTCTTTCAGGTCATGTGCAAACTGATGGGAACAAGCTGAGCAGAGTAATGGCTGAAACTGGATTGTTGTGGCAAGAAGCTTTGTCACTAGTGTTGTACAGCATCAGAACCACTCCCAAGTCTCCACTTAACTTATCACCCTTTGAAATTCTTTTTGGTCGACAACCTCATGTAATGATAGACCCCCAGGATGATTTGAAAATGTAATAATGAACTGACTGTGAAATATTTGGTTGGGATGAGCCAGCAGCTGAGAAATCAACAAAGAAATCTAAAGCTTGTGATTCCTGACCTACCGGACAGTAATTGTCATGACATTGATCCTGGGGATTATGTGATGATTTTAAATTTCTTACGCTCAGGTTGCCTCATAGACAGGTGGGAAGGACCATATCAAGTCTTGTTAACCAGCATGACAGCATTGAAGGTCACCGAAAGAGAGACTTGGGTCCACTCGTCCCACTGCAAGAAGGTCGCTGACCCGGAGAGAACTTGTGACAAAGAGCAGAGTGTAGAGAATCTCGTATCACTGGAGTGTTTGTTCCGGGAAAGTTGAGAGGCAGGACTGTTGAAGGGCATCTGAGCACAGAGAGCAACAAGATCTAGGACGGTTGTCGCACCATTTTCTTTTTTCACCTCCCCCTGCATTTTCCTTTCTTTTCTCCTTCTTATTTTCCTTCTTTCCCCTAACGAAATGGATCTATCACAAGAGACTGCGTTTCGGGTTCTACTAGTAATTCTGTTTTTGATCAGGACAATTTGTTTTGGTGAGGGTCCCAGAGAGGTCGAGCGGGGATCTGGAATGGGTTCCAATGGCGAGTACGAATTTGTAGGATCTCAGGAGCAGCACATCACTCGAGTAAAGGCTGGTATCAGTAAGCGCTCTGGTAGTCATGGAGCTCGGAGGCACTGTGAAGGGATATTATCTGCTGAACTTGTACGCCAAATAGCCAACCGTGGGAGGTATTTTTGGTATAGGTATACCCGTGGAAGCAAGACCATGTGGGTTGTAAAAGTATCATCAGGGTATTGTGCCCATATCATCCAGCCCGACACTTGTACTGAGCAGATGGGAGAACTAGGGATTGGTTTCTTTACTTGGAAAGTTTGCAATATAGTGATGTTACATTTTGTCCCCTATGTTCACCCAGATGATGCCTATTTCATATGTGGGAGGAAGGCGTACAAGTGGCTTGCCCCGAGCTCAGAGGGATTGTGTTATATTGGGAGAGTACTACCGGAGGTCATGACCATAACCCATGATAAAATTTAAGACGTTCACCGCAGTGCTCAAGCTCCTTATACTCATACTCACTATGAACACATCATCAAGAGACACCTAATAGATAGGGCAGAGCATGCAGCCTCTGATTTGATCCACGAATCCACCTGGATTCAGTTCCCTCTCGCATTAGACATTACCCGTACTGCCAGAGGAACTATAAATTATAAGTATATCCATGCGCTAGCGAACTTGATAGATAATATCACTGAGATGTATCATGACACCTTCAGGTATACGGGAAGGGAGTTACAAGCATACAAGAAGGAACTGATCCAGCACAGGATGGTCCTTAATTATGTCACAGCCATGACAGCTGGGTACTGTGTTACTCTGGCAACTCAGTATGGTGTGAAGTGATGTACATATATTACGAACAGCACTGACGACCCAACGGAGATCATCGATCAGAAGATGGACGAGATCTTGCAGTTGAAGTGGGAGTTCAGGAGGAAACACAACCTTACCTTAGCGACTGTGCTGGGTCTCATGGTTGAACCCACGCAAATGGTTCTCAGGTTTAGGAGTGTGGGCTCAAAATGTCATTATGAGTGTGGGGAAGTTTCTCCTTTGTATCCTGGGAGTTATAATTATTGGTTTGATATTTAGATGTGTTCAAATTCTAATGCGGCGCAAGCACGGCACAAATTTGATGAGTCTAAGGAGCGAGGGCGCTGTTATAGCAGCAGATTTAATCTACGATCCATCCATAGAGACAGCGTTATGATAAGGATTGCAAATGAATTCCATGGCCTGTTTCTTTCACCTGTTTTTCTTTGTCTCCCCCTCTGCCCAGATACATCCAACTGGAAAAGACGTCAGCCCTACCCAAAATGTTTATGTGAATGTATTTTTATATATGTGTCTTATCTTCATCTCTTCAACCTCCTGTTAATGGCACACATAGTCGACAGGTGATATCCACATATACTAGCACTCACATATGTTCCCCCTCCATGTATCATCAACTAAATGTGCACCCCATTTGTTGGAACAAGAAGCCAAAAAGAGCTCGGTAGTGTTTGTTGGCCCATTTACAGACCCTTAATATGGGATGAGCAGGATTTAATGTATACTTCGCAATACCTCGAAGCTTACTTAGAACATATATGGCACGATGATACATGCCCCTCAGACATGGATTCATACATACATACTTTTTAATATCCCACTAGGTCATACATTTCCCACCTACAACTCTCCCCCAATCTTCCAAGCTTTTGTATATATTGTATAGGTAATATTTTTTTCCTGTTTATTGATTAGTTAGTGGCAGTTTTTGATGACTGCCAAAGGGTGGACTGTCAAAGTCAGAAAATATTACAGTACACACATTACGTACAAACACCACATAGATGGCCTCCGTGTGCGTACGTATTCGGCCGTGCGTGCACATATTCACAATTTGCGTATGGTCGCTTCCGCGGTCCTGCGCATTAGAGCGTGGTATGAGTAATTACAGTGGAATTTGTACTCACATGGAAAAGCCACAAAGACATATCATATATCTAATCCATATATTGCATAAATCCCCCACTGTCTGCTTCCTCTTCTAATAGCATAAAGATTGGTCACACATTAATTAAACTCCCAGAGACTCAAATACAATGGCCTTATTTACACAAAGCTTTGAAATTCTATGAAGAAGGCAAACACCTTTGTTTACTCCTATTATTCTAGGGTAGCCCAGTTCTGTCGACAACAATAAATACTGGATTTTCATTGTCTTGTCTGAAGACAAGACAAACATAAATACAATACCCAGGAACCTAGGCTGAGGAGAAACTCAATTAGCAATAGCTAACAAAAATACAAACCAGACATTTAGAAATCTGAGGTAATAACATTCATAGTCTAAAATCTTGGAGATGTATATATTTGTATATATATATATATAATTCCTATCAAATTGTAATAGCAGGAGTATGTGTGTATATATATATATATATATATATATATATATATATATATGAGTATATGGATATATGTGGCTATATGTATATCTTGAGGATGGAAATAGATAATCATATCATGTGTGGGATCATATTGTTCAGAGTCACGTAAACATTAATCTGGTGGGAATAAGAATATTATCATATATTACCACATTAAGTTATTAATAATATCAGATTTATGTATGGTTAATGTGATGAGTTTAACTGGTCATGGGGTGGGAACTCAGATGTAAACAACAGAAATCACATCTCAAGTCTTAGCCATCGCCCACTTCTTGAGCTGACCAATGATCCCCGATGCACACGATATGTCCCACCCCCGAACCAATGGAAGAAGAGCACACAGTGTCTATTGTATTATGTTTTGATCTACTGTATAAAGAGCCAGCTGCATGCCAGGTCACTATCACAGACTCTAAAGGTCCTCTACCCAGATGACTGAGGACCAGACTGGGAAGTGCAGGCGAAAACCAAACAAGTATGTACCATTGACTGTAGCCATTATTCTATTGCATTGTGTTGTTATTGTAACCCCCTTTCAGTAATTATATGTTGGTGTGCCAGAACCCGGCATTTAAATACAATCTGGTGTCGTGTTTCCTTTCCCTGCTAAGGTATTAAAGTGTATTTACAGCCATATAATGATACACATACTGTAAGACAACTAGATCAGTGAACATTGTTTTGGCATATTGAAATGTTAGTTCCACTGTGTAGCATTGTGTAAATGGTTTCTACTGAAATATTTTGTAGTGGTGAAGGCAAAACCTATAAATGTTGCAGCACTGACTAAGAATGTATTGGGTTACTAGGGGGAGCTTACATCAAGTTACACATATGCAATATTTAAAAGGAGACCATAAATTCTACAAATGTGTAACACTGTAGTTTCTGTAAAATAGTTTCCATTACAATTGAGAAAATTGTGTTGAGAAATTTAAGTCCCGTGTGTGTGTCTTTGCTATAAACATATATACAGTACAAGGGTGATGTTACCCTTGGATGCTGCCTACATATACTACCCAGGGGCATAACTCCCAGAGGCAATGGAGATGCCTGCCTCGGGTTCCAAGCCTTAAATGGACACATGCATGTACAGCAGCACCTGTGTGGTTCACAACAGGATCAAAGTGTGACCGTTCCCAACATAGAGCTCTGTAGTGCACCTGCTGCAGAGTTAATTGGCTCTGGCCCATGAGCCCTGCTAACACCTGCAATAGGGGACAGGATGGCTCCCACTTGGTACCACTCAGCCTGCTCTGCAACAAGTGGCTTTGTACCTGCCATTACTGTACTGTACGATGGGGACCAACAGTGAATGGCTGAATCCATGACCCTGACCGTGGACATTGTCAAACAGTGTAGCTGGAGCCCTGCCAATTCACTGCGGCCTCCGGTCCCTGTAGCTGGTATGGGGGGGTAACCAAACTAAAACTTGCTTCCAGGAGAATCGGATGAATTTACACCCCTGATACTAGCCTTACATTGTATGTAACTATGGCCCTCTAAAACATTTCCTTACTGGCACTTATGTATAGTGTCTGTGTTTAAAAAAAAGAAAAATACATTATTAATGGTGTTACACTATATACACTTATTTTTAAAAGTAAAAGGACAAATGTTTCTAAACTGATTTATTGCACCAATTTCTAGATTAACAGCAAGGTTCAAAACGTAGCAAAATATCCATTTGTTATTTGATCATGTTAAAGTATGTTTTTTTTTTAACATACTAATAAACAAGAAACGGGGGGGGGGGATATTAAAAAACTAAAGCCACTTACATGCGTAAAAATGCATATAAACATTATTTTACCTCCCCAGCTACCCCTAGATATATATAGTCAGACCATTTACTAGCATTTAAGCCCTAACCATAATCTGTGCACATTGTGCCCGTCAACATTCACAATGTTAACACTTTTTGATCATGTATCTCCTCTTCCCCACTAAATCAAATTACAGCTTTAAACCTAATAATACCCCTTTCACACTACCAATGCCGGATCCCACCCGGGAGTTGGAAGCAGGTCCTTCCCGGGTGGGATTCGGCATTGGCAGCTGCTACAGGCTTTCCCAACCCGGCAATAAGCCAGGCAGCAGGGGGGGGGGGGGGGGGGGGCGGAGCCGGCAGCGGAGGTAGAGGCGGTGCTGGAAGATGAGCTCATCTCCGCGCCGCCTCTCCCTATCTAGTAAACAAGTTCTGGGTCGCATCGACCCAGGAGCCCGTTTATGCAACCACTGACCTGGTATTCAACCCCGGAATAACACTGCTTTATCCTGGGTTGAATTGCCAGGTCAGGCGACCTGTGATTTCGGCAATGCCCCTTTCACACCGCACGCCGACCCGTGTCAACCCGGCAATATGCCAGGTCAATATCGGGTTATTTGTGCGGTGTGAAAGGGGTCTAACTAGGGTACTTGGCTGTATAAGCCTCTGGCTGTATAGCATCTTAGCTGTGAAGTATGTTAGTGTTAAGTATGGCGATATGACCTTGGAGATAATCGGAGATGCTTCTGCTGACGTGACCCCTATCTTCTCTTGTCTTCCCCAGGTACTTTATCTCACTCCTACATGATTCTCATCCCTGCAAGTTCTATGCTTATTTTTTGAATTGTGATAGGTACTTTATCTCACTCCTACATGATTCTCATCCCTGCAAGTTCTATGCTTATTTTTTGAATTGTGATAGGTAACCTGTGTCTTTGTTTAAGTTATTCCTAACCACTACTATAGTAGGAATTCACTGTGTACTAGTGGGGGATGTCCTGTTCTATTGTTATTCACACCTGTAGCTGACCTTTTGTTGTGGGTGGGGTCTCAGTGGGTGGGTGCTGTTAGCAATCTAGACTGTATCTTTATTTAATCAGTACATACTTGGCTGTATAGCATCTTAGCTGTGAAGTATGTTAGTGTTAAGTATGGCGATATGACCTTGGAGATAATTGGAGATGCACAGGAGTAGAACAGAAGGACAGCAGACTATCTTCTACACCTGCAATCAACAGCCTACAGAGAGTAACCTAATCCAGTACCACTAACGCCTGCAATCCACACAGCCTGGACACTGAACTCCCTGTCTACTTAAGTAACAGCCATACTGCTCTCACACATTGCTTTCTGCTCCTCATTTATACTCTCTTCAACCACTGTGTAACATTCTCAGTGTTTCCATTCCCTCCATTATTTACAGAAAAACTGGTCTCCACTGTCTCTGCTTTGACTACATCCCCCTTCTCATTGTTATTTCTTTATTACAGCCACTCCATTCAATACTATTCCTCTGAACAACACTACTGAACAGGAATTATGGCTCCTCGATCCTGTCCCATACCAATCCTCACTGCTAGATCACCCGCCACCCAAATTTCCAGACTACCCACACGCATTAAGAACCCAGCCAACCTGATACCCATTTCTCCCGTCCCCTCCCTTCCCTTCTCCTGTGCACTCTGTAATGCTAGATCAATCTGCAACAAGTTGCCAACTATCCACGACCTCTTCATCTCCCACTCTTATAACCTTCTCGCCATCACTGAAACCTGGCTCTCCTCCTCTGACACCACCTCCCCTGCTGCCTCTCCTACAGAGGCCTCTCCTTCACCCACACGGTCAGACCTGATGGCCGCCAGGGTGGAGGCGTGGGCATCCTTCTCTCTCCTAACTGCACCTTTCGTGTCATCCCACCTGAGCCCTCCCTCACCTTCTCCACCTTTGAGGTCCACACTATCCGCCTCTTCTACCCCATTCACCTCCATGTGGCAGTGATCTACCGACCCCCTGGCCGCTGTACACCTTTCCTTGACAACTTTGCTGCCTGGCTTCCCCACTTTCTCTCCTCCGACCTCCCCTCTATCATCCTCGGTGACTTTAACATCCCTATCGACATCACTAATGCAGCTACCTCCAACCTTCTTGATATTTCCACCTCCTTTGGACTTTCTCAATGGTCCTCCACCCCTACTCACAATCTCGGACACTCCCTCGACCTTGTCTTCACCCACCGATGTGATCTCTCTGATTTCTCTAACTCTTCCTTCCCTCTCTCTTACCACCATCTGCTTTCTTTCACCCTCTCATCTTCCCCTCTCTGCTCCACACCCAGACCCACCATCACCAGACACAATCTCGGGTCCCTCAACCCCGCTATCATGTCCTCCCTCGAGACCTTCCTCTCTCCTCTTTCCACTATGACTTGTCCCAACCAGGCAGCCTCCTTCTATAACTCTTCCCTTACTGCTGCTCTTGACTCTGTGGCCCCCCTCTCATCTGTCCCCCTCCGCCGCTCCAAACCCCAACCCTGGCACACCAAACTCACACGATTCCTACCAAAATGTTCACGGTCTGCAGAACGCTCCTGGAGGAGATCCCACTCTCTGGCAGACTTTCTCCATTTCAAGTTTATCCTCTCTACCTATAGCTCTGCTCTTTCTCTCGCCAAGCAATTCTTTTTCCAAACACTCATCTCTTCTCAGTCCTCCAGTCCACGCCGACTCTTTGAAACTTTCAACACTCTCCTTCGCCCCCCTCCTCCTCCCCTCCCCTCTTCCCTCACTCCCACTGACTTTGCCTCCTTCTTCATCTCCAAAATTGAGGATATTCAAAATGACATCTCCTCCCGTCACCCCTCTGCTGCCCCCCTGCTCCCACCATCCCTCCCGTCCATCTATCCCACCCTGTCCTGCTTCTGTCCCACCTCAGACAAGGAAGTCCACTCCCTCATCTTATCCTCTCCCCCCACAACCTGCCACTTGGACCCCCTCCCCTCCCGTCTTCTCCGCTCCCTCCCCCCCACTGCCTGCTCCCACCTTGCTCACCTCTTTAACCTATCGCTCTCTACTGGCATCTTTCCCTCACCATTCAAACATGCTCTGGTGTCCCCTATTCTCAAAAAAGCCAACCTCGACCCTTCATCACTCATTAGCTACCGCTCCATCTCTCTTCTCCCTTTCGCCTCCAAACTACTTGAACGACTGGTTTACAGCCGTCTCACAAGCTACCTCTCTGACCACTCCATCCTTGATCCACTACAATCTGGCTTTAGCCCACTCCACTCCACCGAGACTGCCCTGGTGAAAGTCACCAGTGACCTGCTTTCGGCCAAATCCGAGGGCCACTTCTCTTTGCTCATCCTTCTGGACCTCTCTGCTGCCTTTGACACCGTGGATCACCCTCTCCTCCTCCGCACACTCCAAAATGTTGGCCTCTCTAGCACCGTCCTTGACTGGTTTACCTCATACCTCACTAACTGCTCCTTCTCTGTGTCTGCCTCCGGAACCACCTCACACCCTTCCATCCTTCCTGTTGGTGTCCCTCAGGGTTCTGTCCTATTCCCCCTTGTTCTCCCTCTACACCTCTTCCCTGGGTGCGCTCATTAACTCCTTTGGCCTTCAATACCACCTCTATGCTGATGACACACAACTCTACCTCTCCTCTCCTGATCTGTCCCCCTCTGTCCTCTCTCAGGTCTCCAGCTGCCTCTCTGCCATCTCCTCCTGGATGTCTGAGCGCTCTCTGAAGCTCAACATGGATAAAACTGAACTTATAATCTTTCCCCCAGCCAGAGCAACACCCCCTACAAACATCTCTATCACTGTTGACAACACTATCATCTCCCCCGTTCCCCAACTCCGCTGCCTGGGCGTCACTCTTGACTCCTCCCTCTCCTTTGCACCCTACATCCAAGCTCTGGCGCAATCTTGTCGGTTCCAGCTACGCAACATTGCTCGCATCAGGCCATTTCTCTCCCAGAGTGCAACTAAACCTATCATCCACTCACTGGTCATCTCACGACTTGACTACTGCAATGTGCTCCTCACTGGCCTCACTTGCTCCCACATCGCTCCCCTCCAATCTGTCCTCAACTCTGCAGCTATGCTCATCTTCCTCTCCCGCCGCTCCACTTCTGCCACTCCCCTTCAACAAAATCTACACTGGCTCCCATTCCCCTACAGAATCCTCTTCAAACGCCTCACCCTCACATACAAGGCCATCTCTAATTCCACTGCTCCCTACATCTCCAACCTCCTCTCCCTTCATACTCCCTCCCGCCCACTACGGTCGGCTGATGACCGTCGCCTCTCCTCTGCCTTGGTCACTGCTTCCCATGCACAAGTTCAGGATTTTGCCCGTGCTGCACCCCTTCAGTGGAATGCGCTCCCCCGCTCCATTAGACTCTCCCCGACCTTGCAAAGCTTCAAACGGGCATTGAAAACCCACCTATTTATCAAAGCATACCCCTCCAATGCATAACCTAGTCCTTAGGCTGCTCCTCCATCCCCCTGCCCCATGCCTTGGACATCTCTGCTTTGCTCGCTTACCACCATCAGGCTTCTACCTGCTTGCACCTCATGTTATCTGTCTGTTGCCCCTCCCCACTAGATTGTTAGCTCTTCAGAGCAGGGCCCTCTCTCCTCTTGTCTAAACCCTCTTCTTGACACATTTCACTCAGCGACCATCTTTACCTGCTTTCTCTCCTGCTGGTAAAGGCTCATCTCTATCTATGGCCGCCAGCCCCAAGTGGTACAATGATTACTCCTTCGCTACTTACATCTAAGCTGTATTATGTTTTGAGAATTGTGTTGCTCTTTGTTACCTGCACTCCATTTTTGTTATTTATTTACTGTTATGCTAAGTTTTGTCTCCTTGTACTGTCCTTTGTACGGCGCTGCGAAAAACTTGTGGCGCCCTATAAATAAAATGTAATAATAATAATAAGGAAATACCTACTGCACTAGATTTAATAAAAAAAATGACTCTATCTATTCATCTGAAGAAGAAACCTCCAGCAAAATCATACCACCATATTAAATGGATCTACAATTTATGAATCAAAGCATACAAAACATTAGGAGACCAGGAAATAATATCTATATGAAGCAAATCAGAGGGATCTTCACACACATTACAATAATGTCTTCAAAATGTTTATTATCAAATTATAATATAACTTTTAATAATAATTAGAAGATGGGAAAGCAGCGCCACCTCATGGTAACATAGTAGATCAGAGAGATTCAGGTTACCCAGATGTTTGGCACAAGTAATTCGACTGAAGGCCAACAGGGGCTCTTACATTTCCACACATAGGAAAGCTTCAGCTTCTTCATGGAGGCTAGTAGGTTATGGGGGATTGTATAGGGAATGGCTCAGAACAAGTACATTAGTTTAGGTAATACTGTTATTTTAAATGCCGCTAGGTGGTCCAACCATGAGACCATGTACTGTAATACATCCAGGCAGCAGCCAGAGCAGACAATTGTGCTAGTAAGAGAACATAATTAACATTGAACACCTTTGAAATACAGGGGGATGTGAACACCCTGATATGTCATGGAGGATTCTGTCAAAATGAAGGGGAAACATCTATTCAGGGAATGAAGGGCTGAAGGGGAGACATTAATAGGGTATCCGGTCTCTAGGTCGACCACACTTAGACTGACATGCATTAGGTCGACCACTATTGGTCAACGTGCATTAGGTCAATATGGTTACTAGGTTGAAATTTTCTGGGTTGAAATTTTCTGGGTTGACATGAGTTTTTCACAATTTTTTCATTTTTTGGACTTTTTCACACTTTACGATCCACATGAACTACAATTGGAAACGGTAACCTACCTTGCCCAAAGCAAGCCTTGTGAGTGGACACAGTGCACTAATTAGGGTTCCCGGTCACTCTACAAAGAAAATGACACAAAAGACAAACAAACCTCATGCCGACCTAATGCTTGTGTCAACTTAATTTAGGTGTCGACTTAGTTACTGTTGACCAATAGCGGTCGACTTAGACACTGTCAACCCTATGAACCACATGCATTAATAGACAGGGCTTCCGTCTGGTGGTTTTAAGATTATTGAACAATACATTACTGTCATTATCTTAAACACATTTTAATAAAGAATACACACTTTAATTGTGCTGTTTATTTATTTGTACTGGTGTACACTGTCTCCATTTCCCCCCACCCCCCTTTTTAATCTGTCCATCTATATATATTAACAGTTCCTTATATAGCACAGCAAATTCCATTGCAGATAGATACAGTATGATATCCCAGTGGGCCCCAGAGATATCACTGTACCAAGCCCCAAGATTTCTGTTGCCAGCCTTGATAACCACAGCCATTATTGAGGTTGTGATTTATAAACAAAATGGTTGTTATCCAAAAATCAATAGAATCCCATGCAAATATAAGGAGAAACATAACTTTATTGATTGTATGGTATTTTAATCAGAACACAACACAATCAGAACACACAGCATCTTCGACTGGGTGCGTGCGCCTGTGACGGAGACACGCCCCATTCACTAGAATTGGAGTGTGCCTCTGTCTGGGCGCACGCTCCCAGACGGAGATTCTCTCCTATTCTATGAATGGGAGAGCATATCTGTGCACTCCCAGTGTGACTAGATGGACAGATCACCTGGTTACACCAGGAGTGCTTGTTTGCAATGGAGCCACCTCAGATGAGCGTGGCTCCATCTGTATGTGATACAGTTGCATATGAAATTTAATTCAGTGCATTTATGCAGAGTAAGAGGTCTTTAATAGCCATTCAGCACTCATATGACATTTAGATCTCTATTACAAGGATTTCTTAATTGCAGCTAAATTTTATTTTTCTGCAAGTAAACACCATCTTCTGTTGTGGTCTCAATATCAAATACTGTACACAACTATGATAGGCACACACAGATGTATATCATAGTTAACCGAAATGCATTTAGGCAGGTAGAGCTACAGTGATAAATGATAGGATAGATAGAAAGCATTAAAGGGGGGTACACACAGAGATCTGTGTTTAAAATCTAAGCAATCTGACTAGATTGTTAAGATTTTAAGTACGGATCTGCCGCGTGTATGACCCCCCGCAATAGCGATGCGCGGCCCGCTCATTGCTATCGCCGGTGCTAGACTGAGCCTGCATGCAGGCTCAATCTAGCAGGTCACTCGCTTCAGCGCTGTGTGAAGTGAGCGCCCCCCCATCATCGTCCCCCCTTGCTCAGCACATCACGCTGTGCTAAGCGGGGGGAGAGATGTGTGCTGAGCGGGTCTGTGTTAAGATCGCTCAGCACACATCTCCCCCGTCAGTACTGGCACAGTGATAAAATATTAGATAGATAGAATCCCTTTGAAAAATAAAAATTATAATTATATATATATATATATATATATATATATATACACACACACATGTATATATACATACATATATACACACACACTATTTATATATATACATATATATATATATATATATTAGAGATGAGCGGGTTCGGTTTCTCTGAATCCGAACCCGCCCGAACTTCATGTTTTTTTTCACGGGTCCGAGCGACTCGGATCTTCCCGCCTTGCTCGGTTAACCCGAGCGCGCCCGAACGTCATCATGACGCTGTCGGATTCTCGCGAGACTCGGATTCTATATAAGGAGCCGCGCGTCGCCGCCATTTTCACACGTGCATTGAGATTGATAGGGAGAGGACGTGGCTGGCGTCCTCTCCATTTAGATTAGGGTTGAGAGAGAGAGAGATTGACCTGAGGCTGTGATACTGTAGAAGAGAGTGCAGAGTTTAGTGACTGATGACCACAGTGACCACCAGACAGTGCAGTTGTTTGTTTTATTTAATATATCCGTTCTCTGCCTGAAAAAAACGATACACACAGTGACTCAGTCACATACCATATCTGTGTGCACTGCTCAGCCCAGTGTGCTGCATCAATGTATATATATATCTGACTGTGCTCAGCTCACACAGCTTATAATTGTGGGGGAGACTGGGGAGCACTGCAGTGCCAGTTATAGGTTATAGCAGGAGCCAGGAGTACATAATATTATATTAAAATTAAACAGTGCACACTTTTGCTGCAGGAGTGCCACTGCCAGTGTGACTAGTGACCAGTGACCTGACCACCAGTATATATAATATTAGTAGTATACTATCTCTTTATCAACCAGTCTATATTAGCAGCAGACACAGTACAGTGCGGTAGTTCACGGCTGTGGCTACCTCTGTGTCGGCACTCGGCAGCCCGTCCATAATTGTATATACCACCTAACCGTGGTTTTTTTTTCTTTCTTTATACATACATACTAGTTACGAGTATACTATCTCTTTATCAACCAGTCTATATATTAGCAGCAGACACAGTACAGTGCGGTAGTTCACGGCTGTGGCTACCTCTGTGTCGGCACTCGGCAGCCCGTCCATAATTGTATATACCACCTAACCGTGGTTTTTTTTTTTTCTTTATACATACATACTAGTTACGAGTATACTATCTCTTTATCAACCAGTCTATATATTAGCAGCAGACACAGTACAGTGCGGTAGTTCACGGCTGTGGCTACCTCTGTGTCGGCACTCGGCAGCCCGTCCATAATTGTATATACCACCTAACCGTGGTTTTTTTTTCTTTCTTTATACATACATACTAGTTACGAGTATACTATCTCTTTATCAACCAGTCTATATTAGCAGCAGACACAGTACAGTGCGGTAGTTCACGGCTGTGGCTACCTCTGTGTCGGCACTCGGCAGCCCGTCCATTATTGTATATACCACCTAACCGTGGTTTTTTTTTCTTTCTTTATACATACATACTAGTTACGAGTATACTATCTCTTTATCAACCAGTCTATATTAGCAGCAGACACAGTACAGTGCGGTAGTTCACGGCTGTGGCTACCTCTGTGTCGGCACTCGGCAGCCCGTCCATTATTGTATATACCACCTAACCGTGGTTTTTTTTTCTTTCTTTATACATACATACTAGTTACGAGTATACTATCTCTTTATCAACCAGTCTATATATTAGCAGCAGACACAGTACAGTGCGGTAGTTCACGGCTGTGGCTACCTCTGTGTCGGCACTCGGCAGGCAGTCCGTCCATAATTGTATACCACCTAACCGTGGTTTTTTTTTCTTTCTTCTTTATACATACATAGTTACATAGACATCTCTTTATCAACCAGTCTATATTAGCAGCAGACACAGTACAGTACGGTAGTTCACGGCTGTGGCTACCTCTGTGTCTGCACTCGGCAGGCAGTCCATAATTGTATACTAGTATCCATCTCCATTGTTTACCTGAGGTGCCTTTTAGTTGTGCCTATTAAAATATGGAGAACAAAAATGTTGAGGTTCCAAAATTAGGGAAAGATCAAGATCCACTTCCACCTCGTGCTGAAGCTGCTGCCACTAGTCATGGCCGAGACGATGAAATGCCAGCAACGTCGTCTGCCAAGGCCGATGCCCAATGTCATAGTACAGAGCATGTCAAATCCAAAACACCAAATATCAGAAAAAAAAGGACTCCAAAACCTAAAATAAAATTGTCGGAGGAGAAGCGTAAACTTGCCAATATGCCATTTACGACACGGAGTGGCAAGGAACGGCTGAGGCCCTGGCCTATGTTCATGGCTAGTGGTTCAGCTTCACATGAGGATGGAAGCACTCAGCCTCTCGCTAGAAAAATGAAAAGACTCAAGCTGGCAAAAGCAGCACAGCAAAGAACTGTGCATTCTTCGAAATCCCAAATCCACAAGGAGAGTCCAATTGTGTCGGTTGCGATGCCTGACCTTCCCAACACTGGACGTGAAGAGCATGCGCCTTCCACCATTTGCACGCCCCCTGCAAGTGCTG
The DNA here is from genome assembly GCF_028390025.1 of Pseudophryne corroboree. Classification (NCBI taxonomy): domain Eukaryota; kingdom Metazoa; phylum Chordata; class Amphibia; order Anura; family Myobatrachidae; genus Pseudophryne; species Pseudophryne corroboree. The sequence continues at coordinate 559,089,773 of NC_086446.1, read as the reverse complement.
GAAGGAGCACCCGCAGTCCAGTTCCTGATAGTCAGATTGAAGATGTCAGTGTTGAAGTACACCAGGATGAGGAGGATATGGGTGTTGCTGGCGCTGGGGAGGAAATTGACCAGGAGGATTCTGATGGTGAGGTGGTTTGTTTAAGTCAGGCACCCGGGGAGACACCTGTTGTCCGTGGGAGGAATATGGCCGTTGACATGCCAGGTGAAAATACCAAAAAAATCAGCTCTTCGGTGTGGAGGTATTTCACCAGAAATGCGGACAACAGGTGTCAAGCCGTGTGTTCCCTTTGTCAAGCTGTAATAAGTAGGGGTAAGGACGTTAACCACCTCGGAACATCCTCCCTTATACGTCACCTGCAGCGCATTCATAATAAGTCAGTGACAAGTTCAAAAACTTTGGGTGACAGCGGAAGCAGTCCACTGACCAGTAAATCCCTTCCTCTTGTAACCAAGCTCACGCAAACCACCCCACCAACTCCCTCAGTGTCAATTTCCTCCTTCCCCAGGAATGCCAATAGTCCTGCAGGCCATGTCACTGGCAATTCTGACGAGTCCTCTCCTGCCTGGGATTCCTCCTATGCATCCTTGCGTGTAACGCCTACTGCTGCTGGCGCTGCTGTTGTTGCCGCTGGGAGTCGATGGTCATCCCAGAGGGGAAGTCGTAAGCCCACTTGTACTACTTCCAGTAAGCAATTGACTGTTCAACAGTCCTTTGCGAGGAAGATGAAATATCACAGCAGTCATCCTACTGCAAAGCGGATAACTGAGGCCTTGACAACTATGTTGGTGTTAGACGTGCGTCCGGTATCCGCCGTTAGTTCACAGGGAACTAGACAATTTATTGAGGCAGTGTGCCCCCGTTACCAAATACCATCTAGGTTCCACTTCTCTAGGCAGGCGATACCGAGAATGTACACGGACGTCAGAAAAAGACTCACCAGTGTCCTAAAAAATGCAGTTGTACCCAATGTCCACTTAACCACGGACATGTGGACAAGTGGAGCAGGGCAGGGTCAGGACTATATGACTGTGACAGCCCACTGGGTAGATGTATGGACTCCCGCCGCAAGAACAGCAGCGGCGGCACCAGTAGCAGCATCTCGCAAACGCCAACTCTTTCCTAGGCAGGCTACGCTTTGTATCACCGCTTTCCAGAATACGCACACAGCTGAAAACCTCTTACGGCAACTGAGGAAGATCATCGCGGAATGGCTTACCCCAATTGGACTCTCCTGTGGATTTGTGGCATCGGACAACGCCAGCAATATTGTGTGTGCATTAAATATGGGCAAATTCCAGCACGTCCCATGTTTTGCACATACCTTGAATTTGGTGGTGCAGAATTTTTTAAAAAACGACAGGGGCGTGCAAGAGATGCTGTCGGTGGCCAGAAGAATTGCGGGACACTTTCGGCGTACAGGCACCACGTACAGAAGACTGGAGCACCACCAAAAACTACTGAACCTGCCCTGCCATCATCTGAAGCAAGAAGTGGTAACGAGGTGGAATTCAACCCTCTATATGCTTCAGAGGTTGGAGGAGCAGCAAAAGGCCATTCAAGCCTATACAATTGAGCACGATATAGTAGGTGGAATGCACCTGTCTCAAGCGCAGTGGAGAATGATTTCAACGTTGTGCAAGGTTCTGATGCCCTTTGAACTTGCCACACGTGAAGTCAGTTCAGACACTGCCAGCCTGAGTCAGGTCATTCCCCTCATCAGGCTTTTGCAGAAGAAGCTGGAGACATTGAAGGAGGAGCTAACACGGAGCGATTCCGCTAGGCATGTGGGACTTGTGGATGGAGCCCTTAATTCGCTTAACAAGGATTCACGGGTGGTCAATCTGTTGAAATCAGAGCACTACATTTTGGCCACCGTGCTCGATCCTAGATTTAAAGCCTACCTTGGATCTCTCTTTCCGGCAGACACAAGTCTGCTGGGGTTGAAAGACCTGCTGGTGACAAAATTGTCAAGTCAAGCGGAACGCGACCTGTCAACATCTCCTCCTTCACATTCTCCCGCAACTGGGGGTGCGAGGAAAAGGCTCAGAATTCCGAGCCCACCCGCTGGCGGTGATGCAGGGCAGTCTGGAGCGACTGCTGATGCTGACATCTGGTCCGGACTGAAGGACCTGACAACGATTACGGACATGTCGTCTACTGTCACTGCATATGATTCTCTCAACATTGATAGAATGGTGGAGGATTATATGAGTGACCGCATCCAAGTAGGCACGTCACACAGTCCGTACTTATACTGGCAGGAAAAAGAGGCAATTTGGAGGCCCTTGCACAAACTGGCTTTATTCTACCTAAGTTGCCCTCCCACAAGTGTGTACTCCGAAAGAGTGTTTAGTGCCGCCGCTCACCTTGTCAGCAATCGGCGTACGAGGTTACATCCAGAAAATGTGGAGAAGATGATGTTCATTAAAATGAATTATAATCAATTCCTCCGCGGAGACATTGACCAGCAGCAATTGCCTCCACAAAGTACACAGGGAGCTGAGATGGTGGATTCCAGTGGGGACGAATTGATAATCTGTGAGGAGGGGGATGTACACAGTGATATATCGGAGGGTGATGATGAGGTGGACATCTTGCCTCTGTAGAGCCAGTTTGTGCAAGGAGAGATTAATTGCTTCTTTTTTGGGGGGGGTCCAAACCAACCCGTCATATCAGTCACAGTCGTGTGGCAGACCCTGTCACTGAAATGATGGGTTGGTTAAAGTGTGCATGTCCTGTTTTGTTTATACAACATAAGGGTGGGTGGGAGGGCCCAAGGACAATTCCATCTTGCACCTCTTTTTTCTTTTCTTTTTCTTTGCATCATGTGCTGATTGGGGAGGGTTTTTTGGAAGGGACATCCTGCGTGACACTGCAGTGCCACTCCTAAATGGGCCCGGTGTTTGTGTCGGCCACTAGGGTCGCTAATCTTACTCACACAGTCAGCTACCTCATTGCGCCTCTTTTTTTCTTTGCGTCATGTGCTGTTTGGGGAGGGTTTTTTGGAAGGGACATCCTGCGTGACACTGCAGTGCCACTCCTAGATGGGCCCGGTGTTTGTGTCGGCCACTAGGGTCGCTAATCTTACTCACACAGCTACCTCATTGCGCCTCTTTTTTTCTTTGCGTCATGTGCTGTTTGGGGAGGGTTTTTTGGAAGGGACATCCTGCGTGACACTGCAGTGCCACTCCTAGATGGGCCCGGTGTTTGTGTCGGCCACTAGGGTCGCTAATCTTACTCACACAGCTACCTCATTGCGCCTCTTTTTTTCTTTGCGTCATGTGCTGTTTGGGGAGGGTTTTTTGGAAGGGCCATCCTGCGTGACACTGCAGTGCCACTCCTAGATGGGCCCGGTGTTTGTGTCGGCCACTAGGGTCGCTAATCTTACTCACACAGCTACCTCATTGCGCCTCTTTTTTTCTTTGCGTCATGTGCTGTTTGGGGAGGGTTTTTTGGAAGGGACATCCTGCGTGACACTGCAGTGCCACTCCTAGATGGGCCCGGTGTTTGTGTCGGCCACTAGGGTCGCTTATCTTACTCACACAGCGACCTCGGTGCAAATTTTAGGACTAAAAATAATATTGTGAGGTGTGAGGTATTCAGAATAGACTGAAAATGAGTGTAAATTATGGTTTTTGAGGTTAATAATACTTTGGGATCAAAATGACCCCCAAATTCTATGATTTAAGCTGTTTTTTAGTGTTTTTTGAAAAAAACACCCGAATCCAAAACACACCCGAATCCGACAAAAATAATTCGGTGAGGTTTTGCCAAAACGCGTTCGAACCCAAAACACGGCCGCGGAACCGAACCCAAAACCAAAACACAAAACCCGAAAAATTTCAGGCGCTCATCTCTAATATATATATATATATATATATCAAACAATACAGGTCTAAGAGCGCTAATGGAAAGTACTGTGTACCACATCAAAACAGAAAGATTCAACTTTAGTATTTAATACATAAAAGTCACAATAACATAAAATAACTGTGAGCATATCAACATCTTTTTACAGAATGTATAGGTGATGTATACAGACAATTTCTGTCAGATGGAGAGGCCAGATGAAACTTAAGGTTCATAATGAATCTTCCTTAATAACATAGGATACAGGTGGAATACAGTACTTGAACACAACCCAACGTGTTTCGTCCCTAACTGGGACTTCCTCAGGGGTAAAATCAAGTGCCAGATGTTTTTAAAGATAATCCAATAGTATATGAAAAGCTCACTGAATTTATCAATAAAAGCAGGTATAAAACCAATATGACTAGGGAAAGGATTCAATACTATGAAGCCCCCAGTCACAAGGGATCCGGATGGTAATTAATGGTCAACCAGGTGACCCCAATAAAATGTGGTTTAAAGTCTATTACTGACTCTATTGACCAATCCGCAACAACATACCGTTCGGCAGTGTGTGTGTGTGTATGTATGTATGTATGTATATAAATACACACATATATGTGTGTGTGTGTATATATATATATATATATATAGCAAACAGGGACGGATGGCGGCACTCACTCAGGACTTAGTGTAAGAATGAAAAACTGCAGAGACCAGCAGCTGGCCTCTGCAGTTTCTCATTCTTATACTAAGTCCTGAGTGAGTGCTGCCATCCATCTCTGTTTGCTATTTCTGCCGTAAGGTAATGAGAGGTCACCCGGGCAATTTGTTTGGAGGCATGGAGTGCTGAGCATTACACACACACACACACATATTATATATATATATATATATACACACACACACATATATACAGAGGTGTAGCTAGGTGCCATGGTGCCCGGAGCAAGGGTATGTTTTAGCGCACCCCTCCACTTTACTGAATTAAGAGCCTAGCCAACATCTGGTGGCATGTTACATTTGAAAAGAAAACATTTAAAAATCCTAAATTGGTGATAGGGCCAGTTCTAGACCTTGTGGAACTCAGGGTGCATCAAAAATATAGGAGTGTGGCTTCATGGTGATGGGATGGCCACAGAATAGTACCAATTCACATTAAACAGTACAGTAGTGTCCATTATTCATCATACAGTAGTACCCCTTACATACGTTCGGCTACATAGTACAGCCCCTTGTTCACAATACACCACACAGTAGAGCCCCTTATGCATATTACAACACAGTATATCTGCTTATACACAGGGCCGTCTTAACAGTAGTGTAGGCCCCTGGGCACAGCAATGCACTGGACCCCCTCCAGCGGTAGGGGTGGGGGTGCTATCAGCGGCAGCTTTGATGTCCCGTGGGTGGTAGGGGGTGTTCTATCTTCCGCTCAGCATGTAGTACCTGGAGCAGTAATTTCTGCTAATTACTCCTTTACTGCACAGATGGGGCTAAACTATAGAAGGGGGCATTGATCTGAATGAAGAAGCCCTGGTACATGACTTCCAGGGTGGTAGGGGGTGTTTAATACGTAGGGGAGGGGTGGATAGTGGAGTGGGCTTAATATTTATCATTTTCCGGTGGGAGGGCGGCTTGCTTGACTGCAGATATCTCAAGTTCCTGAATATATATTTATTATCTTTGAATGGGATAAAACACTAGAGAGTCCCAACTTTCAGGAGGTACTGGGGACTTGGGGATCAGAGTTCAGGAGCCTGAGCAATACACCAACAAAAATCTAAAACTGCATATTAGGCGTGTGGAGCTGGAGCAGGGACCAGCTGCTTGAAGGCAGATATCTCTGGCTTTGAGCACAATAGAGAGAAGCTGCCAGTGTCAACCAAAAGGGGAGAGTCCCAGCTTTTGGCTTATACCCTCAGAAAAATGCTAAGTCAGACAGATCCCAAGATATGTGGCTGGGAATAGCAATTAACAGGCAAGGATGGGGACCACTGCTTTCAAGTCGGATATCTCCAGTTCCCCAGGGCCGAATTTTCAAAAATCTGGTACCCCTGGAAAGAGGGAACCCTCAGCTACAACCCTGGGGCTCTTATACTCCTGGGGCCCTTGGGCAAGAGCCCATTGAGCCCATATGAAAAGACGGCCCTGCTTATACATGGGACAGAAAGTGGTGCTGCAGAAGCCTGGGCAGAAAGAGGTGCTGCAGTATCTGAAATAGACATGTGCTGCAGCTTCCAGAAAAAATAGAGATGATGCAGAAGCTGGGACAGAGAGAGGTGCTGTATCAGCTGGGCAAGAAAGGCACTCCAGGTGCTGCGGGACAAAAGTAGCCCTGCTGCACAGCTACAAGCAGACAGCGAGACATATAAAGAGGATGGGCAAAGCTCCGGCATATGCCGCAGGTCAGTGCCTTCTGCTGTATTGCCTCTGGCCTGCCCTGTTCCCTATCTACTGTATTTTCTGCACCGTCTCTGCTCCTGCTCTGCAGCTGTCTATACATAGTACACAGTGCAGCGTGAGCAGGGAAAGTGGTGACGCGTCACGTGTCCTCTAACCTTTTTGCACCCGGAGCTCGCGCTCCACCAGAGCCACCCTCGCTACACCCCTGTGAGAGTGTGTATATATAAAAGCTTTGTCGGCTCGCACCGACATTATTATACGTAAGGCGGATAAGGGCGGGGCTATCGTTGTGTTGAATTTTGTAGATTATGTTAGAGAATGTGAACGGCAGCTGAATGACAGTAAGGTCTATAGAAAACTCACCAGGGATCCTACCAAAGAATATAAAACAGAGCTTGACTCTATTTTACATAAGGCCAACCTAGCCTGTACCATTTCCAGTGAAGTGGTCCAAGCTCTTACCATTGAGCACCCCAAGGCCCCATTATTTTATACTGTGCCCAAGGTCCACAAGACACTGGTTGACCCTCCTGGCAGGCCCATTGTGTCTGCTAGGGGGTCGCTCTATCACCCAGTGTCGGTGTATCTTGACGCATACTTAAATCCATGTATTCAATCCCTTCCTTCTTACCTCAAGGACACTACGTCCCTATTACGTGAGCTTCAACTCCTGGGGAATATACCTGAGGGTACGCTATTATGCAGCTCTGACGTTACCAGTCTATATACGTGTATCCCGCATGAAGCAGGTATCGAAGCGGTTAGATGTTTACTTGAGGATAATGATTTCTACAAAGGGCCTGAGATTCCGTTTTTTCTGAATCTATTAGAAAAGGTGCTTACTCGTAATTACTTTGTTTTTAATGGTCGGTTTATGCTCCAACTAGCGGGGTGTGCGATGGGGTCCGCAGTGGCCCCGTCGTACGCTAACGCTTTCATGTACCAGCTGGAGAAACACATGTTTTACCTTGATCCTGCCATTATGTCACAAGTATTATACTATAGAAGATATATAGATGACCTTCTGGTTATATGGCTAGGGACCCGAGAAGATTTGATTGCCCTGTGGGAGGATCATAATGCCACTAAACACCCTGTGCAGTTTACGTATATAGTAGACAGTTGTGTTATCAACTACCTTGATGTATTGATCACTGTAAAGGAGGGACAGGTGTCTACCTCCATGTATGTCAAGAAAACTGACAGGAATATGCTGTTAGAGCATTCTAGTTTCCACCCGGCCCCATTGCGCAAGGGTTTACCATTTTCGCAGTTTATGCGTGTAAGACGCATCACGTCAGACCCCCAAGAAATTGAGTTAGCTATGGATGCCATGCAGGCAAAGTTTGCAGAACGGGGTTACCCACATGGTATTTTACAACAGGCAAGGTCAAAGGCCCTCAGTATCCCTAGAGCAGAGGCCCTTAGTCCCTCATGTCGTAGCCACTCTAATCGTGGCCCAAACTTCCCTGGGTTAATAGATATACAGTAGCCAGCACCAGGAGGGTGCGTAGGGCTAAGTCATTGTGGCCTATCATTCAGACTGAGGGGTCATTATCATCTTTGGCTAATACGTCACTCTTACCTAGTCATACTAGAGGACGTAATATAGGGGATCACATAGTTAAACTGGATGTCTCTAATATGACAGGTACACAGGAAACACATTTTTTAAGAACTAAACTTGGGTGTTTCAGATGTTTGGGGTGTGCTACATGTAACACCCTTATGACAGGTAGTACTTTTAACCATCCCCATACGGGCAAGAAGTTGCCTATTCGCCATCGCCTTACTTGTACATCCACCCATGTAGTGTATCTATTAATATGCCCATGTGGCTTAGCCTATGTAGGCAAAACTTCGCCAGTTTCGTGAGCGCATGGCACTACATAGAAGCGCTATAAAAAAAGCTTTTGAAAAGGGTAGTAGTGACCAACCGTTTGCACGACATTGTCTGCTGCACAAACATGGGATACCTAGCATCAGGGCAATATTGATTGACCATGTTCCCAGAAACCTTAGAGGGGGTGACTGTGATAGAGTCCTCCTACAGAGAGAGTCTAGGTGGATTTTTAAACTAGGCACGCTATCACCGCGTGGCCTTAATGAAAACCTGGGATTAAACTGCTTTATGTGAGGTACTAATAATGTTTAATGGTAATTACATGGCAATTTTTTAGAATGACCAGTAACGTAGTCATGAGCTCTGGCGGAGGCTATGCTTCTGTTACTTGGTTATTCTGCAATTTTGTTAATCATTTGCTCTTTGACATATACTAATTTATTCAGTATTGTTATTAATGTGCTACTTAACCATTGACAGGTGGGGGTGGGACACTTTTGGTTTTGGTATAGCACTATATGTGTTAATGTTTTTTTGTTTTGTTTGTTTTGATGCTTTTGCTGCTTAGGCACCTCCCTGTATCATTGCAGCCTGACAGCGTCACGGGCCGGCAGCGTGGAGTTCCTAGCTACACCACCAGTGTACAGAGATCGTGCCCGGCGGTTCCCATGGTTACAGGACGGGGGCGCGTCCCAATGACGTCACTGCTGAGCAACCAGGAAGTGCTGCTGAGCGTCCGGCGGGTCAGAGCGGCGTGTGACAGGTGAGTAGGATTTGAGTCTTAATGGTAATTGCTATGGGGGTATATATGTATGGTGTTTTGTTCAGTTTTGTTATGATGACCCTGAGGACGGGGGACTTTACCCCGAAACATGTTGGAATAAACTGACATAAACTTTACCGCTGTTTACGCCTGTTTGAGTGCCGCCTTCATCACTATCCTATATATATATATATATATATATACACACATACACACATATATATATATATATATATAATATATATATATATATATCTACATATACACACACACATACAGTAGATTCAAATGTGCAGCTGTGTGTGACAATTATACATTGCTTTAAAATCAGGCTATGATATAACAGCTACAAACTGTTTCCCTGTCCCTAGTACAGGTCACATTTTGGGGAATTTTACCTGTGGAAACAGGTGGGATAATTACTGAGCCAGCAACACTGATTAACTCACCTGTGCATGATTAAAGAAAGGCAAAAAAACTTCAACTGTTGGGGGAATTTGAGAACTACTGCCCTACTATATTCATTTGCTCTAAAAAAACAAACCTGAAAGCGCAAAGAAAATATACAGGATAAATATATATTATATATGTATGTCAAAGTCAATGTGTTATAATTTATATTAACATAAGACAAATGATAATGCAGTCAAATATTTTGTAAAAAAAATCATATTTCATAATCTTTTTGGAGACTGCACATTCTGTGCAGCTGATCACTTGCAGCGTTTGTGCTCTACAGAGGTCTTGTAATAAAATGTTGCAATTGTAATTGTTATAATTTGAGTGTTGTTGCTTGTAAAAATGAATCCAGTGTTTTACATACAGTACAGCAATTCATTTTAACCACAGCTTGTCATACTATGCTGATTTAGCTGCACGGTTTCAATCTGAACAATTAGATTATATTTATCAGTATAGTACAATGCTCTATAAACCATGTTTACATAGATTTCTTATTATTACTTAAAATCTAGCACTGGTCTCACTCTTTTTTGACTAGATAAATCTCACCATGTGTACACACCTTAAGCATCTTAAAACATCAACATATATGAAACCAAGCCCTATTAGTGCACTAATATGATTGGCAATGTGTATATATATATATATATATATATATATATATAAAACAATGTAACATTTAACAGTCATCAACCCATATCATACTTTGCTGATTTATCTGTAAATCCCAATCTGAACAGTTAAATAGCTTGCATTAATCAGCTCTCTCTACCATATTCACTTAGAATTGTACAGCATTTTGGATCCAGTCATATTGAGGTGTCACTATTCTGGCTGCATGATTGCTAACACATCTCATCTCTATACTGCACATTATGAACTTTTAAAATACATTTTTAAGCTGATCTATATTACTGTCACTAGCATCTGTATACACACATAGCAGACCCCTCCCTGACACTACATACATGTCACATTATGCTTTACCAAGGACTAAACCATTGCACATGGTTCTCTACACTTCTTATACGTACTCAATGCTGTGCATTGGTTACTGATTTTGATTGACACCTCTGTTATCCAATGGTGCTGTACAGTATATAGATTAGTTCTAAAACTCACATGCAGTTCAATGTGTTTTTGTGTGTGTATAAATCAAATGTGTATATCTCTTTTTTTGCGTATTATTTGAGCATAATCCTGTTTTAAATTGTTCTAAACTACTGGTAAGATTATAATTTCCATGTTACTTTGTATTCATTCTGAAAAGAAAAGGAACAATTATTCTATTTGTTCAAATTTTTAGTTCTTGTCAGCACACCTCACTCTATCTTTCTGAATTTTATGTGAAGATATGGAATTAAAATAGCTGGATTCACACACTCCATATGAACAGTGTTTATATTTTCTGGTGAATATATATATATATATATATATATATATATATATTCAGAAAGTGAAGAAAAGGGCGCCTATTAGTGTCTAATAAAATTATATAAAAAATAGAGCTGGTGTGATTGAGAACAGGATACTACTTATCTGGCATAAACAGACTTTTGCTTCAGTCATAGGACCCGTATAGGTACATGAAAAAAGAAGAACAAAATAACATAGCGCGTACTGTTTTTACGCAATCACAATCTACAGATCATATGAACCAAATGTGTGTTATAAAAAACTTTCTGGGTAACGGTAAATCCCAAAATTTAAAATCCACAGCCAGGGATAAAAGTTTTTCACAATAATAAAACACACATAAAGCATAAAGGTAGAAGTACAAGATACACAATTTTCAGATTTAAATGAACCAATTATGTGTTAAAAAACTTTCTGGGTATAGGCAAATCCCAAAATTTAAAATCCACAGCCAGGGACTTTTTAAAAGTGTTTTACAATATTTAATAAAACACATAAAACATAAAAGGTAGAAGTAATGCGAGCGTACAAGATAAAAATGAATGACAAGCTTATCTGTCCATATTAGGAATGGGATACATCAGATTTTTCGTAAACATCCAAGATAAATAGTAAAAATTCAAACGTACAAAAAATAAATATTAAAACAGCTTATCTGCCCATAAGGGAAGTTCAGGTGCATCAGTTCCAACGCGTTTCGTCCTTATTTAGACTTCATCATGGGGATAAGGTTAGTGAGCAAAGGTGCTCCATTTATACCTAAAGAGATAATGAGAGCCCAGCACATGGCCAGGTAATTGATGACATCACTTCCTGTTAGATGATGTCGAATTTTGCTGATGGGAGACTTTTAATTATAGTTTCAGGCGTGGTAGCTATATGTGGGATGTATAAGGGCACAACCAAGTGATAAGGCAGGGAAAATAAAGTGTAAAACGAAGCTTAAAAGCTTCGTATGGCGCTGTGCAGCGCGGTGGAACGCACGCTGGAACGCACAGCTAGTTCCTGGTGTGGTCCGCCGCGCGTCACTTCCGGTCTTGTGGAAGGTGCTTCCGCCGGCCGGTGGAACGCACTGTGGAACGCATCGTCATCTCCATGATGATGCGCTCTGTGTAGCGGAGCTTGCCAGCAGTTAACAACTGCTGCTCTTTCGGTAGATAATGAAACAAGGGGGGCAGTGACGGAGGATTTGAAGTGGGCAAACTACGTAGTATATTAAAATACATACATAATAGAGCGTAACTGGAGTAGAAGTAAAAATAAAAATAAAAAGGGAAGTGAATGAACATAGGAAATATAAAAGATTAAGCATATATATATATACAAAAAGGATATATATAAAAAATAGTGGTATAGTCCTTTTTCATGTATAGAGGTATATCCCATCTTAGTACATTTTCATCATAAAGTCCGTAGTAGTTCACACGTAGTGGTCGGGAAGTTAAAAAACGTCCAAAATGAAGCTCAACAGAGCTGATTTTTCGCCATTAGGCTGGAACATTGAGATGATAAAAAATTGTTATTATATGATGACTAGGAATGATTAGGAATAAGTGTAATAAAACATGCAGAATTATGAGATAAGCAATTAAATTGCAGGTGATTAAAGTGACTCAGGGTCTTAATAAAAGGAAGGTGCAATAATATAGTGCAATTGTGGACGTAATAAAAAAAAAATAATTTATTATATTGTTTTATATATTATTATTTTGTGTTAAAAAGTATAGGTGAAGAGTCTCTTATAAAAAAGGGGCGATTTCAAATGCTTCGTTGAAGCCCAGAGGTGCCATAGTTTTCAGTTCAAAGATCCAGAACTTCTCTCTTTTCGATAATTTGTTCAATATATCTCCCCCTCTTTCTCCTGATTTAATTTGCTCGATGGCTTTGAATGTCAGATCTTCGGGATTGGACTTGTGTTTTTCCTTGAAGTGTTTGGAAACAGCGTGATTCTCAACCTTATTTTTTATATTTCGGACATGTTCCTGTAGTCGAATTTTAAGTAGTCGTTTAGTTTTGCCCACATATTTTAGGCCACACGTGCATTCTAGAAGATATATGACCATGGTTGAGTTACAGTTCATGAAGTCTTTGATTAAATATTCTTTCGAGTTGTTGTGGTTGGAGAAGTGTCTTCTAACTGGATGTACAAACTTACACATGTTGCAATTTCCACATTTATAATTTCCTTTGCACTTAAGCATCCCGATTATGTTTGTAGGCTCTTCTTTTTTCAAAAGACTTGGGGCTAGGATGTCTTTGAGACTTTTGGTCTTTCTAAAGACAATTTTTGGTCGTTCTGGAATGATATCTTTGAGGACAGGGTCAAGTAAAAGGAGGTTCCAGTGTTTATTGAATTACTTCTTGATGGACTGTTCCTGGCAGTTATACGTGGTGATGAAGGGAATGAATTTTTCATCAGATTTCTCTTTGATTGATACGGTCTTAGCATCATAAACTTTCTCAAGTGCCTTATTGACGGTAGTCTCTGGATATTGTCTCTCTTTAAATCTTCCTGCATATACTTCAAGTTGTTTGGCGCACTCATCTGGATTGCTGCAGTTACGTCTGATCCGATGAAATTGGGAGTATGGGATGTTGTTCTTCCAACCCTTTGCATGACAGCTTTTATAGTGTAGGTAACTATTAGTGTCCACTTTTTTTATATAGTTGCAGGTATTGATTTTTTGATTGGTACTTGATAAAGTCAGGTCCAGAAAGTCGATCTTCTCTTTGTCCATATGATATGTGAATTTCAGGTTATAGTCGTTAATAGATATTAGGTTAAAGAAAGCAAGAAAGTCTTCTTCTTGACCTTCCCAGATTATGAGAATATCATCAATATAACGTTTATATAGTATCAGCTGATCGATACATGGATTATTGGAATGAATATGGTCCTCCTCCCAGCTTCCCATGAGGAGGTTTGCGAAGCTGGGCGCAAAAATCGTCCCCATAGCTGTCCCACATGTCTGAAGAAAAAAGGTGTCCTGGAATTTAAAGTAATTGTGATGGAGAATGAACTTGATGAAATCACAAATGGCGTCTTTATGGAGTGTGGAGAGATCCAAATCCCTGTCTAGAAACCTCCGACACGCTTCAATCCCTTTTTCGTGTACAATACAGGTGTAGAGGCTCTGGACATCTATGGTTATCCACAAGTAAGAATTCTTCCACTGTACCATTGGTAATATGTCCAAAACGTTCTTCGTGTCTCTGAGATATGACGGAAGTTGCACCACGTATTTCTGAAGAAAGACATCTATGTACTCGGACATATGTGCTGTCAATGAATCGATTCCAGCAATAATGGGCCTACCTGGTGGATTGACAAGGGTCTTGTGTATCTTTGGTAGGAAGTAGAAGATGGGTATGACTGGATTTGATGTCATCAGATACTGGAATTCTTCTTTTTCCAAAATTTGGTTATGAAGGTATTGTACTAGTAAAACTCTCAATTCTTCAACGAATGTATTTGTGGGGTCGTTTGGAAGTTTTCTGTATGAGATATCGTCACTGAGAAGACGGGTGGCTTCTGTCACATATGCATCTCTGTCCATTATTACGAGGCCTCCTCCTTTGTCCGCCTGCTTAATGACAATGTTTCTGTTTTCTTGTAATTTTTTCAGTGCTTCTTTTTCAGCATTTTTCAAGTTTGAGAATTTGCTTTTTTCATGATCATCTTCACATAAATCTTTTTTAACTTGTTCATAGAACACATTAATGTAGTTACCTTTGGACTCCAGGGGATAAAATTTAGATTTTCTTTTCAAACCAGATTTGGTTGCTTGAGACAGTATGGTTTCTTTATCTTTTCTTGCGAAATGTCTCTTAAGTGTCAATGCCCTGACAAACTTATTGAGATCAATAAAAGTCTCAAATTTATTAATCTGATTTGACGGTGCAAATTTTAGTCCTTTGCCAAGTAAAGAAATTTCCGCCGTGCTTAAGGTTTGTTTTGACAGGTTGAATATTCCTTTCTCCTGAGGGTCTATTTTAGATATCTTTTTTTGGGATTTTGTCCTGCCGCTGCCCCTTGTGCCTCTTCTTCTGGGTAGCCTCTTTTTGTAGGGGCTTGAGCCTTGAATCTCTCTCTGAAGAATGTTTTCTTGGTAGTTGCTGGATTGTCTGTGTCCGGGTCCGGTGATAAAAAATCCGAGTCGCTGTTGGAGTCCAGGCGTTGCAGGGCAGAGAATCTATTCTTCAGAAGTAAAGGTTTCATATACGGGGAAACCTGATAATTTGCAGTTCTCCATCTCATATATATATATATACTCCTCCCAAAATCACGGCACTGGAGACTGTTTGTATATAAGCATATAACTTGTATTCAGGTAGACGCACGTTTCGGAGCTACGGCTCCATCCTCAATACCTTATAAGATCAGATAATAACAACAACACAAACGTACATTTAAATACCTGTGAGGGTTCCCGCTGATCACCGCCGCTGTCCACACTTTCGCTCCATTTGGTCTTAATGATAAGATCAATTGGAATACTGTATAATTAGGTGTAATTTAGGGTCCCAGTACTTTACTATTGGGGTATATTCCCCACCAGTTGTGGGTTCGCCGATAATTTACTGCTGTATTGGGTAATACTGCTCCAGCAATAGGTGACATACGTATGTGATTCATGGGGTCCCTTGTTCGAGGTTTTCCTTGTTGATAACTTGATAATCTTGTGCTTGTTTGTACTGGCATTTATGGATGAGTGGCAATAGGTCACTGAGATTTATTGATGTATGTTTTATGTATTTAACGTATTTTTGTCACTTCTTTGTCTTAGGTTCTTGATGGGATCCGGCCGCTGGCATTACAGGAACCTGTCTGTAGAGCCGGAGCACCTAAGACTTCCTGCTCCGTAAACAGTGTAGCGGGTGGTGCGCAAGCTGCGCGTTGCCATAGCTACATGACGTCAGGAGCGGAAATGGATGGGAACGCGACGGCTGCGGACGGGAACCAGGTGGACAGCGGCGGTGATTAGCGGGAACCCTCACAGGTATTTAAATGTACGTTTGTGTTTGTGTTGTTATCTGATCTTGTAAGGTATTGAAGACGGAGCCGTAGCTTCGAAACGTGCGTCTACCTGAATACAAGTTATATGCTTATATACAAACAGTCTCCAGTGCCGTGATTTTGGGAGGAGTGCATGTGATTTTACACTGGTGCACGGAGACTTGCTGCTTTCTTAGAGTTGGAGTGCCGGCTGCTATGGACTATATATATATATATTCCAAATCCTGGTGCGGCACTCGCAGACTAATTGGTGACACTAAGGCAGGCTAGTATAATAACGTTTCAGTGCCTCTTTATTCAAATCACGGCACTTTCATCAGACATAAAACGTGTCTCACCTTTATAAGTGCCTCCCCACACAGATGCTGGGTGCCGGGAGCGGGAACTCCCACCCGTCCGGCGGTACGTCACAGACAGCGTCATCCAAACAAATGCCTCAGATGGGTGGGCTGGTGTGACGTCTACACCACACCCACTTTCACCATAGTGACACATAGCTGTATATGTGTATGTATATATATATATATAAATATATATATATATATATATATACACTGCTCAAAAAAATAAAGGGAACACTTAAACAACACATCCTAGATCTGAACTAATGAAATATTATTTGTTAAATACTTTGTTCTTTACATAGTTGAATGTGCTGACAACAAAATCACACAAAAAATATTAATGGAAATCAAATGTATTAACCCATGGAGGTCTGGATTTGGAGTCACACTCAAAATTAAAGTGGAAAAACACACTACAGGCTGATCCAACTTTGATGCAATATCCTTAAAACAAGTCAAAATGAGGTTCAGTAGTGTTTGTCGTCTTCACGTGCCTGTATGACCTCTTAAAAATGCCTGGGCATGCTCCTGATGAGGTGGCGGATGGTCTCCTGAGGGATCTCCTCCCAGACCTGGACTAAAGCATCCGCCAACTCCTGGACAGTCTGTGGTGCAACGTGGCGTTGGTGGATGGAGCAAGACATGATGTCCCAGATGTGCTCAATTGGATTCAGGTCTGGGGAATGGGCAGGCCAGTCCATAGCATCAATGCCTTCGTCTTGCAGGAACTGCTGACACACTCCAGCCACATGAGGTCTAGCATTGTCTTGTATTAGGAGGAACCCAGGGCCAACCGCACCAGCATATAGTCTCACAAGGGGTCTGAGGATCTCATCTCAGTACCTAATGGCAGTCAGGCTACCTCTGGCGAGCACATGGAGGGCTGTGCGGCCCCCCAAAGATATAACACCCCACACCATTACTAACCCACTGCCAAACCGGTCATGCTGGAGGATGTTGTAGGCAGAAGACGTTCTCCTTGGCGTCTCCAGACTCTGTCACGTTTGTCACATGTGCTCACTGAGAACCTGCTTTCATCTGTGAAGAGCACAGGGCGCCAGTGGCGAATTTCTCTGGCAACTGCCAAACATCCTGCACGGTGTTGGACTGTAAGCACAACCCCCACCTGTGGACATCGGGCCCTCATACCACCCTCATGTTTCTGTTCGTTTGAGTAGACACATGCACATTTGTGGCTTGCTGGAAGTCATTTTGCAGGGCTCTGGCAGTGCTCCTCCTGTTCCTCTTGCACAAAGGCAGAGGCAGCGGTCCTGCTGCTGGGTTGTTGCCCTCCTACGACCTCCTCCGCGTCTCCTGATGTACTGGCCTGTCTCCTGGTAGCGCCTCCATGCTCTGGACACTACGCTGACAGACACAGCAAACCTTCTTGCCACAGCTCGCATTGATGTGCCATCCTGGATGAGCTGCACTACCTGAGCCACTTGTGTGGGTTGTAGACTCCGTCTCATGCTACCACTAGAGTGAAAGCACCGCCAGCTTTCAAAAGTGACCAAAACATCAGCCAGAAAGCATAGGAGCTGAGAAGTGGTCTGTGGTCACCACCTGCAGAACAACTCTTTTATTGGGGGTGTCTTGCTAATTGCCTATAATTTCCACCTGTTGTTTATTCCATTTGCACAACAGCATGTGAAATTGATTGTCAATCAGTGTTGCTTCCTAAGTGGACAGTTTGATTTCACAGAAGTGTGATAGACTTGGAGTTACGTTGTGTTGTTTAAGTGTTCCCTTTATTTTTTTTGAGCAGTGTATATATATATATATATATATACATATATATATATATATATATATATTTATATATATAATGCAATCAGAACACCTAAATGTTCAAACTTGATACAGCACTGCAGGACTTGAGCAGCATATATTTTAATATCCAAGTAACAAAGACCTGTTAACATCCATAGCAGGAGTCAGATATCCACTGATACAGGTCACGGTGTTAGTAAAAATGAAACACAAGCATAGTTACGATGCAGCATTTCAGGCCACGGCGGGTCCCTTCATCAGGTAATGCACGTGTTCACAGGTAAGCAGCATATGACTAAACACCATCAAAATCTTACCGATATAGCATCCCCCGTCAGCGTGTACAGCCGCGGACCAGCGTGGAGTTTCCGGTCAGGACGCGGCGCCTGATAGATAGAGATGAGCGGGTTCGGTTTCTTTGAATCCGAACCCGCACGAACTTCACTTTTTTTTTCACGGGTCCGAGCGACTCGGATCTTCCCGCCTTGCTCGGTTAACCCGAGCGCGCCCGAACGTCATCATGACGCTGTCGGATTCTCGCGAGACTCGGATTCTATATAAGGAGCCGCGCGTCGCCGCCATTTTCACACGTGCATTGAGATTGATAGGGAGAGGACGTGGCTGGCGTCCTCTCCATTAGAATAGATTAGAAGAGAGAGAGAGAGAGAGAGAGAGATTGTGCAGACAGAGTTTACCACAGTGACCAGTGCAGTTGTTGTTAAGTTAACTTTTATTTAATATATCCGTTCTCTGCTATATCCGTTCTCTGCCTGAAAAAAACGATACACAGCAGTCACACAGTGTGACTCAGTCTGTGTGCACTCAGCTCAGCCCAGTGTGCTGCACATCAATGTATAAAAGCTTATAATAATTGTGGGGGAGACTGGGGAGCACTGCAGGTTGTTATAGCAGGAGCCAGGAGTACATAATATTATATTAATTTAAAATTAAACAGTGCACACTTTTGCTGCAGGAGTGCCACTGCCAGTGTGACTAGTGGTGACCAGTGCCTGACCACCAGTATAGTAGTATATTGTTGTATACTATCTCTTTATCAACCAGTCTATATTAGCAGCAGACACAGTACAGTGCGGTAGTTCACGGCTGTGGCTACCTCTGTGTCGGCAGTCAGCACTCGGCAGGCAGTCCGTCCATCCATAATTGTATAATTATATACCACCTAACCGTGGTATTTTTTTTTCTTTCTTTATACCGTCGTCATAGTCATACTAGTTGTTACGAGTATACTACTATCTCTTTATCAACCAGTGTACAGTGCGGTAGTTCACGGCTGTGGCTACCTCTGTGTCGGCAGTCGGCAGGCAGTCCGTCCATCCATAATTGTATTATTATAATATATACCACCTAACCGTGGTTTTTTTTTCATTCTTTATACCGTCATAGTGTCATACTAGTTGTTACGAGTATACTACTATCTCTTTATCAACCAGTGTACAGTGCGGTAGTTCACGGCTGTGGCTACCTCTGTGTCGGCAGTCGGCAGGCAGTCCGTCCATCCATAATTGTATTATAATATATACCACCTAACCGTGGCTTTTTTTTCATTCTTTATACCGTCATAGTGTCATACTAGTTGTTACGAGTATACTACTATCTCTTTATCAACCAGTGTACAGTGCGGTAGTTCACGGCTGTGGCTACCTCTGTGTCGGCAGTCGGCAGGCAGTCCGTCCATCCATAATTGTATTATAATATATACCACCTAACCGTGGTTTTTTTTTCATTCTTTATACCGTCATAGTCAGTCATACTAGTTGTTACGAGTATACTACTATCTCTTTATCAACCAGTGTACAGTGCGGTAGTTCACGGCTGTGGCTACCTCTGTGTCGGCACTCGGCAGGCAGTCCGTCCATCCATAATTGTATTATAATATATACCACCTAACCGTGGTTTTTTTTTCATTCTTTATACCGTCATAGTGTCATACTAGTTGTTACGAGTATACTACTATCTCTTTATCAACCAGTGTACAGTGCGGTAGTTCACGGCTGTGGCTACCTCTGTGTCGGCAGTCGGCAGGCAGTCCGTCCATCCATAATTGTATTATAATATATACCACCTAACCGTGGTTTTTTTTTCATTCTTTATACCGTCATAGTGTCATACTAGTTGTTACGAGTATACTACTATCTCTTTATCAACCAGTGTACAGTGCGGTAGTTCACGGCTGTGGCTACCTCTGTGTCGGCAGTCGGCAGGCAGTCCGTCCATCCATAATTGTATTATAATATATACCACCTAACCGTGGTTTTTTTTTCATTCTTTATACCGTCATAGTCAGTCATACTAGTTGTTACGAGTATACTACTATCTCTTTATCAACCAGTGTACAGTGCGGTAGTTCACGGCTGTGGCTACCTCTGTATCGGAACTCGGCAGGCAGTCCGTCCATCCATAATTGTATTACAATATATACCACCTAACCGTGGTTTTTTTTTCATTCTTTATACCGTCATAGTCAGTCATACTAGTTGTTACGAGTATACTACTATCTCTTTATCAACCAGTGTACAGTGCGGTAGTTCACGGCTGTGGCTACCTCTGTGTCGGAACTCGGCAGGCAGTCCGTCCATCCATAATTGTATTATTATAATATATACCACCTAACCGTGGTTTTTTTTTCATTCTTTATACCGTCATAGTGTCATACTAGTTGTTACGAGCATACTACTATCTCTTTATCAACCAGTGTACAGTGCGGTAGTTCACGGCTGTGGCTACCTCTGTGTCGGCAGTCGGCAGGCAGTCCGTCCATCCATAATTGTATTATAATATATACCACCTAACCGTGGTTTTTTTTTCATTCTTTATACCGTCATAGTGTCATACTAGTTGTTACGAGTATACTACTATCTCTTTATCAACCAGTGTACAGTGCGGTAGTTCACGGCTGTGGCTACCTCTGTGTCGGCAGTCGGCAGGCAGTCCGTCCATCCATAATTGTATTATAATATATACCACCTAACCGTGGTTTTTTTTTCATTCTTTATACCGTCATAGTCAGTCATACTAGTTGTTACGAGTATACTACTATCTCTTTATCAACCAGTGTACAGTGCGGTAGTTCACGGCTGTGGCTACCTCTGTGTCGGAACTCGGCAGGCAGTCCGTCCATCCATAATTGTATTACAATATATACCACCTAACCGTGGTTTTTTTTTCATTCTTTATACCGTCATAGTCAGTCATACTAGTTGTTACGAGTATACTACTATCTCTTTATCAACCAGTGTACAGTGCGGTAGTTCACGGCTGTGGCTACCTCTGTGTCGGAACTCGGCAGGCAGTCCGTCCATCCATAATTGTATTATCATAATATATACCACCTAACCGTGGTTTTTTTTTCATTCTTTATACCGTCATAGTGTCATACTAGTTGTTACGAGTATACTACTATCTCTTTATCAACCAGTGTACAGTGCGGTAGTTCACGGCTGTGGCTACCTCTGTGTCGGCAGTCGGCAGGCAGTCCGTCCATCCATAATTGTATTATAATATATACCACCTAACCGTGGTTTTTTTTTCATTCTTTATACCGTCATAGTCAGTCATACTAGTTGTTACGAGTATACTACTATCTCTTTATCAACCAGTGTACAGTGCGGTAGTTCACGGCTGTGGCTACCTCTGTGTCGGAACTCGGCAGGCAGTCCGTCCATCCATAATTGTATTACAATATATACCACCTAACCGTGGTTTTTTTTTCATTCTTTATACCGTCATAGTCAGTCATACTAGTTGTTACGAGTATACTACTATCTCTTTATCAACCAGTGTACAGTGCGGTAGTTCACGGCTGTGGCTACCTCTGTGTCGGCACTCGGCAGGCAGTCCGTCCATCCATAATTGTATTACAATATATACCACCTAACCGTGGTTTTTTTTTCATTCTTTATACCGTCATAGTCAGTCATACTAGTTGTTACGAGTATACTACTATCTCTTTATCAACCAGTGTACAGTGCGGTAGTTCACGGCTGTGGCTACCTCTGTGTCGGAACTCGGCAGGCAGTCCGTCCATCCATAATTGTATTATTATAATATATACCACCTAACCGTGGTTTTTTTTTCATTCTTTATACCGTCATAGTGTCATACTAGTTGTTACGAGTATACTACTATCTCTTTATCAACCAGTGTACAGTGCGGTAGTTCACGGCTGTGGCTACCTCTGTGTCGGCAGTCGGCAGGCAGTCCGTCCATCCATAATTGTATTATAATATATACCACCTAACCGTGGTTTTTTTTCCATTCTTTATACCGTCATAGTCAGTCATACTAGTTGTTACGAGTATACTACTATCTCTTTATCAACCAGTGTACAGTGCGGTAGTTCACGGCTGTGGCTACCTCTGTGTCGGAACTCGGCAGGCAGTCCGTCCATCCATAATTGTATTACAATATATACCACCTAACCGTGGTTTTTTTTTCATTCTTTATACCGTCATAGTCAGTCATACTAGTTGTTACGAGTATACTACTATCTCTTTATCAACCAGTGTACAGTGCGGTAGTTCACGGCTGTGGCTACCTCTGTGTCGGAACTCGGCAGGCAGTCCGTCCATCCATAATTGTATTATTATAATATATACCACCTAACCGTGGTTTTTTTTTCATTCTTTATACCGTCATAGTGTCATACTAGTTGTTACGAGTATACTACTATCTCTTTATCAACCAGTGTACAGTGCGGTAGTTCACGGCTGTGGCTACCTCTGTGTCGGAACTCGGCAGGCAGTCCGTCCATCCATAATTGTATTATAATATATACCACCTAACCGTGGTTTTTTTTTCATTCTTTATACCGTCATAGTGTCATACTAGTTGTTACGAGTATACTACTATCTCTTTATCAACCAGTGTACAGTGCGGTAGTTCACGGCTGTGGCTACCTCTGTGTCGGCAGTCGGCAGGCAGTCCGTCCATCCATAATTGTATTATAATATATACCACCTAACCGTGGTTTTTTTTTCATTCTTTATACCGTCATAGTGTCATACTAGTTGTTACGAGTATACTACTATCTCTTTATCAACCAGTGTACAGTGCGGTAGTTCACGGCTGTGGCTACCTCTGTGTCGGAACTCGGCAGGCAGTCCGTCCATCCATAATTGTATTATAATATATACCACCTAACCGTGGTTTTTTTTTCATTCTTTATACCGTCATAGTCAGTCATACTAGTTGTTACGAGTATACTACTATCTCTTTATCAACCAGTGTACAGTGCGGTAGTTCACGGCTGTGGCTACCTCTGTGTCGGAACTCGGCAGGCAGTCCGTCCATCCATAATTGTATTATTATAATATATACCACCTAACCGTGGTTTTTTTTTCATTCTTTATACCGTCATAGTGTCATACTAGTTGTTACGAGTATACTACTATCTCTTTATCAACCAGTGTACAGTGCGGTAGTTCACGGCTGTGGCTACCTCTGTGTCGGCAGTCGGCAGGCAGTCCGTCCATCCATAATTGTATTATAATATATACCACCTAACCGTGGTTTTTTTTTCATTCTTTATACCGTCATAGTCAGTCATACTAGTTGTTACGAGTATACTACTATCTCTTTATCAACCAGTGTACAGTGCGGTAGTTCACGGCTGTGGCTACCTCTGTGTCGGAACTCGGCAGGCAGTCCGTCCATCCATAATTGTATTACAATATATACCACCTAACCGTGGTTTTTTTTTCATTCTTTATACCGTCATAGTCAGTCATACTAGTTGTTACGAGTATACTACTATCTCTTTATCAACCAGTGTACAGTGCGGTAGTTCACGGCTGTGGCTACCTCTGTGTCGGAACTCGGCAGGCAGTCCGTCCATCCATAATTGTATTATTATAATATATACCACCTAACCGTGGTTTTTTTTTCATTCTTTATACCGTCATAGTGTCATACTAGTTGTTACGAGTATACTACTATCTCTTTATCAACCAGTGTACAGTGCGGTAGTTCACGGCTGTGGCTACCTCTGTGTCGGCAGTCGGCAGGCAGTCCGTCCATCCATAATTGTATTATAATATATACCACCTAACCGTGGTTTTTTTTTCATTCTTTATACCGTCATAGTGTCATACTAGTTGTTACGAGTATACTACTATCTCTTTATCAACCAGTGTACAGTGCGGTAGTTCACGGCTGTGGCTACCTCTGTGTCGGCAGTCGGCAGGCAGTCCGTCCATCCATAATTGTATTATAATATATACCACCTAACCGTGGTTTTTTTTTCATTCTTTATACCGTCATAGTCAGTCATACTAGTTGTTACGAGTATACTACTATCTCTTTATCAACCAGTGTACAGTGCGGTAGTTCACGGCTGTGGCTACCTCTGTGTCGGAACTCGGCAGGCAGTCCGTCCATCCATAATTGTATTACAATATATACCACCTAACCGTGGTTTTTTTTTCATTCTTTATACCGTCATAGTCAGTCATACTAGTTGTTACGAGTATACTACTATCTCTTTATCAACCAGTGTACAGTGCGGTAGTTCACGGCTGTGGCTACCTCTGTGTCGGAACTCGGCAGGCAGTCCGTCCATCCATAATTGTATTATTATAATATATACCACCTAACCGTGGTTTTTTTTTCATTCTTTATACCGTCATAGTGTCATACTAGTTGTTACGAGTATACTACTATCTCTTTATCAACCAGTGTACAGTGCGGTAGTTCACGGCTGTGGCTACCTCTGTGTCGGCAGTCGGCAGGCAGTCCGTCCATCCATAATTGTATTATAATATATACCACCTAACCGTGGTTTTTTTTTCATTCTTTATACCGTCATAGTGTCATACTAGTTGTTACGAGTATACTACTATCTCTTTATCAACCAGTGTACAGTGCGGTAGTTCACGGCTGTGGCTACCTCTGTGTCGGCAGTCGGCAGGCAGTCCGTCCATCCATAATTGTATTATAATATATACCACCTAACCGTGGTTTTTTTTTCATTCTTTATACCGTCATAGTCAGTCATACTAGTTGTTACGAGTATACTACTATCTCTTTATCAACCAGTGTACAGTGCGGTAGTTCACGGCTGTGGCTACCTCTGTGTCGGAACTCGGCAGGCAGTCCGTCCATCCATAATTGTATTACAATATATACCACCTAACCGTGGTTTTTTTTTCATTCTTTATACCGTCATAGTCAGTCATACTAGTTGTTACGAGTATACTACTATCTCTTTATCAACCAGTGTACAGTGCGGTAGTTCACGGCTGTGGCTACCTCTGTGTCGGAACTCGGCAGGCAGTCCGTCCATCCATAATTGTATTATTATAATATATACCACCTAACCGTGGTTTTTTTTTCATTCTTTATACCGTCATAGTGTCATACTAGTTGTTACGAGTATACTACTATCTCTTTATCAACCAGTGTACAGTGCGGTAGTTCACGGCTGTGGCTACCTCTGTGTCGGCAGTCGGCAGGCAGTCCGTCCATCCATAATTGTATTATAATATATACCACCTAACCGTGGTTTTTTTTTCATTCTTTATACCGTCATAGTCAGTCATACTAGTTGTTACGAGTATACTACTATCTCTTTATCAACCAGTGTACAGTGCGGTAGTTCACGGCTGTGGCTACCTCTGTGTCGGAACTCGGCAGGCAGTCCGTCCATCCATAATTGTATTACAATATATACCACCTAACCGTGGTTTTTTTTTCATTCTTTATACCGTCATAGTCAGTCATACTAGTTGTTACGAGTATACTACTATCTCTTTATCAACCAGTGTACAGTGCGGTAGTTCACGGCTGTGGCTACCTCTGTGTCGGAACTCGGCAGGCAGTCCGTCCATCCATAATTGTATTATTATAATATATACCACCTAACCGTGGTTTTTTTTTCATTCTTTATACCGTCATAGTGTCATACTAGTTGTTACGAGTATACTACTATCTCTTTATCAACCAGTGTACAGTGCGGTAGTTCACGGCTGTGGCTACCTCTGTGTCGGCAGTCGGCAGGCAGTCCGTCCATCCATAATTGTATTATAATATATACCACCTAACCGTGGTTTTTTTTTCATTCTTTATACCGTCATAGTCAGTCATACTAGTTGTTACGAGTATACTACTATCTCTTTATCAACCAGTGTACAGTGCGGTAGTTCACGGCTGTGGCTACCTCTGTGTCGGAACTCGGCAGGCAGTCCGTCCATCCATAATTGTATTACAATATATACCACCTAACCGTGGTTTTTTTTTCATTCTTTATACCGTCATAGTCAGTCATACTAGTTGTTACGAGTATACTACTATCTCTTTATCAACCAGTGTACAGTGCGGTAGTTCACGGCTGTGGCTACCTCTGTGTCGGCACTCGGCAGGCAGTCCGTCCATCCATAATTGTATTACAATATATACCACCTAACCGTGGTTTTTTTTTCATTCTTTATACCGTCATAGTCAGTCATACTAGTTGTTACGAGTATACTACTATCTCTTTATCAACCAGTGTACAGTGCGGTAGTTCACGGCTGTGGCTACCTCTGTGTCGGCACTCGGCAGGCAGTCCGTCCATCCATAATTGTATTACAATATATACCACCTAACCGTGGTTTTTTTATACCACCTAACCGTGGCAGTCCGTCCATAATTGTATACTAGTATCCAATCCATCCATCTCCATTGTTTACCTGAGGTGCCTTTTAGTTCTGCCTATAAAATATGGAGAACAAAAAAGTTGAGGTTCCAAAATTAGGGAAAGATCAAGATCCACTTCCACCTCGTGCTGAAGCTGCTGCCACTAGTCATGGCCTAGACGATGAAATGCCAGCAACGTCGTCTGCCAAGGCCGATGCCCAATGTCATAGTACAGAGCATGTCAAATCCAAAACACCAAATATCAGAAAAAAAAGGACTCCAAAACCTAAAATAAAATTGTCGGAGGAGAAGCGTAAACTTGCCAATATGCCATTTACCACACGGAGTGGCAAGGAACGGCTGAGGCCCTGGCCTATGTTCATGGCTAGTGGTTCAGCTTCACATGAGGATGGAAGCACTCAGCCTCTCGCTAGAAAACTGAAAAGACTCAAGCTGGCAAAAGCACCGCAAAGAACTGTGCGTTCTTTGAAATCCCAAATCCACAAGGAGAGTCCAATTGTGTCGGTTGCGATGCCTGACCTTCCCAACACTGGACGTGAAGAGCATGCGCCTTCCACTATTTGCATGCCCCCTGCAAGTGCTGGAAGGAGCACCCGCAGTCCAGTTCCTGATAGTCAGATTGAAGATGTCAGTGTTGAAGTACACCAGGATGAGGAGGATATGGGTGTTGCTGGCGCTGGGGAGGAAATTGACCAGAAGGATTCTGATGGTGAGGTGGTTTGTTTAAGTCAGGCACCCGGGGAGACACCTGTTGTCCGTGGGAGGAATATGGCCGTTAACATGCCAGGTGAAAATACCAAAAAAATCAGCTCTTCGGTGTGGAGGTATTTCACCAGAAATGCGGACAACAGGTGTCAAGCCGTGTGTTCCCTTTGTCAAGCTGTAATAAGTATGGGTAAGGACGTTAACCACCTCGGAACATCCTCCCTTATACGTCACCTGCAGCGCATTCATAATAAGTCAGTGACAAGTTCAAAAACTTTGGGTGACAGCGGAAGCAGTCCACTGACCAGTAAATCCCTTCCTCTTGTAACCAAGCTCACGCAAACCACCCCACCAACTCCCTCAGTGTCAATTTCCTCCTTCCCCAGGAATGCCAATAGTCCTGCAGGCCATGTCACTGGCAAGTCTGACGAGTCCTCTCCTGCCTGGGATTCCTCCGATGCATCCTTGCGTGTAACGCCTACTGCTGCTGGCGCTGCTGTTGTTGCCGCTGGGAGTCGATGGTCATCCCAGAGGGGAAGTCGTAAGCCCACTTGTACTACTTCCAGTAAGCAATTGACTGTTCAACAGTCCTTTGCGAGGAAGATGAAATATCACAGCAGTCATCCTACTGCAAAGCGGATAACTGAGGCCTTGGCATCCTGGGTGGTGAGAAACGTGGTTCCGGTATCCATCATTACTGCAGAGCCAACTAGAGACTTGTTGGAGGTACTGTGTCCCCGGTACCAAATACCATCTAGGTTCCATTTCTCTAGGCAGGCGATACCGAAAATGTACACAGACCTCAGAAAAAGAGTCACCAGTGTCCTAAAAAATGCAGTTGTACCCAATGTCCACTTAACCACGGACATGTGGACAAGTGGAGCAGGGCAGGGTCAGGACTATATGACTGTGACAGCCCACTGGGTAGATGTATGGACTCCCGCCGCAAGAACAGCAGCGGCGGCACCAGTAGCAGCATCTCGCAAACGCCAACTCTTTCCTAGGCAGGCTACGCTTTGTATCACCGCTTTCCAGAATACGCACACAGCTGAAAACCTCTTACGGCAACTGAGGAAGATCATCGCGGAATGGCTTACCCCAATTGGACTCTCCTGTGGATTTGTGGCATCGGACAACGCCAGCAATATTGTGTGTGCATTAAATATGGGCAAATTCCAGCACGTCCCATGTTTTGCACATACCTTGAATTTGGTGGTGCAGAATTTTTTAAAAAACGACAGGGGCGTGCAAGAGATGCTGTCGGTGGCCAGAAAAATTGCGGGACACTTTCGGCGTACAGGCACCACGTACAGAAGACTGGAGCACCACCAAAAACTACTGAACCTGCCCTGCCATCATCTGAAGCAAGAAGTGGTAACGAGGTGGAATTCAACCCTCTATATGCTTCAGAGGTTGGAGGAGCAGCAAAAGGCCATTCAAGCCTATACAATTGAGCACGATATAGGAGATGGAATGCACCTGTCTCAAGTGCAGTGGAGAATGATTTCAACGTTGTGCAAGGTTCTGATGCCCTTTGAACTTGCCACACGTGAAGTCAGTTCAGACACTGCCAGCCTGAGTCAGGTCATTCCCCTCATCAGGCTTTTGCAGAAGAAGCTGGAGGCATTGAAGAAGGAGCTAACACGGAGCGATTCCGCTAGGCATGTGGGACTTGTGGATGCAGCCCTTAATTCGCTTAACAAGGATTCACGGGTGGTCAATCTGTTGAAATCAGAGCACTACATTTTGGCCACCGTGCTCGATCCTAGATTTAAAGCCTACCTTGGATCTCTCTTTCCGGCAGACACAGGTCTGCTGGGGTTGAAAGACCTGCTGGTGACAAAATTGTCAAGTCAAGCGGAACGCGACCTGTCAACATCTCCTCCTTCACATTCTCCCGCAACTGGGGGTGCGAGGAAAAGGCTCAGAATTCCGAGCCCACCCGCTGGCGGTGATGCAGGGCAGTCTGGAGCGACTGCTGATGCTGACATCTGGTCCGGACTGAAGGACCTGACAACGATTACGGACATGTCGTCTACTGTCACTGCATATGATTCTCTCAACATTGATAGAATGGTGGAGGATTATATGAGTGACCGCATCCAAGTAGGCACGTCACACAGTCCGTACTTATACTGGCAGGAAAAAGAGGCAATTTGGAGGCCCTTGCACAAACTGGCTTTATTCTACCTAAGTTGCCCTCCCACAAGTGTGTACTCCGAAAGAGTGTTTAGTGCCGCCGCTCACCTTGTCAGCAATCGGCGTACGAGGTTACATCCAGAAAATGTGGAGAAGATGATGTTCATTAAAATGAATTATAATCAATTCCTCCGCGGAGACATTGACCAGCAGCAATTGCCTCCACAAAGTACACAGGGAGCTGAGATGGTGGATTCCAGTGGGGACGAATTGATAATCTGTGAGGAGGGGGATGTACACGGTGATATATCGGAGGGTGAAGATGAGGTGGACATCTTGCCTCTGTAGAGCCAGTTTGAGCAAGGAGAGATTAATTGCTTCTTTTTTGGGGGGGGTCCAAACCAACCCGTCATATCAGTCACAGTCGTGTGGCAGACCCTGTCACTGAAATGATGGGTTGGTTAAAGTGTGCATGTCCTGTTTTGTTTATACAACATAAGGGTGGGTGGGAGGGCCCAAGGACAATTCCATCTTGCACCTCTTTTTTCTTTTCTTTTTCTTTGCATCATGTGCTGATTGGGGAGGGTTTTTTGGAAGGGACATCCTGCGTGACACTGCAGTGCCACTCCTAGATGGGCCCGGTGTTTGTGTCGGCCACTAGGGTCGCTAATCTTACTCACACAGCTACCTCATTGCGCCTCTTTTTTTCTTTGCGTCATGTGCTGTTTGGGGAGGGTTTTTTGGAAGGGACATCCTGCGTGACACTGCAGTGCCACTCCTAGATGGGCCCGGTGTTTGTGTCGGCCACTAGGGTCGCTAATCTTACTCACACAGTCAGCTACCTCATTGCGCCTCTTTTTTTCTTTGCGTCATGTGCTGTTTGGGGAGGGTTTTTTGGAAGGGCCATCCTGCGTGACACTTCAGTGCCACTCCTAGATGGGCCCGGTGTTTGTGTCGGCCACTAGGGTCGCTAATCTTACTCACACAGCTACCTCATTGCGCCTCTTTTTTTCTTTGCGTCATGTGCTGTTTGGGGAGGGTTTTTTGGAAGGGCCATCCTGCGTGACACTGCAGTGCCACTCCTAGATGGGCCCGGTGTTTGTGTCGGCCACTAGGGTCGCTAATCTTACTCACACAGCTACCTCATTGCGCCTCTTTTTTTCTTTGCGTCATGTGCTGTTTGGGGAGGGTTTTTTGGAAGGGACATCCTGCGTGACACTGCAGTGCCACTCCTAGATGGGCCCGGTGTTTGTGTCGGCCACTAGGGTCGCTTATCTTACTCACACAGCGACCTCGGTGCAAATTTTAGGACTAAAAATAATATTGTGAGGTGTGAGGTATTCAGAATAGACTGAAAATGAGTGTAAATTATGGTTTTTGAGGTTAATAATACTTTGGGATCAAAATGACCCCCAAATTCTATGATTTAAGCTGTTTTTTAGTGTTTTTGGAAAAAAACACCCGAATCCAAAACACACCCGAATCCGACAAAAATAATTCGGTGAGGTTTTGCCAAAACGCGTTCGAACCCAAAACACGGCCGCGGAACCGAACCCAAAACCAAAACACAAAACCCGAAAAATTTCAGGCGCTCATCTCTAATGATAGATGACATCATCGGGAGGCGGCGGTCGCCACAGCAACCCGATGCAGGAAGTTCCCCACGCTGTCACTGGCCAGTCAGCCTGACAGGGGGAAGTACGGGTAGTGAGGCCAACGTATAGTAACTTACAGGGACAGATAATGTAATATATGATGAATTTAGTTGTACAATTCAACACATGTCTTATGTTAAATTTCTGTTTCGTTACTGGATGTACAAAAGATGATCCTGTGACGAGAGAGGAATATGTGATGCAAGAGGGGCACTTATAACAGCCAGGTTTCTTAACTGAACCAAAGATGCCAGGTTTAGGAGTATAATCTGTGATGTCAGTTTTAACTAAATGGTCACGTAAATTACGTCCCCTTTTATAGCTAGTCATAATTTGAGTTTGCTGAAAACATGGGAGGTCTTATCAGTCTTGATAATTGGCCACAAAGCCTTACTTGCTCGAGGTATAATCGGGCTCGATGTAGAATATCTGGTAGACCATTTGAACAACTTTTGTTCATCTTTATTAACAGGTTTATCTTGAAGCATCAGAACACGATCCTGTTTCATTACTCTACTTTTGGCTAATTCAAGATCACCGATATTATAACCCCTGGTTTTAAACTTGTTAACTACCGTTTGTAATGCATCCTCTAGCATCATGGGGTCACTAGTAATACGGGCTACCCGTAACATATGTGAATAAGGCAGACCACTGCACTGCCCCTCCACAATAAATCATCTACGTAACGAATAAACCACACAATATTGTCCCTGTAAGACACATTGTCAAAGAATAATTTTTGTTCTTGATCAAACATATAAACGTTGGCATAAGCCGGGGCCACACTGCTCCCCATGGCACAGTCAGACCGCTGTAAATAAAATAAACCGTTAAACAAAAAATAATTCTTGGTTAATACTAATTCAAGTAATGTAAGAAAAAGTGTTTTGTCTAGACCAAACTCATCACCCAAATTACTAATAAATTTACTCATCGCTTCTAAACCTCCCTCATGCGGAATGGAGGTATAGAGGTAGGAGACATCCATAGTACACAACAATGTATCAGATGGTATTATGTCAAACTCCATAATTTTTCTGAGGAACATTGTAGTGTCCTTAAGGTAGGTTTGTCGCTTAGTCACATGTGGTTGGAAAAGAGCATCAAGGAATTCAGCTATTGGTTGGTACAAAGAACCCCTGGCTGAGACTATCGGTCGGCCTGGGGGGTTCACAAGACGTTTGTGACCCTACGGCAATGTATATAAACACGGAATTATAGGATTTTTAGGAAGTAATGCTTCCTTAAGTTTGGAATCTAATAACTTATTTTGAACAGCCTGTTCTAATACGGTATTAAGTTCCTTCTGAAATGTCCTTGTCGGATCAGTGTCCAGTTTGACAGAGGTCTCAGTACATGAAAGTTGGTTCATAATTTCTTGTATGTATTGAGTTTTATTTTGTAGCACAATGCTCCCACCCTTATCCGCAAGGCGAATCACAACTGATGTATCAGTGCTTAGATCTTTCAGAGCTTTCCTATGTTCAAATGTTAAGTTATGATAAATTGGTTTAGGAGTAGCTATGAATATGTTCACCGAGTCATCCATAAGGCGGCTAAACGTTTTCATCGATGCATTATTGGAAACCGGATCAAACGATGAAGTGCTGTATTTACGAATAATTCTATTAGTTGGATCCACTTGAGAATTTTTAGGAGTATTCTGAAAAAATTCTCTTATTCTCAATTTCCTATTCATTTGATGCATGTCGGCCTGCCATTCAAAGGAATCATGATGACTGGTAGGAACAAAAGAGAGTCCTTTGCTAAGCACAGTTTCTTCTATAGTTGTCAATTGTCTAGAAGACAGATTGAAAATCAAGTTGTTTTCTTGGATCTGTTTCCCTTTGTTGATCCTTTGATTTTGTCCACTCCATCGCGTTGGTTTGGGCCAGCCTCTGCCCTGGCCCTGGTTGTTGCCACTAAAGGGGGATGGTTAGCAGAAATGGAATCATCTGAGTCAGCGACGATTAAGTCGCTATCACTATTAGAAGAGTGGTGACCCTTATCAAGGCGTCCTCTGTGTTGCCGATATGGTGTCCGTTTTGTGGCTCTGTAATTTGATTTGACATTATCTGTACCAGTTAACCATCTATAGACCTGGTGATCTTCGTAGTCATTCTGGACCACTTGTAATTTGGATCTTTTGAATTTCAATAATTCCTTCTTATAATGATCAACTTGCTGTGTCAATTTAGACCAGGTAGGTAGCAGCATGTCCCGGGTCAGATATGATATCCACATGTGTGGTATTCAGAACCTCTATTTTTGATTTAGCAACTTGCAGTTCCTGACCTGACTCCTCTATGACAAGCAACATCAGATCGAAACTGCATTTGTTTAATACCGAAACCCAACGTCGGCAAAACTCAGGATTCGTCCTCCCTATCGTTGGGGTATTGCGGACGCGGAACCCACGTGGAATCAATTTCTGTGTAAAATAGTCGGATAAAGTGGAGCCGTGCAATAGATAATCCGTTTCACGTTTTCTCAAACGTAATAACTGTTTAGATACATCCTTAACTGTTTCATTCAAAGCCTCTGGAACACAGTCCGCAGCAAAAAGAATACGATCTGCCTGAATTCTACTAAAACTTAATGTGTCACCCATCTGTAGTGACACATTCATGGACATACTTGCTTCCACTCTGTCAACACCAGCATCATCCATATTGCTAGTTATCTGCACTGATAGTGATAGTTTATCACAATCACAATTATGCTTAAAACAGTCAACTTGATCAATGGGTGCCTTGTTACGTAGAGGAACAGAGCCCCAATAAATACAGAATCCGAGAGATCCGGCACTCCTAATAAAGTACAACAGCCAACGTGCCTTTGTCCCAAAGTGTGAATACAATGCAATCAGAACACCTAAATGTTCAAACTTGATACAGCACTGCAGGACTTGAGCAGCATATATTTTAATATCCAAGTAACAAAGACCTGTTAACATCCATAGCAGGAGTCAGATATCCACTGATATAGGTCACGGTGTTAGTAAAAATGAAACACAAGCATAGTTACGATGCAGCATTTCAGGCCACGGCGGGTCCCTTCATCAGGTAATGCACGTGTTCACAGGTAAGCAGCATATGACTAAACACCATCAAAATCTTACCGATATAGCATCCCCCGCCAGCGTGTACAGCCGCGGACCAGCGTGGAGCTTCCGGTCAGGACGCGGCGCATGATAGATGACATCATCGGGAGGCGGCGGTCGCCACAGCAACCCGATGCAGGAAGTTCCCCACGCTGTCACTGGCCAGTCAGCCTGACAGGGGGAAGTACGGGTAGTGAGGCCAACGTATAGTAACTTACAGGGACAGATAATGTAATATATGATGAATTTAGTTGTACAATTCAACACATGTCTGATGTTAAATTTCTGTTTCGTTACTGGATGTACAAAAGATGATCCTGTGACGAGAGAGGAACATGTGATGCAAGAGGGGCACTTATAACAGCCAGGTTTCTTAACTGAACCAAAGATGCCAGGTTTAGGAGTATAATCTGTGATGTCAGTTTTAACTAAATGGTCACGTAAATTACGTCCCCTTTTATAGCTAGTCATAATTTGAGTTTGCTGAAAACATGGGAGGTCTTATCAGTCTTGATAATTGGCCACAAAGCCTTACTTGCTCGAGGTATAATCGGGCTCGATGAAGAATATCTGGTAGACCATTTGAACAACTTTTGTTCATCTTTATTAACAGGTTTATCTTGAAGCACCAGAACACGATCCTGTTTCATTACTCTACTTTTGGCTAATTCAAGATCACCGATATTATAACCCCTGGTTTTAAACTTGTTAACTACCGTTTGTAATGCATCCTCTAGCATCATGGGGTCACTAGTAATACGGGCTACCCGTAACATCTGTGAATAAGGCAGACCTTTCTTTAGTGATACTGGATGGTGACTACTCGCATCTAATAATGAATTTCGGTCTGTTTCCTTATAGAATACTGATGATGTTAATTTTCCTTCTTTCAAATGTACGGTTACATCAAGATAATTAATTAAATCAGATGAACAGACAAACGTGAATTTGATTGGACCTGGAGTCTGATTAATGTTCTGCATCATTTCATGAAACATCACTGCACTGCCCCTCCACAACATAAATAAATCATCTACGTAACGAATAAACCACACAATATTGTCCCTGTAAGACACATTGTCAAAGAATAATTTTTGTTCTTGATCAAACATATAAACGTTGGCATAAGCCGGGGCCACACTGCTCCCCATGGCACAGTCAGACCGCTGTAAATAAAATAAACCGTTAAACAAAAAATAATTCTTGGTTAATACTAATTCAAGTAATGTAAGAAAAAGTGTTTTGTCTAGACCAAACTCATCACCCAAATTACTAATAAATTTACTCATCGCTTCTAAACCTCCCTCATGTGGAATGGAGGTATAGAGGTAGGAGACATCCATAGTACACAACAATGTATCAGATGGTATTACGTCAAACTCCATAATTTTTCTGAGGAACGTTGTAGTGTCCTTAAGGTAGGTTTGTCGCTTAGTCACATGTGGTTGGAGAAGAGCATCAAGGAATTCAGCTATTGGTTGGTACAAAGAACCCCTGGCTGAGACTATCGGTCGGCCTGGGGGGTTCACAAGACGTTTGTGACCCTTCGGCAATGTATATAAACACGGAATTATAGGATTTTTAGGAAGTAATGCTTCCTTAAGTTTGGAATCTAATAACTTATTTTGAACAGCCTGTTCTAATACGGTATTAAGTTCCTTCTGAAATGTCCTTGTCGGATCAATGTCCAGTTTGACAGAGGTCTCAGTACATGAAACTTGGTTCATAATTTATTGCATGTATTGAGTTTTATTTTGTAGCACAATGCTCCCACCCTTATCCGCAAGGCGAATCACAATTGATGTATCAGTCCTTAGATCTTTCAGAGCTTTCCTATGTTCAAATGTTAAGTTATGATAAATTGCTTTAGGAGTAGCTATGAATCTGTTCACCGAGTCATCCATAAGGCGGCTAAACGTTTTCAACGATGCATTATTGGAAACCGAATCAAACGATGAAGTGCTGTATTTACAAATAATTCTATTAGTTGGATCCACTTGAGAATTTTTAGGAGTATTCTGAAAAAATTCTCTTATTCTCAATTTCCTATTCATTTGATGCATGTCGGCCTGCCATTCAAAGGAATCATGATGACTGGTAGGAACAAAAGAGAGTCCTTTGTTAAGCACAGTTTCTTCTATAGTTGTCAATTGTCTAGAAAACAGATTGAAAATCAAGTTGTTTTCTTGGATCTGTTTCCCTTTGTTGATCCTTTGATTTTGTCCACTCCATCGCGTTGGTTTGGGCCAGCCTCTGCCCTGGCCCTGGTTGTTGCCACTAAAGGGGGATGGTTAGCAGAAATGGAATCATCTGAGTCAGCGACGATGAAGTCGCTATCACTATTAGAAGAGTGGTGACCCTTATCAAGGCGTCCTCTGTGTTGCCGATATGGTGTCCGTTTTGTGGCTCTGTAATTGGATTTGACATTATCTGTACCAGTTAACCATCTATAGACCTGGTGATCTTCGTAGTCATTCTGGACCACTTGTAATTTGGATCTTTTGAATTTCAATAATTCCTTCTTATAATGATCAACTTGCTGTGTCAATTTAGACCAGGTAGGTAGCAGCATGTCCCGGGTCAGATATGATATCCACATGTGTGGTATTCAGAACCTCTATTTTTGATTTAGCAACTTGCAGTTCCTGACCTGACTCCTCTATGACAAGCAACATCAGATCGAAACTGCATTTGTTTAATACAGAAACCCAACGTCGGCAAAACTCAGGATTCGTCCTCCCTATCGTTGGGGTATTGCGGACGCGGAACCCACGTGGAATCAATTTCTGTGTAAAATAGTCGGATAAAGTGGAGCCGTGCAATAGATAATCCGTTTCACGTTTTCTCAAACGTAATAACTGTTTAGATACATCCTCAACTGTTTCATTCAAAGCCTCTGGAACACAGTCCGCAGCAAAAAGAATACGATCAGCCTGAATTCTACTAAAACTTAATGTGTCACCCATCTGTAGTGACACATTCATGGACATACTTGCTTCCACTCTGTCAACACCAGCATCATCCATATTGCTAGTTATCTGCACTGATAGTGATAGTTTATCACAAACACAATTATGCTTAAAACAGTCAACTTGATCAATGGGTGCCTTGATACGTAGAGAAACAGAGCCCCAATAAATACAGAATCCGAGAGATCCGGCACTCCTAATAAAGTACAACAGCCAACGTGCCTTTGTCCCAAAGTGTGAATACAATGCAATCAGAACACCTAAATGTTCAAACTGGACACGTCACTGCAGGACTTGAGCAGCATATATTTTAATATCCAAGTAACAAAGACCTGTTAACATCCATAGCAGGAGTCAGATATCCACTGATACAGGTCACGGTGTTAGTAAAAATGAAACACAAGCATAGTTACGATGCAGCATTTCGGGCCACGGTGGGTACCTTCATCAGGTAATGCACGTGTTCACAGGTAAGCAGCATATGACTAAACACCATAAAAATCTTACCGATATAGCATCCCCCCGTCAGCGTGTAAAGCCGCGGACCAGCGTGGAGCTTCCGGTCAGGACGCGGCGCATGATAGATGACATCATCGGGAGGCGGCGGTCGCCACAGCAACCCGATGCAGGAAGTTCCCCACGCTGTCACTGGCCAGTCAGCCTGACAGGGGGAAGTACGGGTAGTGAGGCCAACGTATAGTAACTTACAGGGACAGATAATGTAATATATGATGAATTTAGTTGTACAATTCAACACATGTCTGATGTTAAATTTCTGTTTCGTTACTGGATGTGCAAAAGATGATCCTGTGATTAGAGAGGAACATGTGATGCAAGAGGGGCACTTATAACAGCCAGGTTTCTTAACTGAACCAAAGATGCCAGGTTTAGGAGTATAATCTGTGATGTCAGTTTTAACTAAATGGTCACGTAAATTACGTCCCCTTTTATAGCTAGTCATAATTTGAGTTTGCTGAAAACATGGGAGGTCTTATCCGTCTTGATAATTGGCCACAAAGCCTTACTTGCTCGAGGTATAATCGGGCTCGATGTAGAATATCTGGTAGAGCATTTGAACAACTTTTGTTCATCTTTATTAACAGGTTTATCTTGAAGCATCAGAGCACGGTCCGGTTTCATTACTCTACTTTTGGCTAATTCAAGATCACCGATATTATAACCCCTGGTTTTAAACTTGTTAACTACCGTTTGTAATGCATCCTCTAGCATCATGGGGTCACTAGTAATACGGGCTACCCGTAACATATGTGAATAAGGCAGACCTTTCTTTAGTGATACTGGATGGTGACTACTCACATCTAATAATGAATTTCGGTCTGTTTCCTTATAGAATACTGATGATGTTAATTTTCCTTCTTTCAAATGTACGGTTACATCAAGATAATTAATTAAATCAGGTGAACAGACAAACGTGAATTTGATTGGACCTGGATTCTGATTAATGTTCTGCATCATTTCATGAAACATCACTGCGCTGCCCCTCCACAACATAAATAAATCATCTACGTAACGAATAAACCACACAATATTGTCCCTGTAAGACATATTGTCAAAGAATAATTTTTGTTCTTGATCAAACATATAAACGTTGGCATAAGCCGGGGCCACACTGCTCCCCATGGCACAGTCAGACCGCTGTAAATAAAATAAACCGTTAAACAAAAAATAATTCTTGGTTAATACTAATTCAAGTAATGTAAGAAAAAGTGTTTTGTCTAGACCAAACTCATCACCCAAATTACTAATAAATTTACTCATCGCTTCTAAACCTCCCTCATGCGGAATGGAGGTATAGAGGTAAGAGACATCCATAGTACACAACAATGTATCAGATGGTATTACGTCAAACTCCATCATTTTTCTGAGGAACGTTGTAGTGTCCTTAAGGTAGGTTTGTCGCTTAGTCACATGTGGTTGGAGAAGAGCATCAAGGAATTCAGCTATTGGTTGGTACAAAGAACCCCTGGCTGAGACTATCGGTCGGCCTGGGGGGTTCACAAGACGTTTGTGACCCTTCGGCAATGTATATAAACACGGAATTATAGGATTTTTAGAAAGTAATGCTTCCTTAAGTTTGGAATCTAATAACTTATTTTGAACAGCCTGTTCTAATACGGTATTAAGTTCCTTCTGAAATGTCCTTGTCGGATCAGTGTCCAGTTTGACAGAGGTCTCAGTACATGAAAGTTGGTTCATAATTTCTTGTATGTATTGAGTTTTATTTTGTAGCATAATGCTCCCACCCTTATCCGCAAGGCGAATCACAATTGATGTATCAGTGCTTAGATCTTTCAGAGCTTTCCTATGTTCAAATGTTAAGTTATGATAAATTGGTTTAGGAGTAGCTATGAATCTGTTCACCGAGTCATCCATTAGGCGGCTAAACGTTTTCAACGATGCATTATTGGAAACCGGATCAAACGATGAAGTGCTGTATTTACGAATAATTCTATTAGTTGGATCCACTTGAGAATTTTTAGGAGTATTCTGCAAAAATTCTCTTATTCTCAATTTCCTATTCATTTGATGCATGTCGGCCTGCCATTCAAAGGAATCATGATGACTGGTAGGAACAAAAGAGAGTCCTTTGTTAAGCACAGTTTCTTCTATAGTTGTCAATTGTCTAGAAAACAGATTGAAAATCAAGTTGTTTTCTTGGATCTGTTTCCCTTTGTTGATCCTTTGATTTTGTCCACTCCATCGCGTTGGTTTGGGCCAGCCTCTGCCCTGGCCCTGGTTGTTGCCACTAAAGGGGGATGGTTAGCAGAAATGGAATCATCTGAGTCAGCGACGATGAAGTCGCTATCACTATTAGAAGAGTGGTGACCCTTATCAAGGCGTCCTCTGTGTTGCCGATATGGTGTCCGTTTTGTGGCTCTGTAATTGGATTTGACATTATCTGTACCAGTTAACCATCTATAGACCTGATGATCTTCGTAGTCATTCTGGACCACTTGTAATTTGGATCTTTTGAATTTCAATAATTCCTTCTTATAATTATCAACTTGCTGTGTCAATTTAGACCAGGTAGGTAGCAGCATGTCCCGGGTCAGATATGATATCCACATGTGTGGTATTCAGAACCTCTATTTTTGATTTAGCAACTTGCAGTTCCTGACCTGACTCCTTTATGACAAGCAACATCAGATCGAAACTGCATTTGTTTAATACAGAAACCCAACGTCGGCAAAACTCAGGATTCGTCTTCCCTATCGTTGGGGTATTGCGGACGCGGAACCCACGTGGAATCAATTTCTGTGTAAAATAGTCGGATAAAGTGGAGCCGTGCAATAGATAATCTGTTTCACGTTTTCTCAAACGTAATAACTGTTTAGATACATCCTCAACTGTTTCATTCAAAGCCTCTGGAACACAGTCCGCAGCAAAAAGAATACGATCTGCCTGAATTCTACTAAAACTTAATGTGCCACCCATCTGTAGTGACACATTCATGGACATACTTGCTTCCACTCTGTCAACACCAGCATCATCCATATTGCTAGTTATCTGCACTGATAGTGATATTTTATCACAAACACAATTATGCTTAAAACAGTCAACTTAATCAATGGGTGCCTTGATACGTAGAGGAACAGAGCCCCAATAAATACAGAATCCGAGAGATCCGGCACTCCTAATAAAGTACAACAGCCAACGTGCCTTTGTCCCAAAGTGTGAATACAATGCAATCAGAACACATAAATGTTCAAACTGGACACGGCACTGCAGGACTTGAGCAGCATATATTTTAATATCCAAGTAACAAAGACCTGTTAACATCCATAGCAGGAGTCAGATATCCACTGATACAGGTCACGGTGTTAGTAAAAATGAAACACAAGCATAGTTACGATGCAGCATTTCGGGCCACGGCGGGTACCTTCATCAGGTAATGCACGTGTTCACAGGTAAGCAGCATATGACTAAACACCATCAAATCTTACCGATATAGCATCCCCCCGTCAGCGTGTAAAGCCGCGGACCAGCGTGGACTTCCGGTCAGGACGCGGCGCATGATAGATGACATCATCGGGAGGCGGCGGTCGCCACAGCAACCCGATGCAGGAAGTTCCCCACGCTGTCACTGGCCAGTCAGCCTGACAGGGGGAAGTACGGGTAGTGAGGCCAACGTATAGTAACTTACAGGGACAGATAATGTAATATATGATGAATTTAGTTGTACAATTCAACACATGTCTGATGTTAAATTTCTGTTTCGTTACTGGATGTACAAAAGATGATCCTGTGATTAGAGAGGAACATGTGATGCAAGAGGGGCACTTATAACAGCCAGGTTTCTTAACTGAACCAAAGATGCCAGGTTTAGGAGTATAATCTGTGATGTCAGTTTTAACTAAATGGTCACGTAAATTACGTCCCCTTTTATAGCTAGTCATAATTTGAGTTTGCTGAAAACATGGGAGGTCTTATCAGTCTTGATAATTGGCCACAAAGCCTTACTTGCTTGAGGTATAATCGGGCTCGATGTAGAATATCTGGTAGACCATTTGAACAACTTTTGTTCATCTTTATTAACAGGTTTATATTAAAGCATCAGAACACGATCCTGTTTCATTACTCTACTTTTGGCTAATTCAAGATCACCGATATTATAACCCCTGGTTTTAAACTTGTTAACTACCGTTTGTAATGCATCCTCTAGCATCATGGAGTCACTAGTAATACGGGCTACCCGTAACATATGTGAATAAGGCAGACCTTTCTTTAGTGATACTGGATGGTGACTACTCGCATCTAATAATGAATTTCGGTCTGTTTCCTTATAGAATACTGATGATGTTAATTTTCCTTCTTTCAAATGTACGGTTACATCAAGATAATTAATTAAATCAGGTGAACAGACAAACGTGAATTTGATTGGACCTGGATTCTGATTAATGTTCTGCATCATTTCATGAAACATCACTGCGCTGCCCCTCCACAACATAAATAAATCATCTACGTAACGAATAAACCACACAATATTGTCCCTGTAAGACACATTGTCAAAGAATAATTTTTGTTCTTGATCAAACATATAAACGTTGGCATAAGCCGGGGCCACACTGCTCCCCATGGCACAGTCAGACCGCTGTAAATAAAATAAACCGTTAAACAAAAAATAATTCTTGGTTAATACTAATTCAAGTAATGTAAGAAAAAGTGTTTTGTCTAGACCAAACTCATCACCCAAATTACTAATAAATTTACTCATCGCTTCTAAACCTCCCTCATGTGGAATGGAGGTATCGAGGTAGGAGACATCCATAGTACACAACAATATATTAGATGGTATTACGTCAAACTCCATAATTTTTCTGAGGAACGTTGTAGTGTCCTTAAGGTAGGTTTGTCGCTTAGTCACATGTGATTGGAGAAGAGCATCAAGGAATTCAGCTATTGGTTGGTACAAAGAACCCCTGGCTGACACTATCGGTCGGCCTGGGGGGTTCACAAGACTTGTGTGACCCTTCGGCAATGTATATAAACACGGAATTATAGGATTTTTAGGAAGTAATGCTTCCTTAAGTTTGGAATCTCATAACTTATTTT
The DNA here is from genome assembly GCF_028390025.1 of Pseudophryne corroboree. Classification (NCBI taxonomy): domain Eukaryota; kingdom Metazoa; phylum Chordata; class Amphibia; order Anura; family Myobatrachidae; genus Pseudophryne; species Pseudophryne corroboree. The sequence goes on along the minus strand of NC_086446.1, from coordinate 559,047,100 downwards.
GAACAGCCTGTTCTAATACGGTATTAAATTCCTTCTGAAATGTCCTTGTCGGATCAGTATCCAGTTTGACAGAGGTCTCAGTACATGAAAGTTGGTTCATAATTTCTTGTATGTATTGAGTTTTATTTTGTAGCACAATGCTCCCACCCTTATCCGCAAGGCGAATCACAATTGATGTATCAGTGCTTAGATCTTTCAGAGCTTTCCTATGTTCAAATGTTAAGTTATGATAAATTGGTTTAGGAGTAGCTATGAATATGTTCACCGAGTCATCCATAAGGCGACTAAACGTTTTCCACAATGCATTACTGGAAACCGGATCAAACGATGAAGTGCTGTATTTACGAATAATTCTATTAGTTGGATCCACTTGAGAATTTTTAGGAGTATTCTGAAAAAATTCTCTTATTCTCAATTTCCTATTAATTTGATGCATGTCGGCCTGCCTTTCAAAGGAATCATGATGACTGGTAGGAACAAAAGAGAGTCCTTTGTTAAGCACAGTTTCTTCTATAGTTGTCAATTGTCTAGAAGACAGATTGAAAATCAAGTTGTTTTCTTGGATCTGTTTCCCTTTGTTGATCCTTTGATTTTGTCCACTCCATCGCGTTGGTTTGGGCCAGCCTCTGCCCTGGCCCTGGTTGTTGCCACTAAAGGGGGATGGTTAGCAGAAATGGAATCATCTGAGTCAGCGACGATGAAGTCGCTATCACTATTAGAAGAGTGGTGACCCTTATCAAGGCGTCCTCTGTGTTGCCGATATGGTGTCCGTTTTGTGGCTCTGTTATTGGATTTGACATTATCTGTACCAGTTAACCATCTATAGACCTGGTGATCTTCGTAGTTATTCTGGACCACTTGTAATTTGGATCTTTTGAATTTCAATAATTCCTTCTTATAATTATCAACTTGCTGTGTCAATTTAGACCAGGTAGGTAGCAGCATGTCCCGGGTCAGATATGATATCCACATGTGTGGTATTCAGAACCTCTATTTTTGATTTAGCAACTTGCAGTTCCCGACCTGACTCCTCTATGACAAGCAACATCAGATCGAAACTGCATTTGTTTAATACAGAAACCCAACGTCGGCAAAACTCAGGATTCGTCCTCCCTATCGTTGGGGTATTGCGGACGCGGAACCCACGTGGAATCAATTTCTGTGTAAAATAGTCGGATAAAGTGGAGCCGTGCAATAGATAATCCGTTTCACGTTTTCTCAAACGTAATAACTGTTTAGATACATCCTCAACTGTTTCATTCAATGCCTCTGGAACACAGTCCGCAGCAAAAAGAATACGATCAGCCTGAATTCTACTAAAACTTAATGTGTCACCCATCTGTAGTGACACATTCATGGACATACTTGCTTCCACTCTGTCAACACCAGCATCATCCATATTGCTAGTTATCTGCACTGATAGTGATAGTTTATCACAAACACAATTATGCTTAAAACAGTCAACTTGATCAATGGGTGCCTTGATACGTAGAGGAACAGAGCCCCAATAAATACAGAATCCGAGAGATCCGGCACTCCTAATAAAGTACAACAGCCAACGTGCCTTTGTCCCAAAGTGTGAATACAATGCAATCAGAACACCTAAATGTTCAAACTGGACACGGCACTGCAGGACTTGAGCAGCATATATTTTAATATCCAAGTAACAAAGACCTGTTAACATCCATAGCAGGAGTCAGATATCCACTGATACAGGTCACGGTGTTAGTAAAAATGAAACACAAGCATAGTTACGATGCAGCATTTCGGGCCACGGCGGGTACCTTCATCAGGTAATGCACGTGTTCACAGGTAAGCAGCATATGACTAAACACCATCAAAATCTTACCGATATAGCATCCCCCCGTCAGCGTGTAAAGCCGCGGACCAGCGTGGAGCTTCCGGTCAGGACGCGGCGCATGATAGATGACATCATCGGGAGGCGGCGGTCGCCACAGTAACCCGATGCAGGAAGTTCCCCACGCTGTCACTGGCCAGTCAGCCTGACAGGGGGAAGTACGGGTAGTGAGGCCAACGTATAGTAACTTACAGGGACAGATAATGTGATATATGATGAATTTAGTTGTACAATTCAACACATGTCTGATGTTAAATTTCTGTTTCGTTACTGGATGTACAAAAGATGATCCTGTGATTAGAGAGGAACATGTGATGCAAGAGGGGCACTTATAACAGCCAGGTTTCTTAACTGAACCAAAGATGCCAGGTTTAGGAGTATAATCTGTGATGTCAGTTTTAACTAAATGGTCACGTAAATTACGTCCCCTTTTATAGCTAGTCATAATTTGAGTTTGCTGAAAACATGGGAGGTCTTATCAGTCTTGATAATTGGCCACAAAGCCTTACTTGCTTGAGGTATAATCGGGCTCGATGTAGAATATCTGGTAGACCATTTGAGCAACTTTTGTTCATCTTTATTAACAGGTTTATCTTGAAGCATCAGAACACGATCCTGTTTCATTCTCTACTTTTGGCTATTTCAAGATCACCGATATTATAACCCCTGGTTTTAAACTTGTTAACTACCGTTTGTAATGCATCCTCTAGCATCATGGGGTCACTAGAAATACGGGCTACCCGTAACATATGTGAATAAGGCAGACCTTTCTTTAGTGATACTGGATGGTGACTACTCGCATCTAATAATGAATTTCGGTCTGTTTCCTTATAGAATACTGATGATGTTAATTTTCCTTCTTTCAAATGTACGGTTACATCAAGATAATTAATTAAATCAGGTGAACAGACAAACGTGAATTTGATTGGACCTGGATTCTGATTAATGTTCTGCATCATTTCATGAAACATCACTGCGCTGCCCCTCCACAACATAAATAAATCATCTACGTAACGAATAAACCACACAATATTGTCCCTGTAAGACACATTGTCAAAGAATAATTTTTGTTCTTGATCAAACATATAAACGTTGGCATAAGCCGGGGCCACACTGCTCCCCATGGCACAGTCAGACCGCTGTAAATAAAATAAACCGTTAAACAAAAAATAATTCTTGGTTAATACTAATTCAAGTAATGTAAGAAAAAGTGTTTTGTCTAGACCAAACTCATCACCCAAATTACTAATAAATTTACTCATCGCTTCTAAACCTCCCTCATGTGGAATGGAGGTATCAAGGTAGGAGACATCCATAGTACACAACAATGTATTAGATGGTATTACGTCAAACTCCATCATTTTTCTGAGGAACGTTGTAGTGTCCTTAAGGTAGGTTTGTCGCTTAGTCACATGTGATTGGAGAAGAGCATCAAGGAATTCAGCTATTGGTTGGTACAAAGAACCCCTGGCTGACACTATCGGTCGGCCTGGGGGGTTCACAAGACTTGTGTGACCCTTCGGCAATGTATATAAACACGGAATTATAGGATTTTTAGGAAGTAATGCTTCCTTAAGTTTGGAATCTCATAACTTATTTTGAACAGCCTGTTCTAATACGGTATTATGTTCCTTCTGAAATGTCCTTGTCGGATCAGTATCCAGTTTGACAGAGGTCTCAGTACATGAAAGTTGGTTCATAATTTCTTGTATGTATTGAGTTTTATTTTGTAGCACAATGCTCCCACCCTTATCCGCAAGGCGAATCACAATTGATGTATCAGTGCTTAGATCTTTCAGAGCTTTCCTATGTTCAAATGTTAAGTTATGATAAATTGGTTTAGGAGTAGCTATGAATATGTTCACCGAGTCATCCATAAGGCGGCTAAATGTTTTCAACAATGCATTACTGGAAACCGGATCAAACGATGAAGTGCTGTATTTACGAATAATTCTATTAGTTGGATCCACTTGAGAATTTTTAGGAGTATTCTGAAAAAATTCTCTTATTCTCAATTTCCTATTCATTTGATGCATGTCGGCCTGCCTTTCAAAGGAATCATGATGACTGGTAGGAACAAAAGAGAGTCCTTTGTTAAGCACAGTTTCTTCTATAGTTGTCAATTGTCTAGAAAACAGATTGAAAATCAAGTTGTTTTCTTGGATCTGTTTCCCTTTGTTGATCCTTTGATTTTGTCCACTCCATCGCGTTGGTTTGGGCCGGCCTCTGCCCTGGCCCTGGTTGTTGCCACTAAAGGGGGATGGTTAGCAGAAATGGAATCATCTGAGTCAGCGACGATGAAGTCGCTATCACTATTAGAAGAGTGGTGACCCTTATCAAGGCGTCCTCTGTGTTGCCGATATGGTGTCCGTTTTGTGGCTCTGTAATTGGATTTGACATTATCTGTACCAGTTAACCATCTATAGACCTGGTGATCTTCGTAGTCATTCTGGACCACTTGTAATTTGGATCTTTTGAATTTCAATAATTCCTTCTTATAATTATCAACTTGCTGTGTCAATTTAGACCAGGTAGGTAGCAGCATGTCCCGGGTCAGATATGATATCCACATGTGTGGTATTCAGAACCTCTATTTTTGATTTAGCAGCTTGCAGTTCCTGACCTGACTCCTCTATGACAAGCAACATCAGATCGAAACTCCATTTGTTTAATACAGAAACCCAACGTCAGCAAAACTCAGGATTCGTCTTCCCTATCGTTGGGGTATTGCGGACGCGGAACCCACGTGGAATCAATTTCTGTGTAAAATAGTCGGATAAAGTGGAGCCGTGCAATAGATAATCCGTTTCACGTTTTCTCAAACGTAATAACTGTTTAGATACATCCTCAACTGTTTCATTCAAAGCCTCTGGAACACAGTCCGCAGCAAAAAGAATACGATCTGCCTGAATTCTACTAAAACTTAATGTGTCACCCATCTGTAGTGACACATTCATGGACATACTTGCTTCCACTCTGTCAACACCAGCATCATCCATATTGCTAGATATCTGCACTGATAGTGATAGTTTATCACAAACACAATTATGCTTAAAACAGTCAACTTGATCAATGGGTGCCTTGATACGTAGAGGAACAGAGCCCCAATAAATACAGAATCCGAGAGATCCGGCACTCCTAATAAAGTACAACAGCCAACGTGCCTTTGTCCCAAAGTGTGAATACAATGCAATCAGAACACCTAAATGTTCAAACTGGACACGGCACTGCAGGACTTGAGCAGCATATATTTTAATATCCAAGTAACAAAGACCTGTTAACATCCATAGCAGGAGTCAGATATCCACTGATACAGGTCACGGTGTTAGTAAAAATGAAACACAAGCATAGTTACGATGCAGCATTTCGGGCCACGGCGGGTACCTTCATCAGGTAATGCACGTGTTCACAGGTAAGCAGCATATGACTGAACACCATCAAAATCTTACCGATATAGCATCCCCCCGTCAGCGTGTAAAGCCGCGGACCAGCGTGGAGCTTCCGGTCAGGACGCGGCGCATGATAGATGACATCATCGGGAGGCGGCGGTCGCCACAGCAACCCGATGCAGGAAGTTCCCCACGCTGTCACTGGCCAGTCAGCCTGACAGGGGGAAGTACGGGTAGTGAGGCCAACGTATAGTAACTTACAGGGACAGATAATGTAATATATGATGAATTTAGTTGTACAATTCAACACATGTCTGATGTTAAATTTCTGTTTCGTTACTGGATGTACAAAAGATGATCCTGTGATTAGAGAGGAACATGTGATGCAAGAGGGGCACTTATAACAGCCAGGTTTCTTAACTGAACCAAAGATGCCTGGTTTAGGAGTATAATTTGTGATGTCAGTTTTAACTAAATGGTCACGTAAATTACGTCCCCTTTTATAGCTAGTCATAATTTGAGTTTGCTGAAAACATAGGAGGTCTTATCAGTCTTGATAATTGGCCACAAAGCCTTACTTGCTCGAGGTATAATCGGGCTCGATGTAGAATATCTGGTAGAGCATTTGAACAACTTTTGTTCATCTTTATTAACAGGTTTATCTTGAAGCATCAGAGCACGGTCCTGTTTCATTACTCTACTTTTGGCTAATTCAAGATCACCGATATTATAACCCCTGGTTTTAAACTTTTTAACTACCGTTTGTAATGCATCCTCTAGCATCATGGGGTCACTAGTAATACGGGCTACCCGTAACATATGTGAATAAGGCAGACCTTTCTTTAGTGATACTGGATGGTGACTACTCACATCTAATAATGAATTTCGGTCTGTTTCCTTATAGAATACTGATGATGTTAATTTTCCTTCTTTCAAATGTACGGTTACATCAAGATAATTAATTAAATCAGGTGAACAGACAAACGTGAATTTGATTGGACCTGGATTCTGATTAATGTTCTGCATCATTTCATGAAACATCACTGCGCTGCCCCTCCACAACATAAATAAATCATCTACGTAACGAATAAACCACACAATATTGTCCCTGTAAGACACATTGTCAAAGAATAATTTTTGTTCTTGATCAAACATATAAACGTTGGCATAAGCCGGGGCCACACTGCTCCCCATGGCACAGTCAGACCGCTGTAAATAAAATAAACCGTTAAACAAAAAATAATTCTTGGTTAATACTAATTCAAGTAATGTAAGAAAAAGTGTTTTGTCTAGACCAAACTCATCACCCAAATTACTAAAAAATTTACTCATCGCTTCTAAACCTCCCTCATGCGGAATGGAGGTATAGAGGTAAGAGACATCCATAGTACACAACAATGTATCAGGTGGTATTACGTCAAACTCCATCATTTTTCTGAGGAACGTTGTAGTGTCCTTAAGGTAGGTTTGTCGCTTAGTCACATGTGGTTGTAGAAGAGCATCAAGGAATTCAGCTATTGGTTGGTACAAAGAACCCCTGGCTTAGACTATCGGTCGGCCTGGGGGGTTCACAAGACATTTGTGACCCTTCGGCAATGTATATAAACACGGAATTATAGGATTTTTAGGAAGTAATGCTTCCTTAAGTTTGGAATCTAATAACTTATTTTGAACAGCCTGTTCTAATACGGTATTAAGTTCCTTCTGAAATGTCCTTGTCGGATCAGTGTCCAGTTTGACAGAGGTCTCAGTACATGAAAGTTGGTTCATAATTTCTTGTATGTATTGAGTTTTATTTTGTAGCATAATGCTCCCACCCTTATCCGCAAGGCGAATCACAATTGATGTATCAGTGCTTAGATCTTTCAGAGCTTTCCTATGTTCAAATGTTAAGTTATGATAAATTGGTTTAGGAGTAGCTATGAATCTGTTCACCGAGTCATCCATTAGGCGGCTAAACGTTTTCAACGATGCATTATTGGAAACCGGATCAAACGATGAAGTGCTGTATTTACGAATAATTCTATTAGTTGGATCCACTTAAGAATTTTTAGGAGTATTCTGCAAAAATCCTCTTATTCTCAATTTCCTATTCATTTGATGCATGTCGGCCTGCCATTCAAAGGAATCATGATGACTGGTAGGAACAAAAGACAGTCCTTTGTTAAGCACAGTTTCTTCTATAGTTGTCAATTGTCTAGAAGACAGATTGAAAATCAAGTTGTTTTCTTGGATCTGTTTCCCTTTGTTGATCCTTTGATTTTGTCCACTCCATCGCGTTGGTTTGGGCCAGCCTCTGCCCTGGCCCTGGTTGTTGCCACTAAAGGGGGATGGTTAGCAGAAATGGAATCATCTGAGTCAGCGACGATGAAGTCGCTATCACTATTAGAAGAGTGGTGACCCTTATCAAGGCGTCCTCTGTGTTGCCGATATGGTGTCCGTTTTGTGGCTCTGTAATTGGATTTGACATTATCTGTACCAGTTAACCATCTATAGACCTGGTGATCTTCGTAGTCATTCTGGACCACTTGTAATTTGGATCTTTTGAATTTCAATAATTCCTTCTTATAATTATCAACTTGCTGTGTCAATTTAGACCAGGTAGGTAGCAGCATGTCCCGGGTCAGATATGATATCCACATGTGTGGTATTCAGAACCTCTATTTTTGATTTAGCAACTTGCAGTTCCTGACCTGACTCCTCTATGACAAGCAACATCAGATCGAAACTGCATTTGTTTAATACAGAAACCCAACGTCGGCAAAACTCAGGATTCGTCTTCCCTATCGTTGGGGTATTGCGGACGCGGAACCCACGTGGAATCAATTTCTGTGTAAAATAGTCGGATAAAGTGGAGCCGTGCAATAGATAATCTGTTTCACGTTTTCTCAAACGTAATAACTGTTTAGATACATCCTCAACTGTTTCATTCAAAGCCTCTGGAACACAGTCAGCAGCAAAAAGAATACGATCTGCCTGAATTCTACTAAAACTTAATGTGTCACCCATCTGTAGTGACACATTCATGGACATACTTGCTTCCACTCTGTCAACACCAGCATCATCCATATTGCTAGATATCTGCACTGATAGTGATAGTTTATCACAAACACAATTATGCTTAAAACAGTCAACTTGATCAATGGGTGCCTTGATACGTAGAGGAACAGAGCCCCAATAAATACAGAATCCGAGAGATCCGGCACTCCTAATAGAGTACAACAGCCAACGTGCCTTTGTCCCAAAGTGTGAATACAATGCAATCAGAACACCTAAATGTTCAAACTGGACACGGCACTGCAGGACTTGAGCAGCATATATTTTAATATCCAAGTAACAAAGACCTGTTAACATCCATAGCAGGAGTCAGATATCCACTGATACAGGTCACGGTGTTAGTAAAAATGAAACACAAGCATAGTTACGATGCAGCATTTCGGGCCACGGTGGGTACCTTCATCAGGTAATGCACGTGTTCACAGGTAAGCAGCATATGACTAAACACCATCAAAATCTTACCGATATAGCATCCCCCCGTCAGCGTGTAAAGCCGCGGACCAGCGTGGAGCTTCCGGTCAGGACGCGGCGCATGATAGATGACATCATCGGGAGGCGGCGGTCGCCACAGCAACCCGATGCAAGAAGTTCCCCATGCTGTCACTGGCCAGTCAGCCTGACAGGGGGAAGTACGGGTAGTGAGGCCAACGTATAGTAACTTACAGGGACAGATAATGTAATATATGATGAATTTAGTTGTACAATTCAACACATGTCTGATGTTAAATTTCTGTTTCGTTACTGGATGTACAAAAGATGATCCTGTGATTAGAGAGGAACATGTGATGCAAGAGGGGCACTTATAACAGCCAGGTTTCTTAACTGAACCAAAGATGCCAGGTTTAGGAGTATAATCTGTGATGTCAGTTTTAACTAAATGGTCACGTAAATTACGTCCCCTTTTATAGCTAGTCATAATTTGAGTTTGCTGAAAACATAGGAGGTCTTATTAGTCTTGATAATTGGCCACAAAGCCTTACTTGCTTGAGGTATAATCGGGCTCGATGTAGAATATCTGGTAGACCATTTGAACAACTTTTGTTCATCTTTATTAACAGGTTTATCTTGAAGCATCAGAACACGATCCTGTTTCATTACTCTACTTGTGGCTAATTCAAGATCACCGATATTATAACCCCTGGTTTTAAACTTGTTAACTACCGTTTGTAATGCATCCTCTAGCATCATGGGGTCACTAGTAATACGGGCTACCCGTAACATATGTGAATAAGGCAGACCTTTCTTTAGTGATACTGGATGGTGACTACTCGCATCTAATAATGAATTTCGGTCTGTTTCCTTATAGAATACTGATGATGTTAATTTTCCTTCTTTCAAATGTACGGTTACATCAAGATAATTAATTAAATCAGGTGAACAGACAAACGTGAATTTGATTGGACCTGGATTCTGATTAATGTTCTGCATCATTTCATGAAACATCACTGCGCTGCCCCTCCACAACATAAATAAATCATCTACGTAACGAATAAACCACACAATATTGTCCCTGTAAGACACATTGTCAAAGAATAATTTTTGTTCTTGATCAAACATATAAACGTTGGCATAAGCCGGGGCCACACTGCTCCCCATGGCACAGTCAGACCGCTGTAAATAAAATAAACCGTTAAACAAAAAATAATTCTTGGTTAATACTAATTCAAGTAATGTAAGAAAAAGTGTTTTGTCTAGACCAAACTCATCACCCAAATTACTAATAAATTTACTCATCGCTTCTAAACCTCCCTCATGCGGAATGGAGGTATAGAGGTAAGAGACATCCATAGTACACAACAATGTATCAGGTGGTATTACGTCAAACTCCATCATTTTTCTGAGGAACGTTGTAGTGTCCTTAAGGTAGGTTTGTCGCTTAGTCACATGTGGTTGTAGAAGAGCATCAAGGAATTCAGCTATTGGTTGGTACAAAGAACCCCTGGCTTAGACTATCGGTCGGCCTGGGGGGTTCACAAGACATTTGTGACCCTTCGGCAATGTATATAAACACGGAATTATAGGATTTTTAGGAAGTAATGCTTCCTTAAGTTTGGAATCTATTAACTTATTTTGAACAGCCTGTTCTAATACGGTATTAAGTTCCTTCTGAAATGTCCTTGTCGGATCAGTGTCCAGTTTGACAGAGGTCTCAGTACATGAAAGTTGGTTCATAATTTCTTGTATGTATTGAGTTTTATTTTGTAGCATAATGCTCCCACCCTTATCCGCAAGGCGAATCACAATTGATGTATCAGTGCTTAGATCTTTCAGAGCTTTCCTATGTTCAAATGTTAAGTTATGATAAATTGGTTTAGGAGTAGCTATGAATCTGTTCACCGAGTCATCCATTAGGCGGCTAAACGTTTTCAACGATGCATTATTGGAAACCGGATCAAACGATGAAGTGCTGTATTTACGAATAATTCTATTAGTTGGATCCACTTAAGAATTTTTAGGAGTATTCTGCAAAAATTCTCTTATTCTCAATTTCCTATTCATTTGATGCATGTCGGCCTGCCATTCAAAGGAATCATGATGACTGGTAGGAACAAAAGACAGTCCTTTGTTAAGCACAGTTTCTTCTATAGTTGTCAATTGTCTAGAAGACAGATTGAAAATCAAGTTGTTTTCTTGGATCTGTTTCCCTTTGTTGATCCTTTGATTTTGTCCACTCCATCGCGTTGGTTTGGGCCAGCCTCTGCCCTGGCCCTGGTTGTTGCCACTAAAGGGGGATGGTTAGCAGAAATGGAATCATCTGAGTCAGCGACGATGAAGTCGCTATCACTATTAGAAGAGTGGTGACCCTTATCAAGGCGTCCTCTGTGTTGCCGATATGGTGTCCGTTTTGTGGCTCTGTAATTGGATTTGACATTATCTGTACCAGTTAACCATCTATAGACCTGGTGATCTTCGTAGTCATTCTGGACCACTTGTAATTTGGATCTTTTGAATTTCAATAATTCCTTCTTATAATTATCAACTTGCTGTGTCAATTTAGACCAGGTAGGTAGCAGCATGTCCCGGGTCAGATATGATATCCACATGTGTGGTATTCAGAACCTCTATTTTTGATTTAGCAACTTGCAGTTCCTGACCTGACTCCTCTATGACAAGCAACATCAGATCGAAACTGCATTTGTTTAATACAGAAACCCAACGTCGGCAAAACTCAGGATTCGTCTTCCCTATCGTTGGGGTATTGCGGACGCGGAACCCACGTGGAATCAATTTCTGTGTAAAATAGTCGGATAAAGTGGAGCCGTGCAATAGATAATCTGTTTCACGTTTTCTCAAACGTAATAACTGTTTAGATACATCCTCAACTGTTTCATTCAAAGCCTCTGGAACACAGTCAGCAGCAAAAAGAATACGATCTGCCTGAATTCTACTAAAACTTAATGTGTCACCCATCTGTAGTGACACATTCATGGACATACTTGCTTCCACTCTGTCAACACCAGCATCATCCATATTGCTAGATATCTGCACTGATAGTGATAGTTTATCACAAACACAATTATGCTTAAAACAGTCAACTTGATCAATGGGTGCCTTGATACGTAGAGGAACAGAGCCCCAATAAATACAGAATCCGAGAGATCCGGCACTCCTAATAGAGTACAACAGCCAACGTGCCTTTGTCCCAAAGTGTGAATACAATGCAATCAGAACACCTAAATGTTCAAACTGGACACGGCACTGCAGGACTTGAGCAGCATATATTTTAATATCCAAGTAACAAAGACCTGTTAACATCCATAGCAGGAGTCAGATATCCACTGATACAGGTCACGGTGTTAGTAAAAATGAAACACAAGCATAGTTACGATGCAGCATTTCGGGCCACGGTGGGTACCTTCATCAGGTAATGCACGTGTTCACAGGTAAGCAGCATATGACTAAACACCATCAAAATCTTACCGATATAGCATCCCCCCGTCAGCGTGTAAAGCCGCGGACCAGCGTGGAGCTTCCGGTCAGGACGCGGCGCATGATAGATGACATCATCGGGAGGCGGCGGTCGCCACAGCAACCCGATGCAAGAAGTTCCCCATGCTGTCACTGGCCAGTCAGCCTGACAGGGGGAAGTACGGGTAGTGAGGCCAACGTATAGTAACTTACAGGGACAGATAATGTAATATATGATGAATTTAGTTGTACAATTCAACACATGTCTGATGTTAAATTTCTGTTTCGTTACTGGATGTACAAAAGATGATCCTGTGATTAGAGAGGAACATGTGATGCAAGAGGGGCACTTATAACAGCCAGGTTTCTTAACTGAACCAAAGATGCCAGGTTTAGGAGTATAATCTGTGATGTCAGTTTTAACTAAATGGTCACGTAAATTACGTCCCCTTTTATAGCTAGTCATAATTTGAGTTTGCTGAAAACATAGGAGGTCTTATTAGTCTTGATAATTGGCCACAAAGCCTTACTTGCTTGAGGTATAATCGGGCTCGATGTAGAATATCTGGTAGACCATTTGAACAACTTTTGTTCATCTTTATTAACAGGTTTATCTTGAAGCATCAGAACACGATCCTGTTTCATTACTCTACTTGTGGCTAATTCAAGATCACCGATATTATAACCCCTGGTTTTAAACTTGTTAACTACCGTTTGTAATGCATCCTCTAGCATCATGGGGTCACTAGTAATACGGGCTACCCGTAACATATGTGAATAAGGCAGACCTTTCTTTAGTGATACTGGATGGTGACTACTCGCATCTAATAATGAATTTCGGTCTGTTTCCTTATAGAATACTGATGATGTTAATTTTCCTTCTTTCAAATGTACGGTTACATCAAGATAATTAATTAAATCAGGTGAACAGACAAACGTGAATTTGATTGGACCTGGATTCTGATTAATGTTCTGCATCATTTCATGAAACATCACTGCGCTGCCCCTCCACAACATAAATAAATCATCTACGTAACGAATAAACCACACAATATTGTCCCTGTAAGACACATTGTCAAAGAATAATTTTTGTTCTTGATCAAACATATAAACGTTGGCATAAGCCGGGGCCACACTGCTCCCCATGGCACAGTCAGACCGCTGTAAATAAAATAAACCGTTAAACAAAAAATAATTCTTGGTTAATACTAATTCAAGTAATGTAAGAAAAAGTGTTTTGTCTAGACCAAACTCATCACCCAAATTACTAATAAATGTACTCATCGCTTCTAAACCTCCCTCATGTGGAATGGAGGTATCGAGGTAGGAGACATCCATAGTACACAACAATGTATTAGATGGTATTACGTCAAACTCCATAATTTTTCTGAGGAACGTTGTAGTGTCCTTAAGGTAGGTTTGTCGCTTAGTCACATGTGATTGGAGAAGAGCATCAAGGAATTCAGCTATTGGTTGGTACAAAGAACCCCTGGCTGACACTATCGGTCGGCCTGGGGGGTTCACAAGACTTGTGTGACCCTTCGGCAATGTATATAAACACGGAATTATAGGATTTTTAGGAAGTAATGCTTCCTTAAGTTTGGAATCTCATAACTTATTTTGAACAGCCTGTTCTAATACGGTATTAAATTCCTTCTGAATTGTCCTTGTCGGATCAGTATCCAGTTTGACAGAGGTCTCAGTACATGAAAGTTGGTTCATAATTTCTTGTATGTATTGAGTTTTATTTTGTAGCACAATGCTCCCACCCTTATCCGCAAGGCGAATCACAATTGATGTATCAGTGCTTAGATCTTTCAGAGCTTTCCTATGTTCAAATGTTAAGTTATGATAAATTGGTTTAGGAGTAGCTATGAATATGTTCACCGAGTCATCCATAAGGCGGCTAAACGTTTTCAACAATGCATTACTGGAAACCGGATCAAACGATGAAGTGCTGTATTTACGAATAATTCTATTAGTTGGATCCACTTGAGAATTTTTAGGAGTATTCTGAAAAAATTCTCTTATTCTCAATTTCCTATTCATTTGATGCATGTCGGCCTGCCTTTCAAAGGAATCATGATGACTGGTAGGAACAAAAGAGAGTCCTTTGTTAAGCACAGTTTCTTCTATAGTTGTCAATTGTCTAGAAGACAGATTGAAAATCAAGTTGTTTTCTTGGATCTGTTTCCCTTTGTTGATCCTTTGATTTTGTCCACTCCATCGCGTTGGTTTGGGCCAGCCTCTGCCCTGGCCCTGGTTGTTGCCACTAAAGGGGGATGGTTAGCAGAAATGGAATCATCTGAGTCAGCGACGATGAAGTCGCTATCACTATTAGAAGAGTGGTGACCCTTATCAAGGCGTCCTCTGTGTTGCCGATATGGTGTCCGTTTTGTGGCTCTGTAATTGGATTTGACATTATCTGTACCAGTTAACCATCTATAGACCTGGTGATCTTCGTAGTTATTCTGGACCACTTGTAATTTGGATCTTTTGAATTTCAATAATTCCTTCTTATAATTATCAACTTGCTGTGTCAATTTAGACCAGGTAGGTAGCAGCATGTCCCGGGTCAGATATGATATCCACATGTGTGGTATTCAGAACCTCTATTTTTGATTTAGCAACTTGCAGTTCCCGACCTGACTCCTCTATGACAAGCAACATCAGATCGAAACTGCATTTGTTTAATACAGAAACCCAACGTCGGCAAAACTCAGGATTCGTCCTCCCTATCGTTGGGGTATTGCGGACGCGGAACCCACGTGGAATCAATTTCTGTGTAAAATAGTCGGATAAAGTGGAGCCGTGCAATAGATAATCCGTTTCACGTTTTCTCAAACGTAATAACTGTTTAGATACATCCTCAACTGTTTCATTCAAAGCCTCTGGAACACAGTCCGCAGCAAAAAGAATACGATCAGCCTGAATTCTACTAAAACTTAATGTGTCACCCATCTGTAGTGACACATTCATGGACATACTTGCTTCCACTCTGTCAACACCAGCATCATCCATATTGCTAGTTATCTGCACTGATAGTGATAGTTTATCACAAACACAATTATGCTTAAAACAGTCAACTTGATCAATGGGTGCCTTGATACGTAGAGGAACAGAGCCCCAATAAATACAGAATCCGAGAGATCCGGCACTCCTAATAAAGTACAACAGCCAACGTGCCTTTGTCCCAAAGTGTGAATACAATGCAATCAGAACACCTAAATGTTCAAACTGGACACGGCACTGCAGGACTTGAGCAGCATATATTTTAATATCCAAGTAACAAAGACCTGTTAACATCCATAGCAGGAGTCAGATATCCACTGATACAGGTCACGGTGTTAGTAAAAATGAAACACAAGCATAGTTACGATGCAGCATTTCGGGCCACGGCGGGTACCTTCATCAGGTAATGCACGTGTTCACAGGTAAGCAGCATATGACTAAACACCATCAAAATCTTACCGATATAGCATCCCCCCGTCAGCGTGTAAAGCCGCGGACCAGCGTGGAGCTTCCGGTCAGGACGCGGCGCATGATAGATGACATCATCGGGAGGCGGCGGTCGCCACAGCAACCCGATGCAGGAAGTTCCCCACGCTGTCACTGGCCAGTCAGCCTGACAGGGGGAAGTACGGGTAGTGAGGCCAACGTATAGTAACTTACAGGGACAGATAATGTAATATATGATGAATTTAGTTGTACAATTCAACACATGTCTGATGTTAAATTTCTGTTTCGTTACTGGATGTACAAAAGATGATCCTTTGACGAGAGAGGAACATGTGATGCAAGAGGGGCACTTATAACAGCCAGGTTTCTTAACTGAACCAAAGATGCCAGGTTTAGGAGTATAATCTGTGATGTCAGTTTTAACTAAATGGTCACGTAAATTACGTCCCCTTTTATAGCTAGTCATAATTTGAGTTTGCTGAAAACATGGGAGGTCTTATCAGTCTTGATAATTGGCCACAAAGCCTTACTTGCTTGAGGTATAATCAGGCTCGATGTAGAATATCTGGTAGACCATTTGAACAACTTTTGTTCATCTTTATTAACAGGTTTATCTTGAAGCATCAGAACACGATCCTGTTTCATTACTCTACTTGTGGCTATTTCAAGATCACCGATATTATAACCCCTGGTTTTAAACTTGTTAACTACCGTTTTTAATGCATCCGCTAGCATCATGGGGTCACTAGTAATACGGGCTACCCGTAACATATGTGAATAAGGCAGACCTTTCTTTAGTGATACTGGATGGTGACTACTCGCATCTAATAATGAATTTCGGTCTGTTTCCTTATAGAATACTGATGATGTTAATTTTCCTTCTTTCAAATGTACGGTTACATCAAGATAATTAATTAAATCAGGTGAACAGACAAACGTGAATTTGATTGGACCTGGATTCTGATTAATGTTCTGCATCATTTCATGAAACATCACTGCGCTGCCCCTCCACAACATAAATAAATCATCTACGTAACGAATAAACCACACAATATTGTCCCTGTAAGACACATTGTCAAAGAATAATTTTTGTTCTTGATCAAACATATAAACGTTGGCATAAGCCGGGGCCACACTGCTCCCCATGGCACAGTCAGACCGCTGTAAATAAAATAAACCGTTAAACAAAAAATAATTCTTGGGTAATACTAATTCAAGTAATGTAAGAAAAAGTGTTTTGTCTAGACCAAACTCATCACCCAAATTACTAATAAATTTACTCATCGCTTCTAAACCTCCCTCATGTGGAATGGAGGTATCGAGGTAGGAGACATCCATAGTACACAACAATGTATTAGATGGTATTACGTCAAACTCCATAATTTTTCTGAGGAACGTTGTAGTGTCCTTAAGGTAGGTTTGTCGCTTAGTCACATGTGATTGGAGAAGAGCATCAAGGAATTCAGCTATTGGTTGGTACAAAGAACCCCTGGCTGACACTATCGGTCGGCCTGGGGGGTTCACAAGACTTGTGTGACCCTTCGGCAATGTATATAAACACGGAATTATAGGATTTTTAGGAAGTAATGCTTCCTTAAGTTTGGAATCTCATAACTTATTTTGAACAGCCTGTTCTAATACGGTATTAAGTTCCTTCTGAAATGTCCTTGTCGGATCAGTATCCAGTTTGACAAAGGTCTCAGTACATGAAAGTTGGTTCATAATTTCTTGTATGTATTGAGTTTTATTTTGTAGCACAATGCTCCCACCCTTATCCGCAAGGCGAATCACAATTGATGTATCAGTGCTTAGATCTTTCAGAGCTTTCCTATGTTCAAATGTTAAGTTATGATAAATTGGTTTAGGAGTAGCTATGAATATGTTCACCGAGTCATCCATAAGGCGGCTAAACGTTTTCAACAATGCATTACTGGAATCCGGATCAAACGATGAAGTGCTGTATTTACGAATAATTCTATTAGTTGGATCCACTTGAGAATTTTTAGGAGTATTCTGAAAAAATTATCTTATTCTCAATTTCCTATTCATTTGATGCATGTCGGCCTGCCTTTCAAAGGAATCATGATGACTGGTAGGAACAAAAGAGAGTCCTTTGTTAAGCACAGTTTCTTCTATAGTTGTCAATTGTCTAGAAGACAGATTGAAAATCAAGTTGTTTTCTTGGATCTGTTTCCCTTTGATTTTGTCCACTCCATCGCGTTGGTTTGGGCCAGCCTCTGGCCTGGCCCTGGTTTTTGCCACTAAAGGGGGATGGTTAGCAGAAATGGAATCATCTGAGTCAGCGACGATGAAGTCGCTATCACTATTAGAAGAGTGGTGACCCTTATCAAGGCGTCCTCTGTGTTGCCGACATGGTGTCCGTTTTGTGGCTCTGTAATTGGATTTGACATTATCTGTACCAGTTAACCAACTATAGACCAGGTGATCTTCGTAGTTATTCTGGACCACTTGTAATTTGGATCTTTTGAATTTCAATAATTCCTTCTTATAATTATCAACTTGATGTGTCAATTTAGACCAGGTAGGTAGCAGCATGTCCCGGGTCAGATATGATATCCACATGTGTGGTATTCAGAACCTCTATTTTTGATTTAGCAACTTGCAGTTCCCGACCAGACTCCTCTATGACAAGCAACATCAGATCGAAACTGCATTTGTTTAATACAGAAACCCAACGTCGGCAAAACTCAGGATTCGTCCTCCCTATCGTTGGGGTATTGCGGACGCGGAACCCACGTGGAATCAATTTCTGTGTAAAATAGTCGGATAAAGTGGAGCCGTGCAATAGATAATCCGTTTCACGTTTTCTCAAACGTAATAACTGTTTAGATACATCCTCAACTGTTTCATTCAAAGCCTCTGGAACACAGTCCGCAGCAAAAAGAATACGATCAGCCTGAATTCTACTAAAACTTAATGTGTCACCCATCTGTAGTGACACATTCATGGACATACTTGCTTCCACTCTGTCAACACCAGCATCATCCATATTGCTAGTTATCTGCACTGATAGTGATAGTTTATCACAAACACAATTATGCTTAAAACAGTCAACTTGATCCATGGGTGCCTTGATACGTAGAGGAACAGAGCCCCAATAAATACAGATTCCGAGAGATCCGGCACTCCTAATAAAGTACAACAGCCAACGTGCCTTTGTCCCAAAGTGTGAATACAATGCAATCAGAACACCTAAATGTTCAAACTGGACACGGCACTGCAGGACTTGAGCAGCATATCGTTTAATATCCAAGTAACAAAGACCTGTTAACATCCATAGCAGGAGTCAGATATCCACTGATACAGGTCACGGTGTTAGTAAAAATGAAACACAAGCATAGTTACGATGCAGCATTTCTGGCCACGGCGGGTACCTTCATCAGGTAATGCACGTGTTCACAGGTAAGCAGCATATGACTAAACACCATCAAAATCTTACCGATATAGCATCCCCCCGTCAGCGTGTAAAGCCGTGGACCAGCGTGGAGCTTCCGGTCAGGACGCGGCGCATGATAGATGACATCATCGGGAGGCGGCGGTCGCCACAGCAACCCGATGCAGGAAGTTCCCCACGCTGTCACTGGCCAGTCAGCCTGACAGGGGGAAGTACGGGTAGTGAGGCCAACGTATAGTAACTTACAGGGACAGATAATGTAATATATGATGAATTTAGTTGTATAATTCAACACATGTCTGATGTTAAATTTCTGTTTCGTTACTGGATGTACAAAAGATGATCCTGTGATTAGAGAGGAACATGTGATGCAAGAGGGGCACTTATAACAGCCAGGTTTCTTAACTGAACCAAAGATGCCAGGTTTAGGAGTATAATCTGTGATGTCAGTTTTAACTAAATGGTCACGTAAATTAAGTCCCCTTTTATAGCTAGTCATAATTTGAGTTTGCTGAAAACATGGGAGGTCTTATCAGTCTTGATAATTGGCCACAAAGCCTTACTTGCTTGAGGTATAATCGGGCTCGATGTAGAATATTTGGTAGACCATTTGAACAACTTTTGTTCATCTTTATTAACAGGTTTATCTTGAAGCATCAGAACACGATCCTGTTTCATTACTCTACTTTTGGCTAATTCAAGATCACCGATATTATAACTCCTGGTTTTAAACTTGTTAACTACCGTTTGTAATGCATCCTCTAGCATCATGGGGTCACTAGTAATACAGGCTACCCGTAACATCTGTGAATAAGGAAGACCTTTCTTTAGTGATACTGGATGGTGACTACTCGCATCTAATAATGAATTTCGGTCTGTTTCCTTATAGAATACTGATGATGTTAATTTTCCTTCTTTCAAATGTACGGTTACATCAAGATAATTAATTAAATCAGGTAAACAGACAAACGTGAATTTGATTGGACCTAGATTCTGATTAATGTTCTGCATCATTTCATGAAACATCACTGCACTGCCCCTCCACAACATAAATAAATCATCTACGTAACGAATAAACCACACAATATTGTCCCTGTAAGACACATTGTCAAAGAATAATTTTTGTTCTTGATCAAACATATAAACGTTGGCATAAGCCGGGGCCACACTGCTTCCCATGGCACAGTCAGACCGCTGTAAATAAAATAAACCGTTAAACAAAAAATAATTCTTGGTTAATACTAATTCAAGTAATGTAAGAAAAAGTGTTTTGTCTAGACCAAACTCATCACCCAAATTACTAATAAATTTACTCATCGCTTCTAAACATCCCTCATGTGGAATGGAGGTATAGAGGTAGGAGACATCCATAGTACACAACAATGTATCAGATGGTATTACGTCAAACTCCATAATTTTTCTGAGGAACGTTGTAGTGTCCTTAAGGTAGGTTTGTCGCTTAGTCACATGTGATTGGAGAAGAGCATCAAGGAATTCAGCTATTGGTTGGTACAAAGAACCCCTGGCTGAGACTATCGGTCGGCCTGGGGGGTTCACAAGACTTTTGTGACCCTTTGGCAATGTATATAAACACGGAATTATAGGATTTTTAGGAAGTAATACTTCCTTTGAATGGCAGGCCGACATGCATCAAATGAATAGGAAATTGAGCAATATTATCAAGGCCTGTAGTCAGGACTTGGCCTGCTTGCAATTGTGAAGATTGCAATTGTTAAGAATGTGATTTAAGAATGGAGTTAGAACCGGAACTGAAAACCATTTCTCCTCTCTTCACAGGTAAAAACACCATCTTCATGCTTGTATATCTGAGTCTCTCATCTCTCTCTGGCTACACTTTTCACACCCCAAGGAAGTTTGTCTGCAAATGTCTGTGATCCTTCTTCAATGCAAAATAACCTCTGTTAATTAGCTGAACTTCTGATTGCATACCTCCCCCTTTGCCAGCTGATATAGTTGGAGCATTTAAGAGCAATATTATCAAGGCCTGTAGTCAGGACTTGGCCTGCTTGCAATTGTGAAGATTGCAATTGTAAAGAATGTGATTTAAGAATGGAGTTAGAACCGGAGTTTGAACTGGATTTGGACTACGCTAAAAACACGAATAATACAATTTCCCCAAACACTGCAACTCAGGACCATCATGTGGCCTCTCCTCACCTCTGCCTTGAGAACACCAGGACCAATGCCTACTACTTCTCTGTCCAAGAACATCATGACTGCCCCCAAGACTACCCCTCAAGCTGAGCAGGGAACTGAGGGGCATGCGCATCAGGACCAGATTTTGCTGGGTCAGTTCCACTGGACATTAGTGTGCACTCCACATTCTTACACCCAGCCGCACTGGTCCCCACACTCTCACACCCACCCGCACTGCTCTCAGGAGACCAGGACATTTATCATTTTCACAAATTAATGTTTTCCTGCAAATGTGTCTTTCTCTTCTTTCTTCTTACAGGGTACTTTCCCCCCACTGTGTGCTATTCCTGTAATGTGTACCTCCATTGGTTGCACACCCTGCCAGCAGTAAACTACACAGTGCGCCTCACATGGCTGCCTCGGATAGTTCCTCCATGGGCAGGGTGTGCTTCATTTGGATCTTTCCATGCAGGGTATAGCATACTCCTACACTCGTGTCAGTTTTCCCGTGAATGCATTTGGCCCTTGTATGGCTCATCTCCCACTGTGTAACCTTCGTAGTGCGCCCAACATGGCTGCCTTATCTGGTAAACTTGTGGATGGGATGAAAAATACATGGACCTGATGGTTTTATTGGAACCCTACTCTGAACCTAAGGACTCTGCAATCTCCCCGTTTTGTTTTCTCTTCTAGGGGTGGACTATTCCACCCTGGGTAATCCTACGCAGAGCGCCTAAGATGGCTGCCGCACCTGGTACCTTGTGAGGGTGGAATACACAACCCCTGGAGGTTATTACCCAAAATGCTTACACCAACCCTGCATTATGCTTTCTATCTTTATTGTCTGTGTGGTTTATCTTTTGATGTAATACTTAAATCTTCTGTATTATGTGCATTGTTTGAGTTCTAGTTGGCGCCGCGGATGGCTGCCTCGGTGCTGCTCTGCCAAGCAGCCTTGTGTTTAGTCCCACGTTTATAATATGTCTAATATGTTGAGTCTATTGTACAGTTGCAATGTGCAGTATCAACTCATACGTGTAATGTGTGTAATGTATGCTATGTTCTTCCCCCTTCGTATGCTATGTATTCCCCCTTCATGTTGCTGCTTGGCGATGCATTGTACCACAAAGAATTCCTAGTGTACGTGAGTACACCTGGCCAATAAAGCTGATTCTGATTCTGATTCCTTAAGTTTGGAATCTAATAACTTATTTTGAACAGCCTGTTCTAATACGGTATTAAGTTCCTTCTGAAATGTCCTTGTCGGATCAGTGTCCAGTTTGACAGAGGTCTCAGTACATGAAAGTTGGTTCATAATTTCTTGTATGTATTGAGTTTTATTTTGTAGCACAATGCTCCCACCCTTATCCGCAAGGCGAATCACAATTGATGTATCAGTGCTGAGATCTTTCAGAGCTTTCCTATGTTCATATGTTAAGTTATGATAAATTGGTTTAGGAGTAGCTATGAATCTATTCACCGAGTCATCCATAAGGCGGCTAAACGTTTTCAACGATGCATTACTGGAAACCGGATCAAACGATGAAGTGCTGTATTTACGAATAATTCTATTAGTTGGATCCACTTGAGAATTTTTAGGAGTATTCTGAAAAAATTTTCTTATTCTCAATTTCCTATTCATTTGATGCATGTCGGCCTGCCATTCAAAGGAATCATGATGACTGGTAGGAACAAAAGAGAGTCCTTTGTTAAGCACAGTTTCTTCTATAGTTGTCAATTGTCTAGAAGACAGATTGAAAATCAAGTTGTTTTCTATGATCTGTTTCCCTTTGTTGATCCTTTGATTTTGTCCACTCCATCGCGTAGGTATGGGCCAGCCTCTGCCCTGGCCCTGGTTGTTGCCCCTAAAGGGGGATGGTTAGCAGAAATGGAATCATCTGAGTCAGCGACGATGAAGTCGCTATCACTATTAGAAGAGTGGTGACCCTTATCAAGGCGTCCTCTGTGTTGCCGATATGGTGTCCGTTTTGTGGCTCTGTAATTGGATTTGACATTATCTGTACCAGTTAACCATCTATAGACCTGGTGATCTTCGTAGTTATTCTGGACCACTTGTAATTTGGATCTTCTGAAATTCAATAATTCCTTCTTATAATTATCAACTTGCTGTGTCAATTAAGACCAGGTAGGTAGCAGCATGTCCCGGGTCAGATATGATATCCACATGTGTGGTATTCAGAACCTCTATTTTTGATTTTGCAACTTGCAGTTCCCGACCTGACTCCTCTATGACAAGCAACATCAGATCGAAACTGCATTTGTTTAATACAGAAACCCAACGTCTGCAAAACTCAGGATTCGTCCTCCCTATCGTTGGGGTATTGCGGACGTTGAACCCACATGTAATCAATTTCTGTGTAAAATAGTCGGATAAAGTGGAGCCGTGCAATAGATAATCCGTTTCACGTTTTCTCAAACGTAATAACTGTTTAGATACATCCTCAACTGTTTCATTCAAAGCCTCTGGAACACAGTCCGCAGCAAAAAGAATACAATCAGCCTGAATTCTACTAAAACTTAATGTGTCACCCATCTGTAGTGACACATTCATGGACATACTTGCTTCCACTCTGTCAACACCAGCATCATCCATATTGCTAGCTATCTGCACTGATAGTGATAGTTTATCACAAACACAATTATGCTTAAAACAGTCAACTTGATCAATGGGTGCCTTGATACGTAGAGGACAGAGCCCCAATAAATACAGAATCCGAGAGATCTGGCACTCCTAATAAAGTACAACAGCCAACGTGCCTTTGTCCCAAAGTGTGAATACAATGCAATCAGAACACCTAAATGTTCAAACTGGACACGGCACTGCAGGACTTGAGCAGCATATATTTTAATATCCAAGTAACAAAGACCTGTTAACATCCATAGCAGGAGTCAGATATCCACTGATACAGGTCACGGTGTTAGTAAAAATGAAACACAAGCATAGTTACGATGCAGCATTTCGGGCCACGGCAGGTCCCTTCATCAGGTAATGCACGTGTTCACAGGTAAGCAGCATATGACTAAACACCATCAAAATCTTACCGATATAGCATCCCCCTGTCAGCGTGTACAGCCGCGGACCAGCGTGGAGCTTCCGGTCAGGACGCGGCGCCTGATAGATGACATCATCGGGAGGCGGTGGTCACCACAGCAACCCGATGCAGGAAGTTCCCCACGCTGTCACTGGCCAGTCAGCCTGACAGGGGGAAGTACGAGTAGTGAGGCCAACGTATAATAACTTACAGGGACAGATAATGTAATATATGATGAATTTAGTTATACAATTCAACACATGTCTGATGTTAAATTTCTGTTTCGTTACTGGATGTACAAAAGATGATCCTGTGATGAGAGAGGAACATGTGATGCAAGAGGGGCACTTATAACAGCCAGGTTTCTTAACTGAACCAAAGATGCCAGGTTTAGGAGTATAATCTGTGATGTCAGTTTTAACTAAATGGTCACGTAAATTACGTCCCCTTTTATAGCTAGTCATAATTTGAGTTTGCTGAAAACATGGGAGGTCTTATCAGTCTTGATAATTGGCCACAAAGCCTTACTTGCTCGAGGTATAATCGGGCTCGATGTAGAATATCTGGTAGACCATTTGAACAACTTTTGTTCATTTTTATTAACAGGTTTATCTTGAAGCATCAGAACACGATCCTGTTTCATTACTCTACTTTTGGCTAATTCAAGATCACCGATATTATAACCCCTGGTTTTAAACTTGTTAACTACCGTTTGTAATGCATCCTCTAGCATCATGGGGTCACTAGTAATACGGGCTACCCGTAACATCTGTGAATAAGGAAGACCTTTCTTTAGTGATACTGGATGGTGACTACTCGCATCTAATAATGAATGTCGGTCTGTTTCCTTATAGAATACTGATGATGTTAATTTTCCTTCTTTCAAATGTACGGTTACATCAAGATAATTAATTAAATCAGGTAAACAGACAAACGTGAATTTGATTGGACCTGGATTCTGATTAATGTTCTGCATCATTTCATGAAACATCACTGCACTGCCCCTCCACAGCATAAATAAATCATCTACGTAACGAATAAACCACACAATATTGTCCCTGTAAGACACATTGTCAAAGCATAATTTTTGTTCTTGATCAAACATATAAACGTTGGCATAAGCCGGGGCCACACTGCTCCCCATGGCACAGTCAGACCGCTGTAAATAAAATAAACCGTTAAACAAAAAATAATTCTTGGTTAATACTAATTCAAGTAATGTAAGAAAAAGTGTTTTGTCTAGACCATACTCATCACCCAAATTACTAATAAATTTACTCATCGCTTCTAAACCTCCCTCATGTGGAATGGAGGTATAGAGGTAGGAGGCATCCATAGTACACAACAATGTATCAGATGGTATTACGTCAAACTCCATAATTTTTCTGAGGAATGTTGTAGTGTCCTTAAGGTAGGTTTGTCGCTTAGTCACATGTGATTGGAGAAGAGCATCAAGGAATTCAGCTATTGGTTGGTACAAAGAACCCCTGGCTGAGACTATCGGTCGGCCTGGGGGGTTCACAAGACTTTTGTGACCCTTCGGCAATGTATATAAACATGGAATTATAGGATTTTTAGGAAGTAATGCTTCCTTAAGTTTGGAATCTAATAACTTATTTTGAACAGCCTATTCTAATACGGTATTAAGTTCCTTCTGAAATGTCCTTGTCGGATCAGTGTCCAGTTTGACAGAGGTCTCAGTACATGAAAGTTGGTTCATAATTTCTTGTATGTATTGAGTTTTATTTTGTAGCACAATGCTCCCACCCTTATCCGCAAGGCGAATCACAATTGATGTATCAGTGCTTAGATCTTTCAGAGCTTTCCTATGTTCAAATGTTAAGTTATGATAAATTGGTTTAGGAGTAGCTATGAATCTGTTCACCGAGTCATCCATAAGGCGGCTAAACGTTTTCAACGATGCATTACTGGAAACCGGATCAAACGATGAAGTGCTGTATTTACGAATAATTCTATTAGTTGGATCCACTTGAGAATTTTTAGGAGTATTCTGAAAAAATTATCTTATTCTCAATTTCCTATTCATTTGATGCATGTCAGTCTGCCATTCAAAGGAATCATGATGACTGGTAGGAACAAAAGAGAGACCTTTGTTAAGCACAGTTTCTTCTATAGTTGTCAATTGTCTAGAAGACAGATTGAAAATCAAGTTGTTTTCTTGGATCTGTTTCCCTTTGTTGATCCTTTGATTTTGTCCACTCCATCGAGTTGGTTTGGGCCAGCCTCTGCCCTGGCCCTGGTTGTTGCCACTAAAGGGGGATGGTTAGCAGAAATGGAATCATCTGAGTCAGCGACGATGAAGTCGCTATCACTATTAGAAGAGTGGTGACCCTTATTATGGCGTCCTCTGTGTTGCCGATATGGTGTCCGTTTTGTGGCTCTGTAATTGGATTTGACATTATCTGTACCAGTTAACCATCTATAGACCTGGTGATCTTCGTAGTCATTCTGGACCACTTGTAATTTGGATCTTTTGAATTTCAATAATTCCTTCTTATAATTATCAACTTGCTGTGTCAATTTAGACCAGGTAGGTAGCAGCATGTCCCGGGTCAGATATGATATCCACATGTGTGATATTCATAACCTCTATTTTTGATTTAGCAACTTGCAGTTCCCGACCTGACTCCTCTATGACAAGCAACATCAGATCGAAACTGCATTTGTTTAATACAGAAACCCAACGTTGGCAAAACTCAGGATTCGTCCTCCGTATCGTTGGGGTATTGCGGACGCGGAACCCACGTGGAATCAATTTCTGTGTAAAATAGTCAGATAAAGTGGAGCCGTGCAATAGGTAATCCGTTTCACGTTTTCTCAAACGTAATAACTGTTTAGATACATCCTCAACTGTTTCATTCAATGCCTCTGGAACACAGTCCGCAGCAAAAAGAATACGATCAGCCTGAATTCTACTAAAACTTAATGTGTCACCCATCTGTAGTGACACATTCATGGACATACTTGCTTCCACTCTGTCAACACCAGCATCATCCATATTGCTAGTTATCTGCACTGATAGTGATAGTTTATCACAAACACAATTATGCTTAAAACAGTCAACTTGATCAATGGGTGCCTTGATACGTAGAGGAACAGAGCCCCAATAAATACAGAATCCGAGAGATCCGGCACTCCTAATAAAGTACAACAGCCAACGTGCCTTTGTCCCAAAGTGTGAATACAATGCAATCAGAACACCTAAATGTTCAAACTGGACACGGCACTGCAGGACTTGAGCAGCATATATTTTAATATCCAAGTAACAAAGACCTGTTAACATCCATAGCAGGAGTCAGATATCCACTGATACAGGTCACGGTGTTAGTAAAAATGAAACACAAGCATAGTTACGATGCAGCATTTCGGGCCACGGCGGGTACCTTCATCAGGTAATGCACGTGTTCACAGGTAAGCAGCATATGACTAAACACCATCAAAATCTTACCGATATAGCATCCCCCCGTCAGCGTGTAAAGCCGCGGACCAGCGTGGAGCTTCCGGTCAGGACGCGGCGCATGATAGATGACATCATCGGGAGGCGGCGGTCGCCACAGTAACCCGATGCAGGAAGTTCCCCACGCTGTCACTGGCCAGTCAGCCTGACAGGGGGAAGTACGGGTAGTGAGGCCAACGTATAGTAACTTACAGGGACAGATAATGTGATATATGATGAATTTAGTTGTACAATTCAACACATGTCTGATGTTAAATTTCTGTTTCGTTACTGGATGTACAAAAGATGATCCTGTGATTAGAGAGGAACATGTGATGCAAGAGGGGCACTTATAACAGCCAGGTTTCTTAACTGAACCAAAGATGCCAGGTTTAGGAGTATAATCTGTGATGTCAGTTTTAACTAAATGGTCACGTAAATTACGTCCCCTTTTATAGCTAGTCATAATTTGAGTTTGCTGAAAACATGGGAGGTCTTATCAGTCTTGATAATTGGCCACAAAGCCTTACTTGCTTGAGGTATAATCGGGCTCGATGTAGAATATCTGGTAGACCATTTGAGCAACTTTTGTTCATCTTTATTAACAGGTTTATCTTGAAGCATCAGAACACGATCCTGTTTCATTCTCTACTTTTGGCTATTTCAAGATCACCGATATTATAACCCCTGGTTTTAAACTTGTTAACTACCGTTTGTAATGCATCCTCTAGCATCATGGGGTCACTAGAAATACGGGCTACCCGTAACATATGTGAATAAGGCAGACCTTTCTTTAGTGATACTGGATGGTGACTACTCGCATCTAATAATGAATTTCGGTCTGTTTCCTTATAGAATACTGATGATGTTAATTTTCCTTCTTTCAAATGTACGGTTACATCAAGATAATTAATTAAATCAGGTGAACAGACAAACGTGAATTTGATTGGACCTGGATTCTGATTAATGTTCTGCATCATTTCATGAAACATCACTGCGCTGCCCCTCCACAACATAAATAAATCATCTACGTAACGAATAAACCACACAATATTGTCCCTGTAAGACACATTGTCAAAGAATAATTTTTGTTCTTGATCAAACATATAAACGTTGGCATAAGCCGGGGCCACACTGCTCCCCATGGCACAGTCAGACCGCTGTAAATAAAATAAACCGTTAAACAAAAAATAATTCTTGGTTAATACTAATTCAAGTAATGTAAGAAAAAGTGTTTTGTCTAGACCAAACTCATCACCCAAATTACTAATAAATTTACTCATCGCTTCTAAACCTCCCTCATGTGGAATGGAGGTATCAAGGTAGGAGACATCCATAGTACACAACAATGTATTAGATGGTATTACGTCAAACTCCATCATTTTTCTGAGGAACGTTGTAGTGTCCTTAAGGTAGGTTTGTCGCTTAGTCACATGTGATTGGAGAAGAGCATCAAGGAATTCAGCTATTGGTTGGTACAAAGAACCCCTGGCTGACACTATCGGTCGGCCTGGGGGGTTCACAAGACTTGTGTGACCCTTCGGCAATGTATATAAACACGGAATTATAGGATTTTTAGGAAGTAATGCTTCCTTAAGTTTGGAATCTCATAACTTATTTTGAACAGCCTGTTCTAATACGGTATTATGTTCCTTCTGAAATGTCCTTGTCGGATCAGTATCCAGTTTGACAGAGGTCTCAGTACATGAAAGTTGGTTCATAATTTCTTGTATGTATTGAGTTTTATTTTGTAGCACAATGCTCCCACCCTTATCCGCAAGGCGAATCACAATTGATGTATCAGTGCTTAGATCTTTCAGAGCTTTCCTATGTTCAAATGTTAAGTTATGATAAATTGGTTTAGGAGTAGCTATGAATATGTTCACCGAGTCATCCATAAGGCGGCTAAATGTTTTCAACAATGCATTACTGGAAACCGGATCAAACGATGAAGTGCTGTATTTACGAATAATTCTATTAGTTGGATCCACTTGAGAATTTTTAGGAGTATTCTGAAAAAATTCTCTTATTCTCAATTTCCTATTCATTTGATGCATGTCGGCCTGCCTTTCAAAGGAATCATGATGACTGGTAGGAACAAAAGAGAGTCCTTTGTTAAGCACAGTTTCTTCTATAGTTGTCAATTGTCTAGAAAACAGATTGAAAATCAAGTTGTTTTCTTGGATCTGTTTCCCTTTGTTGATCCTTTGATTTTGTCCACTCCATCGCGTTGGTTTGGGCCGGCCTCTGCCCTGGCCCTGGTTGTTGCCACTAAAGGGGGATGGTTAGCAGAAATGGAATCATCTGAGTCAGCGACGATGAAGTCGCTATCACTATTAGAAGAGTGGTGACCCTTATCAAGGCGTCCTCTGTGTTGCCGATATGGTGTCCGTTTTGTGGCTCTGTAATTGGATTTGACATTATCTGTACCAGTTAACCATCTATAGACCTGGTGATCTTCGTAGTCATTCTGGACCACTTGTAATTTGGATCTTTTGAATTTCAATAATTCCTTCTTATAATTATCAACTTGCTGTGTCAATTTAGACCAGGTAGGTAGCAGCATGTCCCGGGTCAGATATGATATCCACATGTGTGGTATTCAGAACCTCTATTTTTGATTTAGCAGCTTGCAGTTCCTGACCTGACTCCTCTATGACAAGCAACATCAGATCGAAACTCCATTTGTTTAATACAGAAACCCAACGTCAGCAAAACTCAGGATTCGTCTTCCCTATCGTTGGGGTATTGCGGACGCGGAACCCACGTGGAATCAATTTCTGTGTAAAATAGTCGGATAAAGTGGAGCCGTGCAATAGATAATCCGTTTCACGTTTTCTCAAACGTAATAACTGTTTAGATACATCCTCAACTGTTTCATTCAAAGCCTCTGGAACACAGTCCGCAGCAAAAAGAATACGATCTGCCTGAATTCTACTAAAACTTAATGTGTCACCCATCTGTAGTGACACATTCATGGACATACTTGCTTCCACTCTGTCAACACCAGCATCATCCATATTGCTAGATATCTGCACTGATAGTGATAGTTTATCACAAACACAATTATGCTTAAAACAGTCAACTTGATCAATGGGTGCCTTGATACGTAGAGGAACAGAGCCCCAATAAATACAGAATCCGAGAGATCCGGCACTCCTAATAAAGTACAACAGCCAACGTGCCTTTGTCCCAAAGTGTGAATACAATGCAATCAGAACACCTAAATGTTCAAACTGGACACGGCACTGCAGGACTTGAGCAGCATATATTTTAATATCCAAGTAACAAAGACCTGTTAACATCCATAGCAGGAGTCAGATATCCACTGATACAGGTCACGGTGTTAGTAAAAATGAAACACAAGCATAGTTACGATGCAGCATTTCGGGCCACGGCGGGTACCTTCATCAGGTAATGCACGTGTTCACAGGTAAGCAGCATATGACTGAACACCATCAAAATCTTACCGATATAGCATCCCCCCGTCAGCGTGTAAAGCCGCGGACCAGCGTGGAGCTTCCGGTCAGGACGCGGCGCATGATAGATGACATCATCGGGAGGCGGCGGTCGCCACAGCAACCCGATGCAGGAAGTTCCCCACGCTGTCACTGGCCAGTCAGCCTGACAGGGGGAAGTACGGGTAGTGAGGCCAACGTATAGTAACTTACAGGGACAGATAATGTAATATATGATGAATTTAGTTGTACAATTCAACACATGTCTGATGTTAAATTTCTGTTTCGTTACTGGATGTACAAAAGATGATCCTGTGATTAGAGAGGAACATGTGATGCAAGAGGGGCACTTATAACAGCCAGGTTTCTTAACTGAACCAAAGATGCCTGGTTTAGGAGTATAATTTGTGATGTCAGTTTTAACTAAATGGTCACGTAAATTACGTCCCCTTTTATAGCTAGTCATAATTTGAGTTTGCTGAAAACATAGGAGGTCTTATCAGTCTTGATAATTGGCCACAAAGCCTTACTTGCTCGAGGTATAATCGGGCTCGATGTAGAATATCTGGTAGAGCATTTGAACAACTTTTGTTCATCTTTATTAACAGGTTTATCTTGAAGCATCAGAGCACGGTCCTGTTTCATTACTCTACTTTTGGCTAATTCAAGATCACCGATATTATAACCCCTGGTTTTAAACTTTTTAACTACCGTTTGTAATGCATCCTCTAGCATCATGGGGTCACTAGTAATACGGGCTACCCGTAACATATGTGAATAAGGCAGACCTTTCTTTAGTGATACTGGATGGTGACTACTCACATCTAATAATGAATTTCGGTCTGTTTCCTTATAGAATACTGATGATGTTAATTTTCCTTCTTTCAAATGTACGGTTACATCAAGATAATTAATTAAATCAGGTGAACAGACAAACGTGAATTTGATTGGACCTGGATTCTGATTAATGTTCTGCATCATTTCATGAAACATCACTGCGCTGCCCCTCCACAACATAAATAAATCATCTACGTAACGAATAAACCACACAATATTGTCCCTGTAAGACACATTGTCAAAGAATAATTTTTGTTCTTGATCAAACATATAAACGTTGGCATAAGCCGGGGCCACACTGCTCCCCATGGCACAGTCAGACCGCTGTAAATAAAATAAACCGTTAAACAAAAAATAATTCTTGGTTAATACTAATTCAAGTAATGTAAGAAAAAGTGTTTTGTCTAGACCAAACTCATCACCCAAATTACTAAAAAATTTACTCATCGCTTCTAAACCTCCCTCATGCGGAATGGAGGTATAGAGGTAAGAGACATCCATAGTACACAACAATGTATCAGGTGGTATT
Source organism: Pseudophryne corroboree (assembly GCF_028390025.1). Lineage (NCBI taxonomy): Eukaryota > Metazoa > Chordata > Amphibia > Anura > Myobatrachidae > Pseudophryne > Pseudophryne corroboree. Next base: position 559,014,522 of record NC_086446.1, on the reverse strand, counting down.
ACGTCAAACTCCATCATTTTTCTGAGGAACGTTGTAGTGTCCTTAAGGTAGGTTTGTCGCTTAGTCACATGTGGTTGTAGAAGAGCATCAAGGAATTCAGCTATTGGTTGGTACAAAGAACCCCTGGCTTAGACTATCGGTCGGCCTGGGGGGTTCACAAGACATTTGTGACCCTTCGGCAATGTATATAAACACGGAATTATAGGATTTTTAGGAAGTAATGCTTCCTTAAGTTTGGAATCTAATAACTTATTTTGAACAGCCTGTTCTAATACGGTATTAAGTTCCTTCTGAAATGTCCTTGTCGGATCAGTGTCCAGTTTGACAGAGGTCTCAGTACATGAAAGTTGGTTCATAATTTCTTGTATGTATTGAGTTTTATTTTGTAGCATAATGCTCCCACCCTTATCCGCAAGGCGAATCACAATTGATGTATCAGTGCTTAGATCTTTCAGAGCTTTCCTATGTTCAAATGTTAAGTTATGATAAATTGGTTTAGGAGTAGCTATGAATCTGTTCACCGAGTCATCCATTAGGCGGCTAAACGTTTTCAACGATGCATTATTGGAAACCGGATCAAACGATGAAGTGCTGTATTTACGAATAATTCTATTAGTTGGATCCACTTAAGAATTTTTAGGAGTATTCTGCAAAAATCCTCTTATTCTCAATTTCCTATTCATTTGATGCATGTCGGCCTGCCATTCAAAGGAATCATGATGACTGGTAGGAACAAAAGACAGTCCTTTGTTAAGCACAGTTTCTTCTATAGTTGTCAATTGTCTAGAAGACAGATTGAAAATCAAGTTGTTTTCTTGGATCTGTTTCCCTTTGTTGATCCTTTGATTTTGTCCACTCCATCGCGTTGGTTTGGGCCAGCCTCTGCCCTGGCCCTGGTTGTTGCCACTAAAGGGGGATGGTTAGCAGAAATGGAATCATCTGAGTCAGCGACGATGAAGTCGCTATCACTATTAGAAGAGTGGTGACCCTTATCAAGGCGTCCTCTGTGTTGCCGATATGGTGTCCGTTTTGTGGCTCTGTAATTGGATTTGACATTATCTGTACCAGTTAACCATCTATAGACCTGGTGATCTTCGTAGTCATTCTGGACCACTTGTAATTTGGATCTTTTGAATTTCAATAATTCCTTCTTATAATTATCAACTTGCTGTGTCAATTTAGACCAGGTAGGTAGCAGCATGTCCCGGGTCAGATATGATATCCACATGTGTGGTATTCAGAACCTCTATTTTTGATTTAGCAACTTGCAGTTCCTGACCTGACTCCTCTATGACAAGCAACATCAGATCGAAACTGCATTTGTTTAATACAGAAACCCAACGTCGGCAAAACTCAGGATTCGTCTTCCCTATCGTTGGGGTATTGCGGACGCGGAACCCACGTGGAATCAATTTCTGTGTAAAATAGTCGGATAAAGTGGAGCCGTGCAATAGATAATCTGTTTCACGTTTTCTCAAACGTAATAACTGTTTAGATACATCCTCAACTGTTTCATTCAAAGCCTCTGGAACACAGTCAGCAGCAAAAAGAATACGATCTGCCTGAATTCTACTAAAACTTAATGTGTCACCCATCTGTAGTGACACATTCATGGACATACTTGCTTCCACTCTGTCAACACCAGCATCATCCATATTGCTAGATATCTGCACTGATAGTGATAGTTTATCACAAACACAATTATGCTTAAAACAGTCAACTTGATCAATGGGTGCCTTGATACGTAGAGGAACAGAGCCCCAATAAATACAGAATCCGAGAGATCCGGCACTCCTAATAGAGTACAACAGCCAACGTGCCTTTGTCCCAAAGTGTGAATACAATGCAATCAGAACACCTAAATGTTCAAACTGGACACGGCACTGCAGGACTTGAGCAGCATATATTTTAATATCCAAGTAACAAAGACCTGTTAACATCCATAGCAGGAGTCAGATATCCACTGATACAGGTCACGGTGTTAGTAAAAATGAAACACAAGCATAGTTACGATGCAGCATTTCGGGCCACGGTGGGTACCTTCATCAGGTAATGCACGTGTTCACAGGTAAGCAGCATATGACTAAACACCATCAAAATCTTACCGATATAGCATCCCCCCGTCAGCGTGTAAAGCCGCGGACCAGCGTGGAGCTTCCGGTCAGGACGCGGCGCATGATAGATGACATCATCGGGAGGCGGCGGTCGCCACAGCAACCCGATGCAAGAAGTTCCCCATGCTGTCACTGGCCAGTCAGCCTGACAGGGGGAAGTACGGGTAGTGAGGCCAACGTATAGTAACTTACAGGGACAGATAATGTAATATATGATGAATTTAGTTGTACAATTCAACACATGTCTGATGTTAAATTTCTGTTTCGTTACTGGATGTACAAAAGATGATCCTGTGATTAGAGAGGAACATGTGATGCAAGAGGGGCACTTATAACAGCCAGGTTTCTTAACTGAACCAAAGATGCCAGGTTTAGGAGTATAATCTGTGATGTCAGTTTTAACTAAATGGTCACGTAAATTACGTCCCCTTTTATAGCTAGTCATAATTTGAGTTTGCTGAAAACATAGGAGGTCTTATTAGTCTTGATAATTGGCCACAAAGCCTTACTTGCTTGAGGTATAATCGGGCTCGATGTAGAATATCTGGTAGACCATTTGAACAACTTTTGTTCATCTTTATTAACAGGTTTATCTTGAAGCATCAGAACACGATCCTGTTTCATTACTCTACTTGTGGCTAATTCAAGATCACCGATATTATAACCCCTGGTTTTAAACTTGTTAACTACCGTTTGTAATGCATCCTCTAGCATCATGGGGTCACTAGTAATACGGGCTACCCGTAACATATGTGAATAAGGCAGACCTTTCTTTAGTGATACTGGATGGTGACTACTCGCATCTAATAATGAATTTCGGTCTGTTTCCTTATAGAATACTGATGATGTTAATTTTCCTTCTTTCAAATGTACGGTTACATCAAGATAATTAATTAAATCAGGTGAACAGACAAACGTGAATTTGATTGGACCTGGATTCTGATTAATGTTCTGCATCATTTCATGAAACATCACTGCGCTGCCCCTCCACAACATAAATAAATCATCTACGTAACGAATAAACCACACAATATTGTCCCTGTAAGACACATTGTCAAAGAATAATTTTTGTTCTTGATCAAACATATAAACGTTGGCATAAGCCGGGGCCACACTGCTCCCCATGGCACAGTCAGACCGCTGTAAATAAAATAAACCGTTAAACAAAAAATAATTCTTGGTTAATACTAATTCAAGTAATGTAAGAAAAAGTGTTTTGTCTAGACCAAACTCATCACCCAAATTACTAATAAATTTACTCATCGCTTCTAAACCTCCCTCATGCGGAATGGAGGTATAGAGGTAAGAGACATCCATAGTACACAACAATGTATCAGGTGGTATTACGTCAAACTCCATCATTTTTCTGAGGAACGTTGTAGTGTCCTTAAGGTAGGTTTGTCGCTTAGTCACATGTGGTTGTAGAAGAGCATCAAGGAATTCAGCTATTGGTTGGTACAAAGAACCCCTGGCTTAGACTATCGGTCGGCCTGGGGGGTTCACAAGACATTTGTGACCCTTCGGCAATGTATATAAACACGGAATTATAGGATTTTTAGGAAGTAATGCTTCCTTAAGTTTGGAATCTATTAACTTATTTTGAACAGCCTGTTCTAATACGGTATTAAGTTCCTTCTGAAATGTCCTTGTCGGATCAGTGTCCAGTTTGACAGAGGTCTCAGTACATGAAAGTTGGTTCATAATTTCTTGTATGTATTGAGTTTTATTTTGTAGCATAATGCTCCCACCCTTATCCGCAAGGCGAATCACAATTGATGTATCAGTGCTTAGATCTTTCAGAGCTTTCCTATGTTCAAATGTTAAGTTATGATAAATTGGTTTAGGAGTAGCTATGAATCTGTTCACCGAGTCATCCATTAGGCGGCTAAACGTTTTCAACGATGCATTATTGGAAACCGGATCAAACGATGAAGTGCTGTATTTACGAATAATTCTATTAGTTGGATCCACTTAAGAATTTTTAGGAGTATTCTGCAAAAATTCTCTTATTCTCAATTTCCTATTCATTTGATGCATGTCGGCCTGCCATTCAAAGGAATCATGATGACTGGTAGGAACAAAAGACAGTCCTTTGTTAAGCACAGTTTCTTCTATAGTTGTCAATTGTCTAGAAGACAGATTGAAAATCAAGTTGTTTTCTTGGATCTGTTTCCCTTTGTTGATCCTTTGATTTTGTCCACTCCATCGCGTTGGTTTGGGCCAGCCTCTGCCCTGGCCCTGGTTGTTGCCACTAAAGGGGGATGGTTAGCAGAAATGGAATCATCTGAGTCAGCGACGATGAAGTCGCTATCACTATTAGAAGAGTGGTGACCCTTATCAAGGCGTCCTCTGTGTTGCCGATATGGTGTCCGTTTTGTGGCTCTGTAATTGGATTTGACATTATCTGTACCAGTTAACCATCTATAGACCTGGTGATCTTCGTAGTCATTCTGGACCACTTGTAATTTGGATCTTTTGAATTTCAATAATTCCTTCTTATAATTATCAACTTGCTGTGTCAATTTAGACCAGGTAGGTAGCAGCATGTCCCGGGTCAGATATGATATCCACATGTGTGGTATTCAGAACCTCTATTTTTGATTTAGCAACTTGCAGTTCCTGACCTGACTCCTCTATGACAAGCAACATCAGATCGAAACTGCATTTGTTTAATACAGAAACCCAACGTCGGCAAAACTCAGGATTCGTCTTCCCTATCGTTGGGGTATTGCGGACGCGGAACCCACGTGGAATCAATTTCTGTGTAAAATAGTCGGATAAAGTGGAGCCGTGCAATAGATAATCTGTTTCACGTTTTCTCAAACGTAATAACTGTTTAGATACATCCTCAACTGTTTCATTCAAAGCCTCTGGAACACAGTCAGCAGCAAAAAGAATACGATCTGCCTGAATTCTACTAAAACTTAATGTGTCACCCATCTGTAGTGACACATTCATGGACATACTTGCTTCCACTCTGTCAACACCAGCATCATCCATATTGCTAGATATCTGCACTGATAGTGATAGTTTATCACAAACACAATTATGCTTAAAACAGTCAACTTGATCAATGGGTGCCTTGATACGTAGAGGAACAGAGCCCCAATAAATACAGAATCCGAGAGATCCGGCACTCCTAATAGAGTACAACAGCCAACGTGCCTTTGTCCCAAAGTGTGAATACAATGCAATCAGAACACCTAAATGTTCAAACTGGACACGGCACTGCAGGACTTGAGCAGCATATATTTTAATATCCAAGTAACAAAGACCTGTTAACATCCATAGCAGGAGTCAGATATCCACTGATACAGGTCACGGTGTTAGTAAAAATGAAACACAAGCATAGTTACGATGCAGCATTTCGGGCCACGGTGGGTACCTTCATCAGGTAATGCACGTGTTCACAGGTAAGCAGCATATGACTAAACACCATCAAAATCTTACCGATATAGCATCCCCCCGTCAGCGTGTAAAGCCGCGGACCAGCGTGGAGCTTCCGGTCAGGACGCGGCGCATGATAGATGACATCATCGGGAGGCGGCGGTCGCCACAGCAACCCGATGCAAGAAGTTCCCCATGCTGTCACTGGCCAGTCAGCCTGACAGGGGGAAGTACGGGTAGTGAGGCCAACGTATAGTAACTTACAGGGACAGATAATGTAATATATGATGAATTTAGTTGTACAATTCAACACATGTCTGATGTTAAATTTCTGTTTCGTTACTGGATGTACAAAAGATGATCCTGTGATTAGAGAGGAACATGTGATGCAAGAGGGGCACTTATAACAGCCAGGTTTCTTAACTGAACCAAAGATGCCAGGTTTAGGAGTATAATCTGTGATGTCAGTTTTAACTAAATGGTCACGTAAATTACGTCCCCTTTTATAGCTAGTCATAATTTGAGTTTGCTGAAAACATAGGAGGTCTTATTAGTCTTGATAATTGGCCACAAAGCCTTACTTGCTTGAGGTATAATCGGGCTCGATGTAGAATATCTGGTAGACCATTTGAACAACTTTTGTTCATCTTTATTAACAGGTTTATCTTGAAGCATCAGAACACGATCCTGTTTCATTACTCTACTTGTGGCTAATTCAAGATCACCGATATTATAACCCCTGGTTTTAAACTTGTTAACTACCGTTTGTAATGCATCCTCTAGCATCATGGGGTCACTAGTAATACGGGCTACCCGTAACATATGTGAATAAGGCAGACCTTTCTTTAGTGATACTGGATGGTGACTACTCGCATCTAATAATGAATTTCGGTCTGTTTCCTTATAGAATACTGATGATGTTAATTTTCCTTCTTTCAAATGTACGGTTACATCAAGATAATTAATTAAATCAGGTGAACAGACAAACGTGAATTTGATTGGACCTGGATTCTGATTAATGTTCTGCATCATTTCATGAAACATCACTGCGCTGCCCCTCCACAACATAAATAAATCATCTACGTAACGAATAAACCACACAATATTGTCCCTGTAAGACACATTGTCAAAGAATAATTTTTGTTCTTGATCAAACATATAAACGTTGGCATAAGCCGGGGCCACACTGCTCCCCATGGCACAGTCAGACCGCTGTAAATAAAATAAACCGTTAAACAAAAAATAATTCTTGGTTAATACTAATTCAAGTAATGTAAGAAAAAGTGTTTTGTCTAGACCAAACTCATCACCCAAATTACTAATAAATGTACTCATCGCTTCTAAACCTCCCTCATGTGGAATGGAGGTATCGAGGTAGGAGACATCCATAGTACACAACAATGTATTAGATGGTATTACGTCAAACTCCATAATTTTTCTGAGGAACGTTGTAGTGTCCTTAAGGTAGGTTTGTCGCTTAGTCACATGTGATTGGAGAAGAGCATCAAGGAATTCAGCTATTGGTTGGTACAAAGAACCCCTGGCTGACACTATCGGTCGGCCTGGGGGGTTCACAAGACTTGTGTGACCCTTCGGCAATGTATATAAACACGGAATTATAGGATTTTTAGGAAGTAATGCTTCCTTAAGTTTGGAATCTCATAACTTATTTTGAACAGCCTGTTCTAATACGGTATTAAATTCCTTCTGAATTGTCCTTGTCGGATCAGTATCCAGTTTGACAGAGGTCTCAGTACATGAAAGTTGGTTCATAATTTCTTGTATGTATTGAGTTTTATTTTGTAGCACAATGCTCCCACCCTTATCCGCAAGGCGAATCACAATTGATGTATCAGTGCTTAGATCTTTCAGAGCTTTCCTATGTTCAAATGTTAAGTTATGATAAATTGGTTTAGGAGTAGCTATGAATATGTTCACCGAGTCATCCATAAGGCGGCTAAACGTTTTCAACAATGCATTACTGGAAACCGGATCAAACGATGAAGTGCTGTATTTACGAATAATTCTATTAGTTGGATCCACTTGAGAATTTTTAGGAGTATTCTGAAAAAATTCTCTTATTCTCAATTTCCTATTCATTTGATGCATGTCGGCCTGCCTTTCAAAGGAATCATGATGACTGGTAGGAACAAAAGAGAGTCCTTTGTTAAGCACAGTTTCTTCTATAGTTGTCAATTGTCTAGAAGACAGATTGAAAATCAAGTTGTTTTCTTGGATCTGTTTCCCTTTGTTGATCCTTTGATTTTGTCCACTCCATCGCGTTGGTTTGGGCCAGCCTCTGCCCTGGCCCTGGTTGTTGCCACTAAAGGGGGATGGTTAGCAGAAATGGAATCATCTGAGTCAGCGACGATGAAGTCGCTATCACTATTAGAAGAGTGGTGACCCTTATCAAGGCGTCCTCTGTGTTGCCGATATGGTGTCCGTTTTGTGGCTCTGTAATTGGATTTGACATTATCTGTACCAGTTAACCATCTATAGACCTGGTGATCTTCGTAGTTATTCTGGACCACTTGTAATTTGGATCTTTTGAATTTCAATAATTCCTTCTTATAATTATCAACTTGCTGTGTCAATTTAGACCAGGTAGGTAGCAGCATGTCCCGGGTCAGATATGATATCCACATGTGTGGTATTCAGAACCTCTATTTTTGATTTAGCAACTTGCAGTTCCCGACCTGACTCCTCTATGACAAGCAACATCAGATCGAAACTGCATTTGTTTAATACAGAAACCCAACGTCGGCAAAACTCAGGATTCGTCCTCCCTATCGTTGGGGTATTGCGGACGCGGAACCCACGTGGAATCAATTTCTGTGTAAAATAGTCGGATAAAGTGGAGCCGTGCAATAGATAATCCGTTTCACGTTTTCTCAAACGTAATAACTGTTTAGATACATCCTCAACTGTTTCATTCAAAGCCTCTGGAACACAGTCCGCAGCAAAAAGAATACGATCAGCCTGAATTCTACTAAAACTTAATGTGTCACCCATCTGTAGTGACACATTCATGGACATACTTGCTTCCACTCTGTCAACACCAGCATCATCCATATTGCTAGTTATCTGCACTGATAGTGATAGTTTATCACAAACACAATTATGCTTAAAACAGTCAACTTGATCAATGGGTGCCTTGATACGTAGAGGAACAGAGCCCCAATAAATACAGAATCCGAGAGATCCGGCACTCCTAATAAAGTACAACAGCCAACGTGCCTTTGTCCCAAAGTGTGAATACAATGCAATCAGAACACCTAAATGTTCAAACTGGACACGGCACTGCAGGACTTGAGCAGCATATATTTTAATATCCAAGTAACAAAGACCTGTTAACATCCATAGCAGGAGTCAGATATCCACTGATACAGGTCACGGTGTTAGTAAAAATGAAACACAAGCATAGTTACGATGCAGCATTTCGGGCCACGGCGGGTACCTTCATCAGGTAATGCACGTGTTCACAGGTAAGCAGCATATGACTAAACACCATCAAAATCTTACCGATATAGCATCCCCCCGTCAGCGTGTAAAGCCGCGGACCAGCGTGGAGCTTCCGGTCAGGACGCGGCGCATGATAGATGACATCATCGGGAGGCGGCGGTCGCCACAGCAACCCGATGCAGGAAGTTCCCCACGCTGTCACTGGCCAGTCAGCCTGACAGGGGGAAGTACGGGTAGTGAGGCCAACGTATAGTAACTTACAGGGACAGATAATGTAATATATGATGAATTTAGTTGTACAATTCAACACATGTCTGATGTTAAATTTCTGTTTCGTTACTGGATGTACAAAAGATGATCCTTTGACGAGAGAGGAACATGTGATGCAAGAGGGGCACTTATAACAGCCAGGTTTCTTAACTGAACCAAAGATGCCAGGTTTAGGAGTATAATCTGTGATGTCAGTTTTAACTAAATGGTCACGTAAATTACGTCCCCTTTTATAGCTAGTCATAATTTGAGTTTGCTGAAAACATGGGAGGTCTTATCAGTCTTGATAATTGGCCACAAAGCCTTACTTGCTTGAGGTATAATCAGGCTCGATGTAGAATATCTGGTAGACCATTTGAACAACTTTTGTTCATCTTTATTAACAGGTTTATCTTGAAGCATCAGAACACGATCCTGTTTCATTACTCTACTTGTGGCTATTTCAAGATCACCGATATTATAACCCCTGGTTTTAAACTTGTTAACTACCGTTTTTAATGCATCCGCTAGCATCATGGGGTCACTAGTAATACGGGCTACCCGTAACATATGTGAATAAGGCAGACCTTTCTTTAGTGATACTGGATGGTGACTACTCGCATCTAATAATGAATTTCGGTCTGTTTCCTTATAGAATACTGATGATGTTAATTTTCCTTCTTTCAAATGTACGGTTACATCAAGATAATTAATTAAATCAGGTGAACAGACAAACGTGAATTTGATTGGACCTGGATTCTGATTAATGTTCTGCATCATTTCATGAAACATCACTGCGCTGCCCCTCCACAACATAAATAAATCATCTACGTAACGAATAAACCACACAATATTGTCCCTGTAAGACACATTGTCAAAGAATAATTTTTGTTCTTGATCAAACATATAAACGTTGGCATAAGCCGGGGCCACACTGCTCCCCATGGCACAGTCAGACCGCTGTAAATAAAATAAACCGTTAAACAAAAAATAATTCTTGGGTAATACTAATTCAAGTAATGTAAGAAAAAGTGTTTTGTCTAGACCAAACTCATCACCCAAATTACTAATAAATTTACTCATCGCTTCTAAACCTCCCTCATGTGGAATGGAGGTATCGAGGTAGGAGACATCCATAGTACACAACAATGTATTAGATGGTATTACGTCAAACTCCATAATTTTTCTGAGGAACGTTGTAGTGTCCTTAAGGTAGGTTTGTCGCTTAGTCACATGTGATTGGAGAAGAGCATCAAGGAATTCAGCTATTGGTTGGTACAAAGAACCCCTGGCTGACACTATCGGTCGGCCTGGGGGGTTCACAAGACTTGTGTGACCCTTCGGCAATGTATATAAACACGGAATTATAGGATTTTTAGGAAGTAATGCTTCCTTAAGTTTGGAATCTCATAACTTATTTTGAACAGCCTGTTCTAATACGGTATTAAGTTCCTTCTGAAATGTCCTTGTCGGATCAGTATCCAGTTTGACAAAGGTCTCAGTACATGAAAGTTGGTTCATAATTTCTTGTATGTATTGAGTTTTATTTTGTAGCACAATGCTCCCACCCTTATCCGCAAGGCGAATCACAATTGATGTATCAGTGCTTAGATCTTTCAGAGCTTTCCTATGTTCAAATGTTAAGTTATGATAAATTGGTTTAGGAGTAGCTATGAATATGTTCACCGAGTCATCCATAAGGCGGCTAAACGTTTTCAACAATGCATTACTGGAATCCGGATCAAACGATGAAGTGCTGTATTTACGAATAATTCTATTAGTTGGATCCACTTGAGAATTTTTAGGAGTATTCTGAAAAAATTATCTTATTCTCAATTTCCTATTCATTTGATGCATGTCGGCCTGCCTTTCAAAGGAATCATGATGACTGGTAGGAACAAAAGAGAGTCCTTTGTTAAGCACAGTTTCTTCTATAGTTGTCAATTGTCTAGAAGACAGATTGAAAATCAAGTTGTTTTCTTGGATCTGTTTCCCTTTGATTTTGTCCACTCCATCGCGTTGGTTTGGGCCAGCCTCTGGCCTGGCCCTGGTTTTTGCCACTAAAGGGGGATGGTTAGCAGAAATGGAATCATCTGAGTCAGCGACGATGAAGTCGCTATCACTATTAGAAGAGTGGTGACCCTTATCAAGGCGTCCTCTGTGTTGCCGACATGGTGTCCGTTTTGTGGCTCTGTAATTGGATTTGACATTATCTGTACCAGTTAACCAACTATAGACCAGGTGATCTTCGTAGTTATTCTGGACCACTTGTAATTTGGATCTTTTGAATTTCAATAATTCCTTCTTATAATTATCAACTTGATGTGTCAATTTAGACCAGGTAGGTAGCAGCATGTCCCGGGTCAGATATGATATCCACATGTGTGGTATTCAGAACCTCTATTTTTGATTTAGCAACTTGCAGTTCCCGACCAGACTCCTCTATGACAAGCAACATCAGATCGAAACTGCATTTGTTTAATACAGAAACCCAACGTCGGCAAAACTCAGGATTCGTCCTCCCTATCGTTGGGGTATTGCGGACGCGGAACCCACGTGGAATCAATTTCTGTGTAAAATAGTCGGATAAAGTGGAGCCGTGCAATAGATAATCCGTTTCACGTTTTCTCAAACGTAATAACTGTTTAGATACATCCTCAACTGTTTCATTCAAAGCCTCTGGAACACAGTCCGCAGCAAAAAGAATACGATCAGCCTGAATTCTACTAAAACTTAATGTGTCACCCATCTGTAGTGACACATTCATGGACATACTTGCTTCCACTCTGTCAACACCAGCATCATCCATATTGCTAGTTATCTGCACTGATAGTGATAGTTTATCACAAACACAATTATGCTTAAAACAGTCAACTTGATCCATGGGTGCCTTGATACGTAGAGGAACAGAGCCCCAATAAATACAGATTCCGAGAGATCCGGCACTCCTAATAAAGTACAACAGCCAACGTGCCTTTGTCCCAAAGTGTGAATACAATGCAATCAGAACACCTAAATGTTCAAACTGGACACGGCACTGCAGGACTTGAGCAGCATATCGTTTAATATCCAAGTAACAAAGACCTGTTAACATCCATAGCAGGAGTCAGATATCCACTGATACAGGTCACGGTGTTAGTAAAAATGAAACACAAGCATAGTTACGATGCAGCATTTCTGGCCACGGCGGGTACCTTCATCAGGTAATGCACGTGTTCACAGGTAAGCAGCATATGACTAAACACCATCAAAATCTTACCGATATAGCATCCCCCCGTCAGCGTGTAAAGCCGTGGACCAGCGTGGAGCTTCCGGTCAGGACGCGGCGCATGATAGATGACATCATCGGGAGGCGGCGGTCGCCACAGCAACCCGATGCAGGAAGTTCCCCACGCTGTCACTGGCCAGTCAGCCTGACAGGGGGAAGTACGGGTAGTGAGGCCAACGTATAGTAACTTACAGGGACAGATAATGTAATATATGATGAATTTAGTTGTATAATTCAACACATGTCTGATGTTAAATTTCTGTTTCGTTACTGGATGTACAAAAGATGATCCTGTGATTAGAGAGGAACATGTGATGCAAGAGGGGCACTTATAACAGCCAGGTTTCTTAACTGAACCAAAGATGCCAGGTTTAGGAGTATAATCTGTGATGTCAGTTTTAACTAAATGGTCACGTAAATTAAGTCCCCTTTTATAGCTAGTCATAATTTGAGTTTGCTGAAAACATGGGAGGTCTTATCAGTCTTGATAATTGGCCACAAAGCCTTACTTGCTTGAGGTATAATCGGGCTCGATGTAGAATATTTGGTAGACCATTTGAACAACTTTTGTTCATCTTTATTAACAGGTTTATCTTGAAGCATCAGAACACGATCCTGTTTCATTACTCTACTTTTGGCTAATTCAAGATCACCGATATTATAACTCCTGGTTTTAAACTTGTTAACTACCGTTTGTAATGCATCCTCTAGCATCATGGGGTCACTAGTAATACAGGCTACCCGTAACATCTGTGAATAAGGAAGACCTTTCTTTAGTGATACTGGATGGTGACTACTCGCATCTAATAATGAATTTCGGTCTGTTTCCTTATAGAATACTGATGATGTTAATTTTCCTTCTTTCAAATGTACGGTTACATCAAGATAATTAATTAAATCAGGTAAACAGACAAACGTGAATTTGATTGGACCTAGATTCTGATTAATGTTCTGCATCATTTCATGAAACATCACTGCACTGCCCCTCCACAACATAAATAAATCATCTACGTAACGAATAAACCACACAATATTGTCCCTGTAAGACACATTGTCAAAGAATAATTTTTGTTCTTGATCAAACATATAAACGTTGGCATAAGCCGGGGCCACACTGCTTCCCATGGCACAGTCAGACCGCTGTAAATAAAATAAACCGTTAAACAAAAAATAATTCTTGGTTAATACTAATTCAAGTAATGTAAGAAAAAGTGTTTTGTCTAGACCAAACTCATCACCCAAATTACTAATAAATTTACTCATCGCTTCTAAACATCCCTCATGTGGAATGGAGGTATAGAGGTAGGAGACATCCATAGTACACAACAATGTATCAGATGGTATTACGTCAAACTCCATAATTTTTCTGAGGAACGTTGTAGTGTCCTTAAGGTAGGTTTGTCGCTTAGTCACATGTGATTGGAGAAGAGCATCAAGGAATTCAGCTATTGGTTGGTACAAAGAACCCCTGGCTGAGACTATCGGTGGGCCTGGGGGGTTCACAAGACTTTTGTGACCCTTTGGCAATGTATATAAACACGGAATTATAGGATTTTTAGGAAGTAATACTTCCTTTGAATGGCAGGCCGACATGCATCAAATGAATAGGAAATTGAGCAATATTATCAAGGCCTGTAGTCAGGACTTGGCCTGCTTGCAATTGTGAAGATTGCAATTGTTAAGAATGTGATTTAAGAATGGAGTTAGAACCGGAACTGAAAACCATTTCTCCTCTCTTCACAGGTAAAAACACCATCTTCATGCTTGTATATCTGAGTCTCTCATCTCTCTCTGGCTACACTTTTCACACCCCAAGGAAGTTTGTCTGCAAATGTCTGTGATCCTTCTTCAATGCAAAATAACCTCTGTTAATTAGCTGAACTTCTGATTGCATACCTCCCCCTTTGCCAGCTGATATAGTTGGAGCATTTAAGAGCAATATTATCAAGGCCTGTAGTCAGGACTTGGCCTGCTTGCAATTGTGAAGATTGCAATTGTAAAGAATGTGATTTAAGAATGGAGTTAGAACCGGAGTTTGAACTGGATTTGGACTACGCTAAAAACACGAATAATACAATTTCCCCAAACACTGCAACTCAGGACCATCATGTGGCCTCTCCTCACCTCTGCCTTGAGAACACCAGGACCAATGCCTACTACTTCTCTGTCCAAGAACATCATGACTGCCCCCAAGACTACCCCTCAAGCTGAGCAGGGAACTGAGGGGCATGCGCATCAGGACCAGATTTTGCTGGGTCAGTTCCACTGGACATTAGTGTGCACTCCACATTCTTACACCCAGCCGCACTGGTCCCCACACTCTCACACCCACCCGCACTGCTCTCAGGAGACCAGGACATTTATCATTTTCACAAATTAATGTTTTCCTGCAAATGTGTCTTTCTCTTCTTTCTTCTTACAGGGTACTTTCCCCCCACTGTGTGCTATTCCTGTAATGTGTACCTCCATTGGTTGCACACCCTGCCAGCAGTAAACTACACAGTGCGCCTCACATGGCTGCCTCGGATAGTTCCTCCATGGGCAGGGTGTGCTTCATTTGGATCTTTCCATGCAGGGTATAGCATACTCCTACACTCGTGTCAGTTTTCCCGTGAATGCATTTGGCCCTTGTATGGCTCATCTCCCACTGTGTAACCTTCGTAGTGCGCCCAACATGGCTGCCTTATCTGGTAAACTTGTGGATGGGATGAAAAATACATGGACCTGATGGTTTTATTGGAACCCTACTCTGAACCTAAGGACTCTGCAATCTCCCCGTTTTGTTTTCTCTTCTAGGGGTGGACTATTCCACCCTGGGTAATCCTACGCAGAGCGCCTAAGATGGCTGCCGCACCTGGTACCTTGTGAGGGTGGAATACACAACCCCTGGAGGTTATTACCCAAAATGCTTACACCAACCCTGCATTATGCTTTCTATCTTTATTGTCTGTGTGGTTTATCTTTTGATGTAATACTTAAATCTTCTGTATTATGTGCATTGTTTGAGTTCTAGTTGGCGCCGCGGATGGCTGCCTCGGTGCTGCTCTGCCAAGCAGCCTTGTGTTTAGTCCCACGTTTATAATATGTCTAATATGTTGAGTCTATTGTACAGTTGCAATGTGCAGTATCAACTCATACGTGTAATGTGTGTAATGTATGCTATGTTCTTCCCCCTTCGTATGCTATGTATTCCCCCTTCATGTTGCTGCTTGGCGATGCATTGTACCACAAAGAATTCCTAGTGTACGTGAGTACACCTGGCCAATAAAGCTGATTCTGATTCTGATTCCTTAAGTTTGGAATCTAATAACTTATTTTGAACAGCCTGTTCTAATACGGTATTAAGTTCCTTCTGAAATGTCCTTGTCGGATCAGTGTCCAGTTTGACAGAGGTCTCAGTACATGAAAGTTGGTTCATAATTTCTTGTATGTATTGAGTTTTATTTTGTAGCACAATGCTCCCACCCTTATCCGCAAGGCGAATCACAATTGATGTATCAGTGCTGAGATCTTTCAGAGCTTTCCTATGTTCATATGTTAAGTTATGATAAATTGGTTTAGGAGTAGCTATGAATCTATTCACCGAGTCATCCATAAGGCGGCTAAACGTTTTCAACGATGCATTACTGGAAACCGGATCAAACGATGAAGTGCTGTATTTACGAATAATTCTATTAGTTGGATCCACTTGAGAATTTTTAGGAGTATTCTGAAAAAATTTTCTTATTCTCAATTTCCTATTCATTTGATGCATGTCGGCCTGCCATTCAAAGGAATCATGATGACTGGTAGGAACAAAAGAGAGTCCTTTGTTAAGCACAGTTTCTTCTATAGTTGTCAATTGTCTAGAAGACAGATTGAAAATCAAGTTGTTTTCTATGATCTGTTTCCCTTTGTTGATCCTTTGATTTTGTCCACTCCATCGCGTAGGTATGGGCCAGCCTCTGCCCTGGCCCTGGTTGTTGCCCCTAAAGGGGGATGGTTAGCAGAAATGGAATCATCTGAGTCAGCGACGATGAAGTCGCTATCACTATTAGAAGAGTGGTGACCCTTATCAAGGCGTCCTCTGTGTTGCCGATATGGTGTCCGTTTTGTGGCTCTGTAATTGGATTTGACATTATCTGTACCAGTTAACCATCTATAGACCTGGTGATCTTCGTAGTTATTCTGGACCACTTGTAATTTGGATCTTCTGAAATTCAATAATTCCTTCTTATAATTATCAACTTGCTGTGTCAATTAAGACCAGGTAGGTAGCAGCATGTCCCGGGTCAGATATGATATCCACATGTGTGGTATTCAGAACCTCTATTTTTGATTTTGCAACTTGCAGTTCCCGACCTGACTCCTCTATGACAAGCAACATCAGATCGAAACTGCATTTGTTTAATACAGAAACCCAACGTCTGCAAAACTCAGGATTCGTCCTCCCTATCGTTGGGGTATTGCGGACGTTGAACCCACATGTAATCAATTTCTGTGTAAAATAGTCGGATAAAGTGGAGCCGTGCAATAGATAATCCGTTTCACGTTTTCTCAAACGTAATAACTGTTTAGATACATCCTCAACTGTTTCATTCAAAGCCTCTGGAACACAGTCCGCAGCAAAAAGAATACAATCAGCCTGAATTCTACTAAAACTTAATGTGTCACCCATCTGTAGTGACACATTCATGGACATACTTGCTTCCACTCTGTCAACACCAGCATCATCCATATTGCTAGCTATCTGCACTGATAGTGATAGTTTATCACAAACACAATTATGCTTAAAACAGTCAACTTGATCAATGGGTGCCTTGATACGTAGAGGACAGAGCCCCAATAAATACAGAATCCGAGAGATCTGGCACTCCTAATAAAGTACAACAGCCAACGTGCCTTTGTCCCAAAGTGTGAATACAATGCAATCAGAACACCTAAATGTTCAAACTGGACACGGCACTGCAGGACTTGAGCAGCATATATTTTAATATCCAAGTAACAAAGACCTGTTAACATCCATAGCAGGAGTCAGATATCCACTGATACAGGTCACGGTGTTAGTAAAAATGAAACACAAGCATAGTTACGATGCAGCATTTCGGGCCACGGCAGGTCCCTTCATCAGGTAATGCACGTGTTCACAGGTAAGCAGCATATGACTAAACACCATCAAAATCTTACCGATATAGCATCCCCCTGTCAGCGTGTACAGCCGCGGACCAGCGTGGAGCTTCCGGTCAGGACGCGGCGCCTGATAGATGACATCATCGGGAGGCGGTGGTCACCACAGCAACCCGATGCAGGAAGTTCCCCACGCTGTCACTGGCCAGTCAGCCTGACAGGGGGAAGTACGAGTAGTGAGGCCAACGTATAATAACTTACAGGGACAGATAATGTAATATATGATGAATTTAGTTATACAATTCAACACATGTCTGATGTTAAATTTCTGTTTCGTTACTGGATGTACAAAAGATGATCCTGTGATGAGAGAGGAACATGTGATGCAAGAGGGGCACTTATAACAGCCAGGTTTCTTAACTGAACCAAAGATGCCAGGTTTAGGAGTATAATCTGTGATGTCAGTTTTAACTAAATGGTCACGTAAATTACGTCCCCTTTTATAGCTAGTCATAATTTGAGTTTGCTGAAAACATGGGAGGTCTTATCAGTCTTGATAATTGGCCACAAAGCCTTACTTGCTCGAGGTATAATCGGGCTCGATGTAGAATATCTGGTAGACCATTTGAACAACTTTTGTTCATTTTTATTAACAGGTTTATCTTGAAGCATCAGAACACGATCCTGTTTCATTACTCTACTTTTGGCTAATTCAAGATCACCGATATTATAACCCCTGGTTTTAAACTTGTTAACTACCGTTTGTAATGCATCCTCTAGCATCATGGGGTCACTAGTAATACGGGCTACCCGTAACATCTGTGAATAAGGAAGACCTTTCTTTAGTGATACTGGATGGTGACTACTCGCATCTAATAATGAATGTCGGTCTGTTTCCTTATAGAATACTGATGATGTTAATTTTCCTTCTTTCAAATGTACGGTTACATCAAGATAATTAATTAAATCAGGTAAACAGACAAACGTGAATTTGATTGGACCTGGATTCTGATTAATGTTCTGCATCATTTCATGAAACATCACTGCACTGCCCCTCCACAGCATAAATAAATCATCTACGTAACGAATAAACCACACAATATTGTCCCTGTAAGACACATTGTCAAAGCATAATTTTTGTTCTTGATCAAACATATAAACGTTGGCATAAGCCGGGGCCACACTGCTCCCCATGGCACAGTCAGACCGCTGTAAATAAAATAAACCGTTAAACAAAAAATAATTCTTGGTTAATACTAATTCAAGTAATGTAAGAAAAAGTGTTTTGTCTAGACCATACTCATCACCCAAATTACTAATAAATTTACTCATCGCTTCTAAACCTCCCTCATGTGGAATGGAGGTATAGAGGTAGGAGGCATCCATAGTACACAACAATGTATCAGATGGTATTACGTCAAACTCCATAATTTTTCTGAGGAATGTTGTAGTGTCCTTAAGGTAGGTTTGTCGCTTAGTCACATGTGATTGGAGAAGAGCATCAAGGAATTCAGCTATTGGTTGGTACAAAGAACCCCTGGCTGAGACTATCGGTCGGCCTGGGGGGTTCACAAGACTTTTGTGACCCTTCGGCAATGTATATAAACATGGAATTATAGGATTTTTAGGAAGTAATGCTTCCTTAAGTTTGGAATCTAATAACTTATTTTGAACAGCCTATTCTAATACGGTATTAAGTTCCTTCTGAAATGTCCTTGTCGGATCAGTGTCCAGTTTGACAGAGGTCTCAGTACATGAAAGTTGGTTCATAATTTCTTGTATGTATTGAGTTTTATTTTGTAGCACAATGCTCCCACCCTTATCCGCAAGGCGAATCACAATTGATGTATCAGTGCTTAGATCTTTCAGAGCTTTCCTATGTTCAAATGTTAAGTTATGATAAATTGGTTTAGGAGTAGCTATGAATCTGTTCACCGAGTCATCCATAAGGCGGCTAAACGTTTTCAACGATGCATTACTGGAAACCGGATCAAACGATGAAGTGCTGTATTTACGAATAATTCTATTAGTTGGATCCACTTGAGAATTTTTAGGAGTATTCTGAAAAAATTATCTTATTCTCAATTTCCTATTCATTTGATGCATGTCAGTCTGCCATTCAAAGGAATCATGATGACTGGTAGGAACAAAAGAGAGACCTTTGTTAAGCACAGTTTCTTCTATAGTTGTCAATTGTCTAGAAGACAGATTGAAAATCAAGTTGTTTTCTTGGATCTGTTTCCCTTTGTTGATCCTTTGATTTTGTCCACTCCATCGAGTTGGTTTGGGCCAGCCTCTGCCCTGGCCCTGGTTGTTGCCACTAAAGGGGGATGGTTAGCAGAAATGGAATCATCTGAGTCAGCGACGATGAAGTCGCTATCACTATTAGAAGAGTGGTGACCCTTATTATGGCGTCCTCTGTGTTGCCGATATGGTGTCCGTTTTGTGGCTCTGTAATTGGATTTGACATTATCTGTACCAGTTAACCATCTATAGACCTGGTGATCTTCGTAGTCATTCTGGACCACTTGTAATTTGGATCTTTTGAATTTCAATAATTCCTTCTTATAATTATCAACTTGCTGTGTCAATTTAGACCAGGTAGGTAGCAGCATGTCCCGGGTCAGATATGATATCCACATGTGTGATATTCATAACCTCTATTTTTGATTTAGCAACTTGCAGTTCCCGACCTGACTCCTCTATGACAAGCAACATCAGATCGAAACTGCATTTGTTTAATACAGAAACCCAACGTTGGCAAAACTCAGGATTCGTCCTCCGTATCGTTGGGGTATTGCGGACGCGGAACCCACGTGGAATCAATTTCTGTGTAAAATAGTCAGATAAAGTGGAGCCGTGCAATAGGTAATCCGTTTCACGTTTTCTCAAACGTAATAACTGTTTAGATACATCCTCAACTGTTTCATTCAAAGCCTCTGGAACACAGTCCGCAGCAAAAAGAATACGATCAGCCTGAATTCTACTAAAACTTAATGTGTCACCCATCTGTAGTGACACATTCATGGACATACTTGCTTCCACTCTGTCAACACCAGCATCATGCATATTGCTAGTTATCTGCACTGATAGTGATAGTTTATCACAAACACAATTATGCTTAAAACAGTCAACTTGATCAATGGGTGCCTTGATACGTAGAGGAACAGAGCCCCAATAAATACAGAATCCGAGAGATCTGGCACTCCTAATAAAGTACAACAGCCAACATGCCTTTGTCCCAAAGTGTGAATACAATGCAATCAGAACACCTAAATGTTCAAACTGGACACGGCACTGCAGGACTTGAGCAGCATATATTTTAATATCCAAGTAACAAAGACCTGTTAACATCCATAGCAGGAGTCAGATATCCACTGATACAGGTCACGGTGTTAGTAAAAATGGAACACAAGCATAGTTACGATGCAGCATTTCGGGCCACGGCGGGTCCCTTCATCAGGTAATGCACGTGTTCACAGGTAAGCAGCATATGACTAAACACCATCAAAATCTTACGGATATAGCATCCCCCCGTCAGCGCGTACAGCCGCGGACCAGCGTGGAGCTTCCGGTCAGGACGCGGCGCCTGGTAGATGACATCATCGGGAGGTGGCAGTCGCCACAGCAACCTGATGCAGGAAGTTCCCCACGCTGTCACTGGCCAGTCAGCCTGAAAGGGGGAAGCTACATACATACAAAAACAAACAAAGCATAATGGGAAATGTGATACAAACAAAACATTGTGGATAACCACATATTTAAACACTCAGAACTAAGTACAAAACATATATAACCAGTGCTACTACCGTGCCATCACTGTAAAATATACAGCTCAGCACGCGCTCACACTGTTATTAGCATATCAAAGAAATAATGCTGGATGAAGCAGCTGAAAGAGTATGTCACCACATAATACTTGATTATAAAAGGCCGATAAAAAAGACATAATTGAAGAAATCCAATACCCCCATTAACTGTATCTCCAACC
Organism: Pseudophryne corroboree; assembly: GCF_028390025.1. Lineage (NCBI taxonomy): Eukaryota > Metazoa > Chordata > Amphibia > Anura > Myobatrachidae > Pseudophryne > Pseudophryne corroboree. The sequence goes on along the minus strand of NC_086446.1, from coordinate 558,992,945 downwards.
CTATCCATATACAGAACTGAGGATCACAAATATAAGGTCCTAATTTGCATGGCACTTATTTATGTCTTAAATAATTCCAATTAATCTTCTCATTGAGACCTGAAGGTTGTTTGGTGTTTAACTTAATAATCCCCCTAGCTTCCAGCCTATGCAAAGCTAGAACCCTGTCTCCTCCTCTCCGTAACTGGGGGACGTGATCTATCATTTGGTAACGAAGTTCAGATAATGTATGTGCCTTTGCACAACAATGTCTAGACACCGGTTGTTCATTAGAATTGCCAGCTAGTTTCTGGCTGATATTGGAGCGGTGTAATGCCATACGTTCCCGTAAAGTACGGGTAGTGAGGCCAACGTATAGTAATTTACAGGGACAGATAATGTAATATATGATGAATTTAGTTGTACAATTCAACACATGTCTGATGTTAAATTTCTGTTTCGTTACTGGATGTACAAAAGATGATCCTGTGATGAGAGAGGAACATGTGATGCAAGAGGGGCACTTATAACAGCCAGGTTTCTTTACTGAACCAAAGATGCCAGGTTTAGGAGTATAATCTGTGATGTCAGTTTTAACTAAATGGTCACGTAAATTACGTCCCCTTTTATAGCTAGTCATAATTTGAGTTTGCTGAAAACATGGGAGGTCTTATCAGTCTTGATAATTGGCCACAAAGCCTTACTTGCTCGAGGTATAATCGGGCTCGATGTAGAAGGGCTCGATGTAGAATATCTGGTAGAACATTTGAACAACTTTTGTTCATCTTTATTAACAGGTTTATCTTGAAGCATCAGAACACGATCCTGTTTCATTACTCTACTTTTGGGTAATTCAAGATCACCGATACTATAACTCCTGGTTTTAAACTTGTTAACTACCGTTTGTAATGCATCCTCTAGCATCATGGGGTCACTAGTAATACGGGCTACCCGTAACATCTGTGAATAAGGAAGACCTTTCTTTAGTGATACTGGATGGTGACTACTCGCAATCTAATAATGAATTTCGGTCTGTTTCCTTATAGAATACTGATGATGTTAATTTTCCTTCTTTCAAATGTACGGTTACATCAAGATAATTAATTAAATCAGGTAAACAGACAAACGTGAATTTGATTGGACCTGGATTCTGATTAATTTTCTGCATCATTTCATGAAACATCACTGCACTGCCCCTCCACAACATAAATAAATCATCTATGTAACGAATAAACCACACAATGTTGTCCCTGTAAGACACATTGTCAAAGAATTATTTTTGTTCTTGATCAAACATATAAACGTTGGCATAAGCCGGGGCCACACTGCTCCCCATGGCACAGTCAGACCGCTGTAAATAAAATAAACCGTTAAACAAAAAATAATTATTGGTTAATACTAATTCAAGTAATGTAAGAAAAAGTGTTTTTTCTAGACCAAACTCATCACCCAAATTACTAATAAATGTACTCATCGCTTCTAAACCTCCCTCATGCGGAATGGAGGTATAGAGGTAGGAGACATCCATCGTACACAACAATGTATCAGATGGTATTACGTAAAACTCCATAATTTTTCTGAGGAACATTGTAGTTTCCTTAAGGTAGGTTTGTCGCTTAGTCACATGTGGTTGGAGAAGAGCATCAAGGAATTCAGCTAATGGTTGGTACAAAGAACCCCTGGCTGAGACTATCGGTCGGCCTGGGGGGTTCACAAGACTTGTGTGACCCTTCGGCAATGTATATAAACACAGAATTATAGGATTTTAGGGAAGTAATGCTTCCTTAAGTTTGGAATCTAATAACTTATTTTGAACAGCCTGTTCTAATACGGTATTATGTTCCTTCTGAAATGTCCTTGTCGGATCAGTGTCCAGTTTGACAGAGGTCTCAGTACATGAAAGTTGGTTCATAATTTCTTGTATGTATTGAGTTTTATTTTGTAGCACAATGCTCCCACCCTTATCCGCAAGGCGAATCACAATTGATGTATCAGTGCTTAGATCTTTCAGAGCTTTCCTATGTTCAAATGTTAAGTTATGATAAATTGGTTTAGGAGTAGCTATGAATCTGTTCAACGAGTCATCCATAAGGCGGCTAAACGTTTTCAACGATGCATTATTGGAAACCGGATCAAACGATGAAGTGCTGTATTTACGAATAATTCTATTAGTTGGATCCACTTGAGAATTTTTAGGAGTATTCTGAAAAAATTCTCTTATTCTCAATTTCCTATTCATTTGATGCATGTCGGCCTGCCATTCAAAGGAATCATGATGACTGGTAGGAACAAAAAAGAGTCCTTTGTTAAGCACAGTTTCTTCTATAGTTGTCAATTGTCTAGAAGACAGATTGAAAATCAAGTTGTTTTCTTGGATCTGTTTCCCTTTGTTGATCCTTTGATTTTGTCCGCTCCATCGCGTTGGTTTGGGCCAGCCTCTGCCCTGGCACTGGTTGTTGCCCCTAAAGGGGGATGGTTAGCAGAAATGGAATCATCTGAGTCAGCGACGATGAAGTCGCTATCACTATTAGAAGAGTGGTGACCCTTATCAAGGCGTCCTCTGTGTTGCGGATATGGTGTCCGTTTTGTGGCTCTGTAATTGGATTTGACATTATCTGTACCAGTTAACCATCTATAGACCTGGTGATCTTCGTAGTCATTCTGGACCACTTGTAATTTGGATCTTTTGAATTTCAATAATTCCTTCTTATAATTATCAACTTGCTGTGTCATAGACCAGGTAGGTAGCAGCATGTCCCGGGTCAGATATGATATCCACATGTGTGGTATTCAGAACCTCTATTTTTGATTTAGCAACTTGCAGTTCCCGACCTGACTCCTCTATGACAAGCAACATCAGATCGAAACTGCATTTGTTTTATACAGAAACCCAACGTCGGCAAAACTCAGGATTCGTCCTCCCTATTGTTGGGGTATTGCGGACGCGGAACCCACGTGGAATTAATTTCTGTGTAAAATAGTCGGATAAAGTGGAGCCGTGCAATAGATAATCCGTTTCACGTTTTCTCAAACGTAATAACTGTTTAGATACATCCTCAACTGTTTCATTCAAAGCCTCTGGAACACAGTCCGCAGCAAAAAGAATACGATCAGCCTGAATTCTACTAAAACTTAATGTGTCACCCATCTGTAGTGACACATTCATGGACATACTTGCTTCCACTCTGTCAACACCAGCATCATCCATATTGCTAGTTATCTGCACTGATAGTGATAGTTTATCACAAACACAATTATGCTTAAAACAGTCAACTTGATCAATGGGTGCCTTGATACGTAGAGGAACAGAGCCCCAATAAATACAGAATCTGAGAGATCCGGTACTCCTAATAAAGTACAACAGCCAACGTGCCTTTGTCCCAAAGTGTGAATACAATGCAATCAGAACACCTAAATGTTCAAACTGAACACGGCACTGCAGGACTTGAGCAGCATATATTTTAATATAGACATAAATGAAGAAATCCAATACCCCCATTAACTGTATCTCCAACCCTATCCATATACAGAACTGAGGTTCACAAATATAAGGTCCTAATTTGCATGGCACTTATTTATGTTAAAATAATTCCAATTAATCTTCTCATTGAGACCTGAAGGTTGTATGGTGTTTAACTTAATAATCCCCCTAGCTTCCAGCCTATACAAAGCTAGAACCCTGTCTTTTCCTCTCCGTAACTGGGGGACGTGATCTATCATTTGGTAACGAAGTTCAGATAATGTATGTGGCTTTGCACAACAATGTCTAGACACCGGTTGTTCATTAGAATTGCCAGCTAGTTTCTGGCTGATATTGGAGCGGTGTAATGCCATACGTTCCCGTAAAGTACGGGTAGTGAGGCCAACGTATAGTAATTTACATGGACAGATAATGTAATATATGATGAATTTAGTTGTACAATTCAACACATGTCTGATGTTAAATTTCTGTTTCGTTACTGGATGACAGCGTGGGGAACTTCCTGCATCGGGTTGCTGTGGCGACCGCCGCCTCCCGATGATGTCATCTATCAGGCGCCGCGTCCTGACCGGAAGCTCCACGCTGGTCTGCGGCTGTACACGCTGACGGGGGGATGCTATATCGGTAAGATTTTGATGGTGTTTAGTCATATGCTGCTTACCTGTGAACACGTGCATTACCTGATGAAGGGACCCGCCGTGGCCCGAAATGCTGCATCGTAACTATGCTTGTGCTTCATTTTTACTAACACCGTGACCTGTATCAGTGGATATCTGACTCCTGCTATGGATGTTAACAGGTCTTTGTTACTTGGATATTAAAATATATGCTGCTCAAGTCCTGCAGTGCCGTGTCCAGTTTGAACATTTAGGTGTTCTGATTGCATTGTATTCACACTTTGGGACAAAGGCACGTTGGCTGTTGTACTTTATTAGGAGTGCCGGATCTCTCGGATTCTATATATATATATATATATATATATATATATATATATATGTATATATATATATATACATATACTGTATATACATACAGTTACATGTCCATGTATACAGATGAGGCGGCACTCCATCGGTCTTAGTGAAAAAGCTGGTGACTTTATTGCTCAATGGCCCTTTATTGCTCAATGGCTAACATTTCAAAACCCTCCGCCTTTTCATCAGGGCGTGATATAAGAAATAATGTGGAAGAACATACCTTATATAGGAAAAGTATTCCCAAGAAGAGACGGTGATTCGCAATTCCCACCGCCTTTCAGTAGTAGCGGGTGTGTTACGTTATTAGAATGCACCCGCCGTCAACGTGAGATGCTGCAGTAGCCACTGGGAATGTAGTAAAGGCAACGCGTGCTATTGCCACGGTGACGCTGTTAAACAATTACTCCACTGTGCAGAGACAGGAAGCGCGAAGGACTGTAAAATAGAAAATCCGTGCAAAACCAGACATAAAATACTTTAAGTGCAGTGTTAAACATAAGGCACAAGTATTACATTGCAATATTGATCATATTATATATATATATATATATATATATATAAAGATTCAGCTTGGCTGCACTCAGGAATTATCAGAAAACACAGGTTTTTGCACCACATCCGCGTTTCAGCGCATAAGCATTTTCATGGGGCTTGTGCATTGAAACGTGGATGTGGTGAAAAAAACCTGTGTTTTCTGATTGTTGCTGAGTGCCGCTGAATTGAATCTTCATACAGTCGCTGTCATGCAGTACATAGCGGAGGGCAATGAGGCAAGTATCAAAGCTTTGTAATTGAGTGCTAGATATTCATGGAACACACACACACACACATTTATATATATATATATATATATATATATATACACACACACACACACACACACACTGTGAGGGTGAATTAAGAAAGGAGTATTTTCTTTTACTACTAAGTGGTGGGCCCCAGCTACAAAATGATTAAGTGTCCTATGGGTTTGCATGTATACAAATATACGAATAGTATTTTGTTGTGCACAAATGTGTGTCATATTAATAGTGTAATGGGTCTTAACAGGTAAACAGAGCTAAAAATTCTTATTCCAATATGGATTAATCTAAAATCTATGCCTTTAGTAACTTATTTACAGTATCTATGGGTTTTAGACTTGAACCATTATCAACACCCAATATATTCAGGCCTGTGGCCACAAGATAATACTAAAAAATCTAACATTTATAAAAAAAAAATTACAAATTAACACAATGCATGAGTTATAAATATTTTACAGATTTATGATACATAGCTATACAATTTTTCCAATCCTGAGGTCAAGATTTTTCACCCCTAGTAAAAGGGTGCTGCAATTTAATTGTGACTCTTTATAACGGATATTATAGCTTTTTTTATACTGTGCATTTCGTCTCCACGTGAGACTTCTTCAAGGGTATCAATAGTACAAAATGGAAAAATAATTGTGAGATGTCATAGCACAGTGGTTCTCAAACTCAGTCCTCAGGACGCCACACGGTTCATGTTTTCCAGGACACCAGCAGGTGCACTGTGTATCACCAATTGTCACATTTTAAAAATGTACAGGCAACCTACAAAACATGAACCGTGTGGGGTCCTGAGGACCGAGTTTGAAAACCTGTGTCATAGCAGATAAAGCTGGCAGTCCATCAGATAATCAAAGTAAGTTAACAATTTCAGGAAACATCGCTCAAACTTGTGTGCAATGTCAAATACAAATGAAGTGATGTATCTGAATGGTAGCCAAATCGACAACATACACTTTTCCACATGGATTTGGTCAGAATACCTCTGTCTGTGTAAAACTAGTGATTTTCAAAATAAAAAATAAATAAAAATAAAATATTGCACAGTATGATCATTCTCCTTTATATGTAACCATTCTTCTTCTGGAATATAACCTTAGAGTATATATTTACATGACAAAGAAAATATCCAGAGATGGAAGCTTCCTTAGGTGATTTGTTTTTCTATTCCATATGTTTAAATATCGAAAATAAAAATGTGTAACATTTTATTGTCACTGATAATTCATCATTTATTTTTCATACTCAATTTTCAACCCTTGCCACTTAACACTCATCCCTCGTTACTCAAGACTTCTCAGTCATCACTCATCACTCATCTTTTATTATTTGTCACTTATTCTATTTCTCACTACTCACTACTTGTCCCTTATAATATTGTGCCTCAATATGACACACATCACTTATCACTTATCATACAGTATACATTCATCACACAATAATTTGATCCGAACAACTGATTTTGTGCTAAAAGAAACACTGTCCCTCAGTGTTCATGTGATTTAAGGATCCACTATGACATGAGTGACACTTTCCATACATCCAAATAAAATTAAATGACTTCTTACCACCTGTACACTTGCTGAAGGGGCTGACATCACAGCTGGGTAGGCAAATTCAAAGAGACTGACACATCAAGCGGCTGATCGGTAAGTACATACTGTATCAGCTGCTCTGTCGGCATGAAAGCAGGTGCGCCATCATTTTGTTACTGTGTGTCCCAGCCTTACACACAGGTTGTATGCAGTGTTGCAAAGTTACACTATACCTTAAGAACTAAAAAGAGAACTTTAAAATTAGAAAACATACATTTAATTAGTGGGCTTCAACATTGGATCAGATTGTTAGTAAAATATACACAGATGTTTTATTGCTCTTATGTTGTGTTCTTCAATTCGATATTGAATATGTTGCTTTCCTAGTGATGGCTTATTATTTTAAAAAATGTAATAAAATAACTGCTATGCAGGTCAGCCATCAGGGGGGGGGACTGTGGGGACTGGAGTCCCGGGCCCTTACAGAGAGGGGGCCCACCCCTGGCTCCTACTGCCAATACCTGTAGAGCTGCACCAGTCTGTGAGTAAACAGTAGTCTGATGCACAATAAGAACTTCTTAAAATAAGCTGTATCTGTGCATCAGCTCTCTGTAAAGTGTTGCTGAAGGTCCGCAACACTCCACCTTTATGTAACATCACAATGTATGACATCACATAGGGGTGGAGCAGAGTGTCAGAATCTTTTTATGGGGGGAGGGAGGGGCCCTGTCTATTTTGTCAGTACCAGGCCCCATAATTTCTGAATGCAACCCTGCTGCTATGCCTCTAAAAAGTTAAAGTTTAATGCTCACAAGATCAACGAGAAGTGTGCTTCCCTGTTCAATGGCTTGGCATCTGTGAAAGAGTCTGAGCATGCACAGTTTATTGCAGACTGTTAGAACTTTTGATGGCCACCCCCAAGATCTTCAAAAAGAGGACGGCCTATTGCAAATCGCTGTGTAATTGGTAGTGTTCCTGTAAACATTCTTTATTTACACCATGGGTTTTAAACAACAGGGGTCTATTTACTAAGCCTTGGAGGGAGATAAAGTGGATGCAGATAAAGGGCTTAATTCAGCATGGGTCTTAGAAGTGTGAAAAATTGCACATCTACAACCCATTACACTGACATGTGGGAGGACGTCCAGCACAGGGCAAGTCCGCCCAGCATGCCGGGTCCTAATACCCCCCACACACACAAACTTGTGAGAGCATTGCATGATGGCAATGCTCTTGCATGTGTAGGGTTGCCATCTGCCTACGCAGCTTAGCTGCTAAGGCAGAAGGAAACCTACTGTACCATCTTTTGGGTTGCAGCGGCTACATGTGACGTCATGCAGTCACCACAGTTCGTCCTGCAAATGGTCCGGACACGCCTTGTATTGCCTGGACTGTGCACCCTGGACTCTGTGCGCACTCACAGTGTGGCATCTGCCAGGGGCAGATTTAGGGGTCTGGCCGCCCCTAGTCACAACATTATCATCTGCCCCCCCCCCCCCAAAAAATAAATGAAAAAATAAATAAAAGGTACATAGTGGGTGACTGTGGTGGCAGTGATGACAGGTATATAGTGGGGGAATGTGGAGGCTGGGGTGACAGGGAGACAGTGGGTGACAGGGAGATAGTGGCTGACTGTGGAGGCAGAGGTGACAGGGAGATAGTGGATGACTGGGGAAGCAGGGTAACAGTGGGCAACCCCCTAGCACAGAATGATAACTTCCACTCACAGTATACACAGCTCACACTTACAGCATACACAGCTCACACTCACAGTATATAGCCGCTATAGACCTCAGCAGCACAATCCTAGTGAGCCAGAAGCTGCTAGTTCCTGAGCCCGGACTCTCTGTTATCCACAGCCGCTTCCCCGCTGTGCATCGGTGCTTCTATCTTGTACCCGCCAGGAGGCGGAACTGGAATTCACTGGCTGCCCGGTGTGCGGGCGGGATGTCAAATACTGACGAGTCACCCATGGCTGCTGCCTGCTGCTGAATGACCCTGCTTCCTGCCTGTTAGCATCTCCCGCAGCATTACACTTCTCCCTGCATCATGTGGGAAAGAGGGGGTATGGATGATGACCTGGTGTGCCGCCCCCAGGAGGTGCCGCCCATAGTCACGTGCCTCACGTGCCTAATGGGAAATCCGGCACTGGCTTCTGCACGTGCACGCTCTTTAAAATGATTCAGCATGCAAACGCTGTCGGAGCAGCGTTCCATGCTGAATCGGAGCCCAAAGTACCAGCCAACCAGCTCCTGTCATCTTTAAAACATAGCTTGTCCCTTAAGTTACTGTCCCTTTCCTGATCACAGTTATAGTTTTCCTCCCAACATTTTGACAGCATCTAAAGTTGATGCCTGGTGTAATTACTGCTTCACTCCGCCTGCATCAATGTATTAATGAGAAGGCTACGCACAATGAGAAGTATGCACAGAAAGGAGTTATGCCAGATGACAGTGACAAAGTGAATTAGACTTTTCCTGCTTGACACTGTTGATTTCTTATTACTGAGATGCAGGAAGTAATTGCGTCAACCACCTTTCTCCTTCTTCTGCTCAAAGTATGTTGATGGTGGTAACCAGGAAAAAAAAACATATGGAAAAAAGCCAACAGGGAAATTACATTATGACAGTGGGGAGGGGTTACATGTGCACTTTACCTGTGTGCTTCTTTCATGTGCGTTCTTTTCTGGTTACTGTTTGTAATATATGATGAACCTTTTGTTTATTAATGACAGTGGGGTTTTTTCTGTGTTGGTTTTTTCATAGAACCATTGATGGTCAGTTTTGTTGTGTTCACGTCTATAAAACTCTCCTTTTTTCTCTGTAATGTTTTAACCCCAGTAATGGGAGAACTTTTCAGGTAACGTGATAGAACTGCAAAACATTGATACACCTCTACAGTATTTCCTACAGTACATGACCAAATGTTATTGAAATGGTGCAAAATAACACAAGACTTGCCAAGTATATTGTAGAAAAATGTCATTAGGAACAAGCAAGTGATGTAATTACTCCCTCTTCCTTCCCCTCAAAACACATGGAATATTGTATTATTTTATTCCACTTGCTCCAATTAAATATTATCATAATTTAACAGTAGTTATAGACAATGGAGTTTAGGCTACATTTATTACATAAATATATGTAGCCTAAGGGGGTTATTCAGGTTTGTTAGCAAACCAAAAAAGCAAGCAAATGGGCAAAATCATTTTACACTGCAAGTGGGGCTGATGTAACATGTGCAGAGAGAGTTAGATTTGGGTGGGTTATATTGTTTCTGTGCAGGTGGGTAAATACTGTCTGCTTTATTTTTACACGCAATTTAGATTTCAGTTTGAACATACCTCACCCAAATCTAACTCTCTCTGCACATGTTACATCTGCCCCACCTGCAGTGCACATGGTTTTACCCAGTTGCTAACTTTTTTGGTTTAACAATCCTGAATTACGCCCTAAATTCATACTATTCAAAGCAAAGAATGTTTTGCTTTGTATAGTACTGTTGATTAAAATGTCCCACTTAAAAACACCAAGAAGCGGTGGCTTTCTTTGTAATGTACCCCAGGCTCTGAAACTGGCACTAGCTGAAATATTAGGTAAGATTTTCTTTTATTACAAGACATGAATTTGGGGGTCCATTTAATCTATTAATATGGCATTTTCTTTGAGAACTTCTTTGCTGAAGCATTTGTTTTTATTTATTTCCATTCCAAAAAGTATTTATGAGAGTTTTAGAATCACTCCTGTAATTACCACTTTTGAAATAGTGCTATGGGAATACTGGGCTTGACTCAGATGGATGCTGGAGGCACAACTGTGCTAATACCGCAAGGTACCTCTTGTGTTAACATAAACTCCTTTTGCATGCTTGCACATCTGTAGGTGCACCATCAGATCACTCTTTATGAACATTGGCATTATTATTATTATTATTATTATTATTATTATTATTATTATTATTATCCTTTATAAATATGGCACCACAAAGGTTCCACAGTGCCAAATTACAGAGTACATAAGCAAATAATCAAAACAAAAAACAGTGACTTACAGTTGAAGACAATATAGGACAAGTACAGGGTTAATAAACATAGTTACATCAGCAGATGACCCTAAAATAAGTAATAGGGTGGCAGAAAACTGCTGGATTTGGGGCAGTTGAGGATTATTAAAGTAAGAAAAGGATAAGCACATGAGGGAAAAGGACCCTGCTCGTGAGAGCTTACATTCTAAAGCGGAGGGGGCAGACAGACAGGGGTGAGACAGATGGGGTAGACTGAGCATGGAACAGAGGGTTAGGATGAGATTTGGCCGGGTTTGGTAAAGAAGTGTGTCTTAAGAGCCCGTTTGAAATTCTGTAGAGAGGTGGATTGTCAGAGGGGTAGAGGTAGATAATTCCAGAGTAAGGGAGCAGCACGTGAAAAATCTTGGAGGTAGGAGTGGGAGGAAGTAATCAGAAGACAGGAGAGTTGGCGTGCATTAGCAGAGCGAAGAGGAATGGTGGGAATGTAAAGGGAGATAAGGTCAGAGATGTAAATGGGAGAGGAGTGGGTGAGAAGTTTGAAATCTGAAGGGCTTGTAGTAGAGGGGATGAGGACAGAGGGGGTCATTCCGACCTGTTCGCATGCTGCCGTTTTCACAGCACAGTGATCAGGTCACTACTGCACATGCATATGCACCGCAATGCGCAGGCGCATCGTACGGGTACAAAGCGGATCATTGCTGAGTGATGGATTTAACGGAGAATCCAGTCGCACGTCTGATCGCAAGGAGATTGACAGGAAGAAGGGGGTATATTCACTAATATTCGTGTTTGTGACGATTTTTAGGGAGTTCGATCTCGAATTTTATCGGTGGTATTTTACTGCAACTTTTTGAATCCAAGGCCCTCATTCCGAGTCGTTCACTCGGTAATTTTCATCGCATCGCAGTGAAATTCCGCTTAGTACGCATGCGCAATAATCGCACTGCGACTGCGCCAAGTAATTTTACAATGAAGATAGTATTTTTACTCACGGCTTTTTCTTCGCTCCGGCGATCGTAGTGTGATTGACAGGAAATGGGTGTTACTGGGCGGAAACACTGCGTTTTCGAGGCGTGTGGATAAAAACGCTACCGTTTCCGGAAAAAACGCAGGAGTGGCCGGAGAAACGGGGGAGTGTCTGGGCGAACGCTGGGTGTGTTTGTGACGTCAAACCAGGAACGACAAGCACTGAACTGATCGCAGATGCCGAGTAAGTCTGAAGCTACTCTGAAACTGCTAAGTAGTTTGTAATCGCAATATTGCGAATACATCGGTCGCAATTTTAAGAAGCTAAGATACACTCCCAGTAGGCGTAGGCTTAGCCTGAGCAACTCTGCTAAATTCGCCTTGCGAGCGATCAACTCGGAATGAGGGCCCATATACGGTGATTTACTAAGCTGCCATTCCGATGTCGATGTGATTCATATTGTCGGGCAGTGTTTTACGGGAGTGATTAGTAAAACACTGCCGGACATAACACAATGAAGTCTGGCCAGATCAGTAAGATCCATGCAGGGCTTTATTGTGTACAGTATGAGTAAAGTGAAAGTGTTAAAAATCAAAGAAAAAAATTGCGTGGGGTCCCCCCTCCTAAGCATAACCAGCCTCGGGCTCTTTGAGATGGTCCTGGTTGTAAATATACAGGGTACAAATTGCGTACGGTTCCCCCATATTTATACAACCAGCACCAGGCTCTGCGTCTGGTCCTGGTTTAAAAAAATACGGGGGACAAAAGATGTAGGGGTCCCCCATATTTTTAAAACCAGCACCGGGCTCCACTAGCCAGAGAGATAATGCCACAGCCGGGGGACACTTTTATATTGGTCCCTGCAGCCGTGGCATTACCCCCCCCCCAACTAGTCACCACTGGATGGGGTACCCTGGAGGAGTGGGGACCGCTAAAATCAAGGGGTCCCCCCTCCAGCCACCCAAGGGCCAGGGATAAAGCCAGAGGCTGTCCCCCCCATCCCTGGGCGGTGGATGGGGGCTGATAGCCTTTGTGTAAAAAGCCTCCCCCGCAAGCTGGTACTTGGAGAACCACAAGTACCAGCATGCAGAGAAATAACAGGCCCGCTGGTACCTGTAGTACTACAACAACAAAAAATACCCCCAAAAAAGAACACACACACCGTGACAGTAAAGCTTTATTTTACATACATGCACACTTACACACTTATATACTAATCTATTGTCCCACAGAGCCCCTCGGTCCCCTTGTCCGGTAGAATCCACAGGGAACCTGTCAAATAAAAATTATACTTACAACCAATCCTGTGTAGATCTGTCTTCTTCTCCGACGTAATCCACGGACTTGATTAAAAAAACAAACCGAAAACCCGATCCATGCACTTAAAGGGGTTCCATGTTTACACATGGAACCCCTTTCCCCGAATGCCGGTACCCCCCAGTGACTTCTGTCACTGAAGGTCCCATCAGCCAATCAGGGAGTGCCACGTAATGGAAAGAGGTAATTGTCATGGATGCCAGTTAGGAGGAGACTGCAGTAGTCCAGTCTGCAAATGATCAGTGAGTATCTGATTGATCCTCAGGTTACACAAGGTGGCTTGTGAAGTCACGCTGCAGAAGCTAGTAAATATGTGTAGAAAAACGCAGACACTGGCTTCAGTGCTTCTGTTTTGGGAAACGCTTCCCGCCACCACCTCCAAATAGGGGGCATTGCAATCAATAACGCAAGAAACAGTCTTCACATACGCAGTACACTAAACTTCAGAGATGTACGTTAACCATCAGTTTGCATACATCTCTGAACCATGCCTACAGAAATAATGCTGGTCATGCTTGTGTAAATAAATAGCAGGTTTCAAACATTACTGAACACATCAATTCAGTATGAATGCTTCTATAGCATATCTTATTGAGACGATGCTTAAATCCTATAATACGCTGTTTTATGCGTGTAAAAGTATTTCTAATGAAATAAAGGCATGTATATTATTGTAAGTTGACGTATACTGGGATGTGGTTTGTTTTTATGGAAATACTGAGGTGTGTCTGATTCAGCTGCAAAGGGTCATAACACAGTCAACGATTATGTCATGAGAAGAACTGCAGCTTCTTCAAGGGAAAACACACCAGCGTAGCAAATACTGGCTACGTGCCTTATTTTCCCCAATGCAGGTCTGCCTCCCACCAGAATTAGAATCAGAACTTGCTTGTACTGAACAATGCCTGTGAGTGTGTTGTTGCTTTTAAAGTTGTAGTAAACCTGAAAATAAATGTAACCCCCTTTGCCTATTATGAAAAGGAGGCAGTAACCAGGGGCAGATTGGGATGGAAAATCAGCCAGGGAAATTGATGAAAGCAGCCCTTTCTGTTGGTGGGTGGTGTCCATCAAGGGGGGGGTGGAATCCCTCATTATAGGGACTGAGGAATGGACAGTGTATGTATCTGGGCTGGGGGGTACTGTATCTAGGGGGCTGACACACTGATGCAGACACACAAACAGATGCTGAGACACAGACAGACTCTGACACACTGAGGCTGACCCACAAACAGACACTGAAACACTGATGCTGACACATAAACAGGTGCTGACACACTGACGCAGAAAGAAAAATGCTGACACACAAACAAATGCTGATACACTCACACACCCACACATATATATAGTTTAGGGAGCTCACAGCAGGGCCCTCTGATACCCATCTCAGTGCACAGTAGCTGTCAGCACATCCAACCCATAAACTTCACCCCCCACTCAACAGACATACAGTAAGTAGCTGACACCCAGCTGGCAAATACTGTACCTCACCCTGTTAATATACATTAATGCTGGCAGCTCCCCTCTCTCTCCCCAGCAGCAACTGGCAATCCTCCTCTCTGCCCCCCTTGCAGCAGCCAGCAACCCCACCCCCCTCTCTCTCTCTCTCTCCCCTTTGCCCCCCCCCACCACAGTGGCTCTCTCCACCAGCAGCAGCCAGCAACCTGCCGCATTCTCCGTGCAGCAGCTGGCAAGCCCTCTTTCTCCCATCCCATCCTTCCGCTGCTGGGGGTGTCATAGGGCACGCCAGCTACCTTGGCTCAAGAGGGAAGACGGGCACCATATGAATCAAACCAGCGTGGGGGAAGGGAGGATCACAGCATATAAAGAGAGGACTGGGCTGGCCCATGGGCAAACCATCCTGGCATCATGCCAGCCCTTTCCGCCCCTGGCAGTTACTATGGTGTTAAAGTTAAGCCCTGTACTGTGTATTGTGTATTGTGTATACATTGTTCCTCAGTTGTTATGGCAATGTCTGGAATCAGTACTGTGGATACCGATCTGAGTAATGGCATGTGCACAGGTTGCATTATGGGCAGGGGCAGATCTACTTTGAAATTAATAAAGTTTAAACTTCATGACCCCTAATCCCAGAGGGGCCCTGAAGCAACTTTTTTCACCTCTTAACTTTAAGTACTGTATGGTTATAGCACATCACCAATAACACCATGATAACCAGGCTTCTGGTACAACATAGCTGCTATTACAGCTTCGATGCATGTCGCTTAGTACTGCGGGAGCTGGTGGGAGTTGTAGTCTAGCTCTGTGATTTAGCGTGAAAGGTGTATCTGTTTTAAACTACAATTCCAGACAGCCTGCAGAACTTCTCTTTGTGACATTCCCAGGAATGGCGGAGCCTCAGAGTGCCCATCCTATGAAGGAGGCTGTGAGCAATGAAAGGTGAGAAGTAGCCCAATACAAGGAGGTGTCAAATAATGTAATTTTGCTGGTGCTAAGTAGTGTGTGCTGTCCTGGTAAGGGCGGCTAGGCCCTTTGGACCTTTGTGAATATTACATTATTGTTGCTGGTTGCGGAGGGGCCCCTATAACAGTTCAAACTTCATAGTCCCACAAATGTAGGTCCACTACTTATGTTGGGTAAGAAAAGAGCATATCCAATCAATTTTTTGAAGGTGGAGATAACAGGAATTATGATGAGGCAGCAGATTCAGTAGATTTGGATGTTATTGATGATGAGGGAGATTTGAGCATAGTCAGTGACTCTGTGAAAAGGTAAGATTATAAACTAAGAATTGGATATGTTGGATATCTATGTGGCTACAACAAAGTGCAGATAGGGACCGTTGAGGGAAGAATTGATCGATTGACTCTTGCAAGCATAAAGTTGATACTGGATGTCATGCCAAATGAGCTTATGAAGTTCTCCAAGCTAAGAGGTGTGCAGTGGGACATAGTACAATGTACAGAGGGCCACAAAACCTTGGGGAACATGATCAGATATTAGGAGTGGAGTGTAAGATGTGTCAAAGGTAGAGACATTAAATTAGCAGTTTCATAAGTAGAAAGTAATCAATGAAATAATTATGTCATGAAGGTAAATTAAGTAAAAATTACTTTGGGGAAATTTAGAGGAAAATGTAAGGAGAGAAATATGTTGGCAGTTGAAGAGGAATTTCAGTGCTGAGACATAGTTTCTTTAGGATTGATGAGAAAACTGTGTGTTTAGGTTGGAAATGTGCCACTACACAGAGACAGGTATAAGAAGTGAGGTAGAGATGGACATGCAGTGGAAGTAAAGATGTTTGTAGGGATCAGGGTCAGGTGAGCAGCATGAAGGATAAAATTAGTTTTGTTATTTAATCTTTGGTTACTGCAGAGAATTAGCGAGAATTAGGTGAATAGGGGAGTGAAGAGAAAGTGGGGTACATGCGATTTGGTATGAAGAAATATGGTGCAAATTTTGCCTTTGACATAAGTGGTACAATAATGCTCTTGTGACCGGCAAATCACACTGCAATGAATCCAAGCTTCCTTCTGAAGTATTGAGAAGTAAGAGGACCTACTGTATACTTACAGAGGCTTATGCAGAGTTAGGAGCAAATAAAAAAGAGGCACAAATTAGCAAATTATGCTTTGACAATTCCATGTTGCAATGCAGGTATTTGCAAGAATAGGATCTGCATATTTACTAATGGTCAGTTTTAAAACTGAATCAGCCGGGTGGCTGACATTATAGCAGAAGGACATACAGCATTGGAGCCTCGTGCCATAATAGCAACCAGCCTCAAACTGATCATCTCAGACCTGGAATTTCTCTGTAAGGTGGGACCATTCCTACCCAGAAAAGGGGTCCCCAAACTTCAGGAACCCCCCCCCATACCTGAGCTTAAAGCTCAGAGATATTCACTGCATCCATGGTGGCGACTGGTGTGAGGTTAATGTGTCGAAAGTAGAAAATAATATTCTTCTTTACAGGCAGACCGCAGATACCACCAAGCCGGTCCAGGGTGCCAGCCCTTGTGGAACAATAAGCACCAGAATGCTGGGATATTAAGGGACTACTGACACCTGTAGTCTGCCTGTGAAGAAAAGATTAAAATAAAAACAGTAGATTGACATCAAAAAGCAGTCATCTTTATTTATTTTATTTTATTTTTTTTAAAAGCATTACATACTCACCAGAGTAGTCGGTCTGTTTACACTTTTATTAAAAAGTCCCTGAAAATGACCCAAATATATACTTATACTCATTTTTATGTACCCCAAATTCAACTTGAGCACTTATTTTGCTGAAAAAAACTTGATTTTATAATATTTTTCTGTTTAAAAAAAATGCATTTACCAGCCATATGACCTAATTTAAGTACCCCGCATATATTTAATATGACATAATACATACTGTTGTCCTATGTTAGTTTAGCATTTTTTGAGGTACAGGCTGATTTCTTCATTATTACCCTGATTTTTCAATTATTATTTTTTTCGCCCATGTCCCCTTTTCACATGTTTGTAATAGGATAGGGTGAAAAATGGGAGCGTGCATACCCGCAAAAAGCCATTTTCACTGCAAAGTTTGCGCAGTAGCTGGAAAACAAGTACTGCAAAAAACTGCAGCGATTTTGCTGCTCGCCCATTAATTTTACCGCAACTTCCCTTCACCTATTCTGAGCAGGTGAAAACTTGGGGGAAATCCCTATTTTAAGGTAAAAATGTTGGAATTTGGTTCAGGACCCCTGGGATACCCCCTTCCAACCCTCATGACTAATTAAGCACATTGAAGCTTTTCATTATTTTTAATTGGTCAATAATGACATGTCAGTTTTGTGGTGAAAAAGTGCAAAGTGATGGTATTTGGGGTTCAAGGTATAGGATAGGTACATTGGGGTGCTTTATGAATGGAATGAGTGTTTTTAGGCTTGCAGGTGGGAGTAGTCAGTTTGTTTATACTTTTTTTAAAGTCCTAAAAAATTACCCAAATTTATATTTAAACCCTTTTTTAATTTTTTTAGTGAGAGAGAGCGCTGATGTTATGACTCTACTATGTTGTATGTTAATAGTGGCACCTGTTAAAAAAAATAATTATTGGATTAGTTTTTTATATAATGTTTACACTCTTTTGAGTGATTATGTGGGTAACCTGCAGACAACGTCTTGTTGATGACTTTTGCAGATGGTGACTCTCCCTACCTGTCTGTCCCTGCTCTGGTGGTGTTGGAGCCGCTGATGTTCGATTGCCATGGCTCTGGTCTCCGCTCTGTGCAGCCGATAGCCAGGCTGACAGCGCTATGAGTCCCGCTACGTCCAGTGGGCTGTGAGCGGCATAACATCACTCCTCTTGCTCCGGACGTGGCCGATGTTGTAGTTCATGATGCGGTCGATGCTTGGGCCGTGCAGAAAGCTTTACCCTTATTTGTGAAGTATCCAATGCGTTTCATGTGACCCAAGCGCACTTTTTCAAGGATAAATTCTTAAAAGATGCTTTATTTTTATTTGACTTTATTGGTAAAATACCGGAACTTCTGGTTGGACATGACCTCACTTTTTGCGGGAACCATGTGTTTCATTATAAACTATTCTTTAGTGTTAAATTTGTTAAAAACATAATTCATATGACTTCTTTTTAAAAATAATTAAATTCTCTGGTGCCACTTATTAAATTAGTATTGATAAAAAGTATACTTTATTAAATGAATATAAAATGTTAAATTGTTAATATTGAAGAAATGGATTTAACTCAATATCTATATTTAGCCCTCTCGGTGCCAATGTTTTTAATGAAAAAATCCATTTTATTTCCACCTTTTTTAACTCCTCAGATAGGTTTCCACCTCTCCAACTTTGTTGTACTTTTATAATAACAATTAATTTTATTCCATTTGGTTTTTTTTGTGTACTTCTGAATTTTTTTTTTGACACATTGTGAGTTGGTAATCCTTTCTTTATATTATTAATTTGTTCAGCGAATCTCACTTTTGCTTTTCTTTTTGTCTGACCGACATATTGTAGGTTACACGGACATTCTAAAAGGTAGATTACCCCTTCTTTATCGAAACTGAGAAGTTGATTGATGTGGTACATTTTTCCAGTTGCTGTTGATGAAAAACTGTTTTTTTTCTTAGTTGTCTTATTGCTTATGGTGCAAGCTTTACAATTTAGTCATTGATGGTATCCTTTATTGATGGGATTAAATTCATTATCTTTTTGTTGATGTAAATGGCTTTTCACGATGGTTTGTTTAAGGGATTGTACTCGTCAGTAGATGATTTTTGGTTGATCTGGTAATATTTTTTTAGAGTCTCATCAAGTTTTAAAATGTGCCAATGTTTTCGTATCATTTCTTCTATTAGTGCTGTATTACTGTTATGTTGTGTTATGAAAGGCAAATTGACCTTTGTTGCTTCTTTTTGTATTTAATAAGTTCTTTTTAATCTGTTTGTATCAGCTTGGTAATATGTTTCTGGATTTCAGGTTCTGAGTAACCCTTCTCAACGAAGTTCTTTTTTATTGATTTGCTTTGTAATAAAAAGGTATCATCATCTATACAATTCCTTCGTATTCTTTGTAGTTGTCCTCCTGGTATGTTTTTGATCCAGTTTCTGTGATGATTGCTGCTGGTTGGAAGTGGGTTGTTGCCATTAACTTCTTTAAAATGAGTTCTTGTTTTGATTATTTGGTCCTCAATGTAAATTTGTAGATCTAAAAATATGACCTGTTGTTTACTTGTTGTGGTTGTAAAGGCAAGATTTATCTGGTTGTCACTGATGTATGTGATGAATTTTTGTAAATTGTCTTCAGATCCATCCCAAATAAATATTACATCATCTATATAGCGATACCAGCAAACTAAGCCTTCTGTGAATGATTTTTTTATCCAAATGGTGACTTCTTCCCACTTTGAGACGAAAAGGTTGGCATAACTTGGGGCTAAAGGTGTGCCCATGGCCGTGCTACATTTTTGAAGATAAAATGTGTCATTGTTCCAAAAATAATTATGGGTTAATATGAATTCTATGTTTGCCATGAAAAAGTTTATCTGTCGGTTGGGAATTGCTGTTTGTGACAAAAGATAATGTCTGGTGTGTGCAAACCCTGTTTTGTGTGCAATGCATGTGTATAATGACTTTACATCTGCTGTTCCCAATGTGTACGATGATTTCCACTGTAAATTATCTATGATTTGTAATATGCTTATTGTGTCCTTTAAATAGCTTTTTTGTTGTGTGACCAAGTTTTGAAGATAGTAATCAGTATATTTGGATAGATGTGAAGTGATGGAATTTATTCCAGAAATGTCAAAGGTAGAGACATTAAATTAGCAGTTTCATAAGTAGAAAGTAATCCATGAAATAATTATGTCATGAAGGTAAATTAAGTAAAAATTATGTTGGAGAAATTTAGAGGAAAATGTAAGGAGAGAAATATGTTGGCAGTTGAAGAGGAATTTCAGTGCTGAGACATGGTTTCTTTAGGATTGATGAGAAAAATGTGTTTAGGTTGGAAATGTGCCACTGCACAGAGACAGGTACAAGAAGTAAGGTAGAGATGGACATGCAGTGGAAGTAAAGATGTTGGTAGGGAACAGGGTCAGGTGAGCAGCATGAAGGATAAAATGAGTTTTGTTATTTAATCTTTGGTTACTGCAGAGAATTAGCGAGAATTAGGTGAATAGGGGAGTGAAGAGAAAGTGGGGTACATGCGATTTGACATGAAGAAATATGGGGCAAATATTGCCTTTGACATAAGTGGTACAATAATGCTCTTGTGACCGGCAGATCACACTGCAATGAATCCAAGCCTCCTTCTGAAGTATCGACAAGTAAGAGGACCTACTGTATACTTACAGAGGCTTATGCAGAGTTAGGAGCAAATAAAAAAGAGGCACAAATTAGCAAATTATGCTTTGACAATTCCATGTTGCAATGCAGGTATTTGCAGGAATAACATCTGCAGATTTACTAATGGTCAGTTTTAAAACTGAATCAGCCGGGTGGCTGACATTATAGAAGAAGGACATACAGCATTGGAGCCTCGTGCCATTATAGCAACCAGCCTCAAACTGATCATCTCAGACCTGGAATTTCTCTGTAAGGTGGGACCATTCCTACCCAGAAAAGGGGTCCCCAAACTTCAGGAACCCCCCTATACCTGGTCTTAAAGCTCAGAGATATTCACTGCATCCCTGGTGGCGACTGGTGTGAGGTTAATGTGTAGAAAATAGAAAATAATATTCTTCTTTACAGGCAGACCGCAGATACCACCAAGCCGGTCCAGGGTGCCAGCCCTTGTGGAACAATAAGCACCAGAATGCTGGGATATTAAGGGACTACTGACACCTGTAGTCTGCCTGTGAAGAAAATATTAAAATAAAAACAGTAGATGGACATCAAAAAGCAGTAATCTTTATTTATTTATTTATTTTTTTAAAGCATTACATACTCACCAGAGTAGTCGGTCTGTTTACACTTTTATTAAAAAGTCCCAGAAAATGACCCAAATATATACTTATACTCATTTTTATGTACCCCAAATTCAACTAGAGCACTTATTTTGGTGAAAAAAACTTGATTTTATAATATTTTTCTGTTTAAAAAAAATGCATTTACCAGCCATATGACCCAATTTAAGTACCCCGCATATATTTAATATGACTTATAATACACTTCTATACTGTTGTCCTATGTTAGTTTAGCATTTTTTGAGGTACAGGCTGATTTCTTCATTATTACCCTGATTTTTTAATTATTATTTTTTTCGCCCATGTTCCCTTTTTGCACGTTTGTAATAGGATAAGGTGAAATATGGGAGCGTGCATACCCGCAAAAATCCGTTTTCACTGTAATGTTTGTGCAGTAGCTGGAAACCAAGTAATGCAAAAAACTGCAGCGATTTTGCTGCTCGCCCATTAATTTTACCGCAACTTCCCTTCACCTATTCTGAGCAGGTGAAAACTTGGGGGCAATCCATATTTTAAGGTAAAAATGTTGGAATTTGGTTCAGAAACCCTGGGATACCCCCTTCCAACCCCCATGACTAATTGGGCACTTTAAAGTTTTTCATTATTTTTAATTGGCCAATAATGACATGTCAGTTTTGTGGTGAAAAAGTGCAAAGTGATGGTATTTGGGGTTCAAGGTATAGGATAGGTACATTGGGGTGCTTTATGAATGGAATGAGTGTTTTTAGGCTTGCAGGTGGGAGTAGTTGGTATATTTACAATTTTTTTAAAGCCCCATAAAATGACCCAAATTTCTATTTATACCCATTTTTATGTACCCTGAGTCAAGTTGAGCACTTTTTTTGCTGAAAAAAACTTGCTTTTATAATTTTCATTAAAAAAAGCATTTAGCAGCCCTTTGACCCAATTTAAGTACCCCAAATATATTTAATATGACCTATAATACACTTCTGTACTGTTGTTCTATGTTACTTTAGCTTCTTTTATTTATTTACTTACTTATTTATTTATTTATTTATTGAGGTAACGGCTGATTTCCCCATTTTTCTACTTGATTTTTCACTTCTTTTTTTTTCCGCCCGAGTCCCATTTTCACACATTTGGAGGGCAAAAAATGGGAGCATGCATTCCCACGAAAAGCCTTTAAAACAGCAATTTCCGTGCGATAGATATGTCCATATAGACTATTTGGAGATTTGTTCTTTTATATATTAACTTTTGCTCTGGAATAGACAGCATTAATAAGATGTACTATTATTGTCTTAATTATATTGTTTCTTTAAATTGTTATTTGTAGTATTTGGAGTCTCTATTGTTAGTTTGAAGTATCAATTAAATAACAAAATTTAGGGGGTAATTCAATGCAAGCAGCGTTTTTTTTTTTGCTGAATGCGCACGCGTAAAGTCACAAGTGCACATGTGCCGACCTCACCGTGCGACAAATATGCAGGCATATACATGAAATTTGTGAACGCAGACAGGCAGTGACAAAGAGGCATGGTAAAGGTGGTACGGGGGCATGGCTTCACAGACTAGCAAAAAGGGCCATGAAGATGGGTGTCTTGCGGGGAAGTGTGCTTTGAGCTGTAGGCATGGTTTTTGTACGGCTGCAAAGCAAATCGCTGTCAGTGCACCTGAGTGTTCTCACTTCCCAGATGCCGAGTAAGTCCATACCTCCCAACATGACCCCCTCCAGGAGGGACACAATGCTCTGTTTCAGGACTTTTTTCTTAATTTGTGATTGCCAGTACCTGTTTTGAATAGGTAAATGAATAAAGAAAGGTGTTTCAGCACAAGTGATGGCAATCATAAATTAAGAGGGAAGTCCAGGAGCAGAGCATTCTGTCCCTCCTGGAGAGGGTCATGTTGGGAGGTATGTAAGTCTACGGCTGCACACAGCATGCAAACACTCAGCACATGTGTCCTGGTAGAGCTCTCCCAGCAAATAATTGCAAATCAAACACACCTGTTTGCAATGCAAATGCCTCAACATCTTATTACATCTCTAGCATTCTCTGAAATGGTATGTTATGGTGCCCACACATTAGTGATGAGCGGGTTCGGATCCTCGGGATCCGAACCCGCCCGAACTTCACCTTTTTTTTCACGGGTCCGAGCGACTCGGATCCTCCCGCCTTGCTCGGTTAACCCGAGCGCGCCCGAACGTCATCATCCCGCTGTCGGATTCTCGCGAGATTCGGATTCTATATAAGGAGCCGCGCGTCGCCGCCATTTTCAAACGTGCATTGAGATTGATAGGGAGAGGACGTGGCTGGCGTCCTCTCCGTTATAGTAGAAAAGAGTAAAGACTGAGTGACTTAGTTATAATTGTGGGGAGGATTGGGGACGGGGAGCAGCTGTTAGGGAGTACAGTGCAGGGTTTTGATTATACCAACAGTGAGTTTAATCCGTTGTTTCTCTGCCTGAAAAAAAACGCTCCACCATATCTGTGCTCACTCAGTGTGCTGCACTGCTGCATATATCTGTGCTGAGTGCACTGCTCACACTGCCTAATTGTGGGGACTGGGGAGCAGTTATAGCAGGAGTACAGTGCACAGTTTTGCTGACAGTGACCACCAGTCCAGTATACGTTTGTCTGCCTGAAAAACACTCCTGTGGTGGCTTTTTTTTTCTTCATACTAGTTTAGCAGTCTGCTGACAGTGTCCACCAGGTCCGTTATTATTATACAGTATATTATATATATATAGCAGTACGGTAGGCCACGGCTGTACCTACCTCTGTGTCGTCAGTGCACTCGTCGTCCATAAGTAATATAATACTATACTATC
This sequence comes from Pseudophryne corroboree, assembly GCF_028390025.1. Classification (NCBI taxonomy): domain Eukaryota; kingdom Metazoa; phylum Chordata; class Amphibia; order Anura; family Myobatrachidae; genus Pseudophryne; species Pseudophryne corroboree. Next base: position 558,968,652 of record NC_086446.1, on the reverse strand, counting down.
CATCCATCTACATTATATACCTGTGGTGGCTTTTTTTTTCTTCATACTAGTTTAGCAGTCTGCTGACAGTGTCCACCAGGTCCGTTATTATTATTATACAGTATATTATATATATATAGCTGTACGGTAGGCCACGGCTGTACCTACCTCTGTGTCGTCACTCGTCGTCCATAAGTAATATAATACTATACTATCCATCCATCTACATTGTATACCTGTGGTGGCTTTTTTTTCTTCATACTAGTTTAGCAGTCTGCTGACAGTGTCCACCAGGTCCGTTATTATTATTATACAGTATATTATATATATATATATAGCAGTACGGTAGGCCACGGCTGTACCTACCTCTGTGTCATCAGTGCACTCGTCGTCAATAAGTAATATAATACTATACTATCCATCCATCTACATTGTATACCTGTGGTGGCTTTTTTTTTCTTCATACTAGTTTAGCAGTCTGCTGACAGTGTCCACCAGGTCCGTTATTATTATTATACAGTATATTATATATATATATATAGCAGTATGGTAGGCCACAACTGTACCTACCTCTGTGTCGTCACTTGTCCTCCATAAGTAATATAATACTATACTATCCATCCATCTACATTGTATACCTGTGGTGGCTTTTTTTTTTCTTCATACTAGTTTAGCAGTCTGCTGACAATGTCCACCAGGTCCGTTATTATTATACAGTATATTATATATATATATATATATAGCAGTACGGTAGGCCGCGGCTGTACCTACCTCTGTGTCGTCACTCGTCCTCCATAAGTAATATAATACTATACTATTCATCCATCTACATTGTATACCTGTGGTGGCTTTTTTTTTCTTCATACTAGTTTAGCAGTCTGCTGACAGTGTCCACCAGGTCCGTTATTATTATTATTATACAGTATATTATATATATATATATAGCAGTACGGTAGGCCACGGCTGTACCTACCTCTGTGTCGTCAGTGCACTCGTCGTCCATAAGTAATATAATACTATACTATCCATCCATCTACATTGTATACCTGTGGTGGCTTTTTTTTCTTCATACTAGTTTAGCAGTCTGCTGACAGTGTCCACCAGGTCCGTTATTATTATACAGTATATTATATATATATATATTATATATATATATATATATATATATATATAGCAGTACGGTAGGCCACGGCTGTACCTACCTCTGTGTCGTCACTCGTCCTCCATAAGTAATATAATACTATACTATCCATCCATCTACATTGTATACCTGTGGTGGCTTTTAGTTGTGCCTATTAAAATATGGAGAACAAAAATGTGGAGGTTAAAAAAATAGGGAAAGATCAAGATCCACTTCCACCTCGTGCTGAAGCTGCTGCCACTAGTCATGGCCGAGACGATGAAATGCCATCAACGTCGTCTGCCAAGGCCGATGCCCAATGTCATAGTACAGAGCATGTAAAATCCAAAACACAAAAGATCAGTAAAAAAATGACCCAAAAATCTAAATTAAAAGCGTCTGAGGAGAAGCGTAAACTTGCCAATATGCCATTTACGACACGGAGTGGCAAGGAACGGCTGAGGCCCTGGCCTATGTTCATGGCTAGTCGTTCAGCTTCACATGAGGATGGAAGCACTCAGCCTCTCGCTAGAAAAATGAAAAGTCTTAAGCTGGCAAAAGCACAGCAAAGAACTGTGCGTTCTTCGAAATCACAAATCCCCAAGGAGAGTCCAATTGTGTCGGTTGCGATGCCTGACCTTCCCAACACTGGACGGGAAGAGCTTGCGCCTTCCACCATTTGCACGCCCCCTGCAAGTGCGCCTCTTTTTTTCTTTGCGTCATGTGCTGTTTGGGGAGTATTTTTTTGAAGGGCCATCCTGCGTGACACTGCAGTGCCACTCATAGATGGGCCAGGTGTTTGTGTCGGCCACTTGTGTTGCTTAGCTTAGTCACACAGCGACCTTGGTGCGCCTCTTTTTTCTTTGCATCATGTGCTGTTTGGGGACAATTTTTTTGAAGGGCCATCCTGCCTGACACTGCAGTGTCACTCATAGATGGGCCAGGTGTTTGTGTCGGCCACTTGTGTCGATTAGCTTAGCCATCCAGCGACCTTGGTGCAAATTTTAGGACTAAAAATAATATTGTGAGGTGTGAGGTGTTCAGAATAGACTGAAAATGAGTGGAAATTATGGTTATTGAGGTTAATAATACTATGGGATCAAAATGACCCCCAAATCCTATGATTTAAGCTGTTTTTAAGGGTTTTTTGAAAAAAACACCCGAATCCAAAACACACCCAAATCCGACCAAAAAAATTCGGTGAGGTTTTGCCAAAACGCGTTCGAACTCAAAACACGGCCGCGGAACCGAACCCAAAACCAAAACACAAAACCCGAAAAATTTCCGGTGCACATCACTACCACACATGGTGCAATTATTGCATGATATTTGTAGAGATGAGCGCCTGAAATTTTTCGGGTTTTGTGTTTTGGTTTTGGGTTCGGTTCCGCGGCCGTGTTTTGGGTTCGAACGCGTTTTGGCAAAACCTCACCGAATTTTTTTTGTCGGATTCGGGTGTGTTTTGGATTCGGGTGTTTTTTTCAAAAAACACTAAAAAACAGCTTAAATCATAGAATTTGGGGGTCATTTTGATCCCAAAGTATTATTAACCTCAAAAACCATAATTTACACTCATTTTCAGTCTATTCTGAATACCTCACACCTCACAATATTATTTTTAGTCCTAAAATTTGCACAGAGGTCGCTGTGTGAGTAAGATAAGCGACCCTAGTGGCCGACACAAACACCGGGCCCATCTAGGAGTGGCACTGCAGTGTCACGCAGGATGTCCCTTCCAAAAAACCCTCCCCAAACAGCACATGACGCAAAGAAAAAAAGAGGCGCAATGAGGTAGCTGTGTGAGTAAGATTAGCGACCCTAGTGGCCGACACAAACACCGGGCCCATCTAGGAGTGGCACTGCAGTGTCACGCAGGATGGCCCTTCCAAAAAACCCTCCCCAAACAGCACATGACGCAAAGAAAAAAAGAGGCGCAATGAGGTAGCTGTGTGAGTAAGATTAGCGACCCTAGTGGCCGACACAAACACCGGGCCCATCTAGGAGTGGCACTGCAGTGTCACGCAGGATGTCCCTTCCAAAAAACCCTCCCCAAACAGCACATGACGCAAAGAAAAAAAGAGGCGCAATGAGGTAGCTGACTGTGTGAGTAAGATTAGCGACCCTAGTGGCCGACACAAACACCGGGCCCATCTAGGAGTGGCACTGCAGTGTCACGCAGGATGTCCCTTCCAAAAAACCCTCCCCAATCAGCACATGATGCAAAGAAAAAGAAAAGAAAAAAGAGGTGCAAGATGGAATTGTCCTTGGGCCCTCCCACCCACCCTTATGTTGTATAAACAAAACAGGACATGCACACTTTAACCAACCCATCATTTCAGTGACAGGGTCTGCCACACGACTGTGACTGATATGACGGGTTGGTTTGGACCCCCCCCCAAAAAAGAAGCAATTAATCTCTCCTTGCACAAACTGGCTCTACAGAGGCAAGATGTCCACCTCATCTTCACCCTCCGATATATCACCGTGTACATCCCCCTCCTCACAGATTATCAATTCGTCCCCACTGGAATCCACCATCTCAGCTCCCTGTGTACTTTGTGGAGGCAATTGCTGCTGGTCAATGTCTCCGCGGAGGAATTGATTATAATTCATTTTAATGAACATCATCTTCTCCACATTTTCTGGATGTAACCTCGTACGCCGATTGCTGACAAGGTGAGCGGCGGCACTAAACACTCTTTCGGAGTACACACTTGTGGGAGGGCAACTTAGGTAGAATAAAGCCAGTTTGTGCAAGGGCCTCCAAATTGCCTCTTTTTCCTGCCAGTATAAGTACGGACTGTGTGACGTGCCTACTTGGATGCGGTCACTCATATAATCCTCCACCATTCTTTCAATGTTGAGAGAATCATATGCAGTGACAGTAGACGACATGTCCGTAATCGTTGTCAGGTCCTTCAGTCCGGACCAGATGTCAGCATCAGCAGTCGCTCCAGACTGCCCTGCATCACCGCCAGCGGGTGGGCTCGGAATTCTGAGCCTTTTCCTCGCACCCCCAGTTGCTGGAGAATGTGAAGGAGGAGATGTTGACAGGTCGCGTTCCGCTTGACTTGACAATTTTGTCACCAGCAGGTCTTTGCACCCCAGCAGACTTGTGTCTGCCGGAAAGAGAGATCCAAGGTAGGCTTTAAATCTAGGATCGAACACGGTGGCCAAAATGTAGTGCTCTGATTTCAACAGATTGACCACCCGTGAATCCTTGTTAAGCGAATTAAGGGCTGCATCCACAAGTCCCACATGCCTAGCGGAATCGCTCCCTTTTAGCTCCTTCTTCAATGCCTCCAGCTTCTTCTGCAAAAGCCTGATGAGGGGAATGACCTGACTCAGGCTGGCAGTGTCTGAACTGACTTCACGTGTGGCAAGTTCAAAGGGCATCAGAACCTTGCACAACGTTGAAATCATTCTCCACTGCACTTGAGACAGGTGCATTCCACCTCCTATATCGTGCTCAATTGTATAGGCTTGAATGGCCTTTTGCTGCTCCTCCAACCTCTGAAGCATATAGAGGGTTGAATTCCACCTCGTTACCACTTCTTGCTTCAGATGATGGCAGGGCAGGTTCAGTCGTTTTTGGTGGTGCTCCAGTCTTCTGTACGTGGTGCCTGTACGCCGAAAGTGTCCCGCAATTTTTCTGGCCACCGACAGCATCTCTTGCACGCCCCTGTCGTTTTTTAAAAAATTCTGCACCACCAAATTCAAGGTATGTGCAAAACATGGGACGTGCTGGAATTTGCCCATATTTAATGCACACACAATATTGCTGGTGTTGTCCGATGCCACAAATCCACAGGAGAGTCCAATTGGGGTAAGCCATTCCGCGATGATCTTCCTCAGTTGCCGTAAGAGGTTTTCAGCTGTGTGCGTATTCTGGAAAGCGGTGATACAAAGCGTAGCCTGCCTAGGAAAGAGTTGGCGTTTGCGAGATGCTGCTACTGGTGCCGCCGCTGCTGTTCTTGCGGCGGGAGTCCATACATCTACCCAGTGGGCTGTCACAGTCATATAGTCCTGACCCTGCCCTGCTCCACTTGTCCACATGTCCGTGGTTAAGTGGACATTGGGTACAACTGCATTTTTTAGGACACTGGTGAGTCTTTTTCTGACGTCCGTGTACATTCTCGGTATCGCCTGCCTAGAGAAGTGGAACCTAGATGGTATTTGGTAACGGGGGCACACTGCCTCAATAAATTGTCTAGTTCCCTGTGAACTAACGGCGGATACCGGACGCACGTCTAACACCAACATAGTTGTCAAGGCCTCAGTTATCCGCTTTGCAGTAGGATGACTGCTGTGATATTTCATCTTCCTCGCAAAGGACTGTTGAACAGTCAATTGCTTACTGGAAGTAGTACAAGTGGGCTTACGACTTCCCCTCTGGGATGACCATCGACTCCCAGCGGCAACAACAGCAGCGCCAGCAGCAGTAGGCGTTACACGCAAGGATGCATCGGAGGAATCCCAGGCAGGAGAGGACTCGTCAGAATTGCCAGTGACATGGCCTGCAGGACTATTGGCATTCCTGGGGAAGGAGGAAATTGACACTGAGGGAGTTGGTGGGGTGGTTTGCGTGAGCTTGGTTACAAGAGGAAGGGATTTACTGGTCAGTGGACTGCTTCCGCTGTCACCCAAAGTTTTTGAACTTGTCACTGACTTATTATGAATGCGCTGCAGGTGACGTATAAGGGAGGATGTTCCGAGGTGGTTAACGTCCTTACCCCTACTTATTACAGCTTGACAAAGGGAACACACGGCTTGACACCTGCTGTCCGCATTTCTGGTGAAATACCTCCACACCGAAGAGCTGATTTTTTTGGTATTTTCACCTGGCATGTCAACGGCCATATTCCTCCCATGGACAACAGGTGTCTCCCCGGGTGCCTGACTTAAACAAACCACCTCACCATCAGAATCCTCCTGGTCAATTTACTCCCCAGCGCCAGCAACACCCATATCCTCCTCATCCTGGTGTACTTCAACACTGACATCTTCAATCTGACTATCAGGAACTGGACTGCGGGTGCTCCTTCCAGCACTTGCAGGGGGCGTGCAAATGGTGGAAGGCGCATGCTCTTCACGTCCAGTGTTGGGAAGGTCAGGCATCGCAACCGACACAATTGGACTCTCCTTGTGGATTTGGGATTTCGAAGAATGCACAGTTCTTTGCTGTGCTGCTTTTGCCAGCTTGAGTCTTTTCATTTTTCTAGCGAGAGGCTGAGTGCTTCCATCCTCATGTGAAGCTGAACCACTAGCCATGAACATAGGCCAGGGCCTCAGCCGTTCCTTGCCACTCCGTGTGGTAAATGGCATATTGGCAATTTTACGCTTCTCCTCCGACAATTTTATTTTAGGTTTTGGAGTCCTTTTTTTCTGATATTTGGTGTTTTGGATTTGACATGCTCTGTACTATGACATTGGGCATCGGCCTTGGCAGACGACGTTGCTGGCATTTCATCGTCTCGGCCATGACTAGTGGCAGCAGCTTCAGCACGAGGTGGAAGTGGATCTTGATCTTTCCCTAATTTTGGAACCTCAACATTTTTGTTCTCCATATTTTAATAGGCACAACTAAAAGGCACCTCAGGTAAACAATGGAGATGGATACTAGTATACAATTATGGACTGCCTGCCGACTGCAGACACAGAGGTAGCCACAGCCATGAACTACCGTACTGTACTGTGTCTGCAGCTAATATAGACTGGTTGATAAAGAGAAGATGTCTATGTAACTATGTATGTATAAAGAAGACTGAAAAAAATCCACGGTTAGGTGGTATACAATTATGGACGGACTGCCTGCCGAGTGCAGACACAGAGGTAGCCACAGCCGTGAACTACCGTACTGTACTGTGTCTGCAGCTAATATAGACTGGTTGATAAAGAGAAGATGTCTATGTAACTATGTATGTATAAAGAAGAATGAAAAAAAACCACGGTTAGGTGGTATACAATTATGGACGGACTGCCTGCCGAGTGCAGACACAGAGGTAGCCACAGCCGTGAACTACCGTACTGTACTGTGTCTGCAGCTAATATAGACTGGTTGATAAAGAGAAGATGTCTATGTAACTATGTATGTATAAAGAAGAATGAAAAAAATCCTCGGTTAGGTGGTATTACAATTATGGACGGACTGCCTGCCGAGTGCAGAGACACAGAGGTAGCCACAGCCGTGAACTACCGTACTGTGTCTGCTGCGACTGGATGATAAATGATATAAAAAATATATATATATCACTACTGCAGCCGGACAGGTATATATTATATATTATATAATGACGGACCTGCTGGACACTGTCTGTCAGCAGAATGAGTTTTATTTTTATAGAATAAAAAAAAAAAAAACACACAAGTGAAGTCACACGACGAGTGTTTAACTTTTTCAGGCAATCACAATATAAGTATACTACTAACTATACTGGTGGTCAGTGTGGTCAGGTCACTGGTCAGTCACACTGGCAGTGGCACTCCTGCAGCAAAAGTGTGCACTGTTTAATTTTAATATAATATGTACTCCTGGCTCCTGCTATAACCTATAACTGGCACTGCAGTAGTGCTCCCCAGTCTCCCCCACAATTATAAGCTGTGTGAGCTGAGCAGTCAGACAGATATATATAATATTATATATAGATAATAGATGATGCAGCACACTGGCCTGAGCCTGAGCAGTGCACACAGATATGGTATGTGACTGACTGAGTCACTGTGTGTATCGCTTTTTTCAGGCAGAGAACGGATATATTAAATAAACTGCACTGTGTGTGTCTGGTGGTCACTCACTATATAATATATTATGTACTCCTGGCTCCTGCTATAACCTATAACTGGCACTGCAGTAGTGCTCCCCAGTCTCCCCCACAATTATAAGCTGTGTGAGCTGAGCAGTCAGACAGATATATATAATATTATATATAGATAATAGATGATGCAGCACACTGGCCTGAGCCTGAGCAGTGCACACAGATATGGTATGTGACTGAGTCACTGTGTGCTGTGTATCGCTTTTTTCAGGCAGAGAACGGATTATAAAGTAAACTGCACTGTCCTCACTAGTAAACTCTCTCCACTCAGTCTCTACACTTCTACAGTAACAGTACTCCTCCTAGTCAGCTCCAGTAAATCTCTCTCAGTCTCTTATAATCTAAATGGAGAGGACGCCAGCCACGTCCTCTCCCTATCAATCTCAATGCACGTGTGAAAATGGCGGCGACGCGCGGCTCCTTATATAGAATCCGAGTCTCGCGATAGAATCCGAGCCTCGCGAGAATCCGACAGCGTCATGATGACGTTCGGGCGCGCTCGGGTTAACCGAGCAAGGCGGGAAGATCCGAGTCGCTCGGACCCGTGAAAAAAAACATGAAGTTCTGGCGGGTTCGGATTCAGAGAAACCGAACCCGCTCATCTCTAGATATTTGATCATTTTAGTTTAAATAACATCGCATCTAGGGGGTAATTCAGACCTGATCGTAGCAGCACATTTGGGCAAAACCATGTGAACTGCAGGGGGGGGCAGATATAACATGTGCAGAGAGAGTTAGATTTGGGTAGGGTGTGTTCAAACTGAAATCTAAATTGCAGTGTAAAAATAAAGCAGCCAGTATTTACTCTGCACAGAAACAAAATAACCCACCCAAAGCTAACTCTCTCTGCAAATGTTATATCTGCCACACCTGCAGTGCACATGGGGGGTCATTCCGAGTTGTTCGCTCGCAAGCTGCTTTTAGCAGCTTTGCACACGCTAAGCCGCCGCCTACTGGGAGTGAATCTTAGCATAGTAAAATTGCGAACGAAAGATTAGCAGAATTGCGAATAGACACTTCTTAGCAGTTTCTGAGTAGCTCCAGACTTACTCGGCATCTGCGATCAGTTCAGTGCTTGTCGTTCCTGGTTTGACGTCACAAACACACCCAGCGTTCGCCCAGACACTCCTCCGTTTCTCCAGCCACTCCCGCGTTTTTCCCAGAAACGGTAGCGTTTTTTCGCACACACCCATAAAACGGCCAGTTTCCGCCCAGAAACACCCACTTCCTGTCAATCACACTCCGATCACCGGAACGAAGAAAAAACCTCGTAATGCCGTGAGTAAAATACCTAACTGCATAGCAAATTTACTTGGCACAGTCGCACTGCAGACATTGCGCATGCGCATTAGCGACTAATCGCTCCGTTGCGAAAAAAATATAACGAGCGAACAACTCGGAATGACCCCCATGGTTTTGCCCAACTGCTAACAAATTTGCTGCTACGGGCAGGTCTGAATTACCCCCCTAGTTCAAATAGCACCGTGTGTATTGTCCCTTGCGATGCAATGTGCGCTCCCGTCTAGTCCATGTCTCAAGGCAAAATAATATGTGCAGGCAGGTATTTATGTACTACTGCACACATTGGGGGTAATTCTGAGTTGATCGCAGCAGGATTTTTGTTAGCAGTTGGGCAAAACCATGGGGGTAATTCCAAGTTGATCGCAGCAGGAATTTTTTTAGCAGTTGGGCAAAACCATGTGCACTGCAGGGGAGGCAGATTTAACATGTGCAGAGAGAGTTAGATTTGGGTGTGGTGTGTTCAATCTGCAATCTAAATTGCAGTGTAAAATAAAGCAGCCAGTATTTACCCTGCACAGAAACAAAATAACCTACCCAAATCTAACTCTTTCTGCACATGTTATATCTGCCTCCTCTGCAGTGCACATGGTTTTGCCCAATTGCTAACAGAATTCCTGCTGCGATCAACTTGGAATGACCCCCCATGTGTACTGCAGGGGAGGCAGATATAACATGTGCAGAGAGAGTTAGATTTGGGTGTGGTGTATTCAATCTGCAATCTAAATTGCAGTGTAAAATAAAGCAGCCAGTATTTACCCTGCACAGAAACAAAATAACCTACCCAAATCTAACTCTTTCTGCACATGTTATATCTGCCTCCCCTGCAGTGCACATGGTTTTGCCCAACTGCTAACAAAAATCCTGCTGCGATCAACTCAGAATTACCCCCATAGTACATTGTAGTGTATTCAAAATCAGATGTAGTTCAAATAGCATACCATACTTAGGCCCTCATTCCGAGTTGATCGCTAGCTGCCGTTGTTCACAGCGCAGCGATCGGGCTAAAAATCGGTACTTCTGCGCATGCATATGCGGCTCAATGTGCATGCGCGACGTACTTTCACAAAAGCCGATGCAGTTTCACACAAAGTCTAGCGACGCTTTTCAGTCGCACTGCTAGCCGCAGATTGATTGACAGGAAGTGGGTGTTTCTGGGGGGTAACTGACCGTTTTCGGGGAGTGTGTGTAAAAACGCAGGCATGTCAGATACAAACGCAGGCGTGCCTGGGGAAACGCAGGTGTGGCTGGCCGAACACAGGGCGTGTTTGTGACGTCAAAACAGGAACTAAATAGTCTGAAGTGATTGCAAGTTAGGAGTAGGTCTGGAGCTACTCTGAAACTACACAATCTTTTTTTGTAGCGGCGCTGTGATCCTTTCGTTCGCACTTCTGCTAAGCTAAGATACACTCCCAGAGGGCGGCGGCTTAACGTTTGCACAGCTGCTAAAAGCAGCTAGCGAGCGATCAACTCGGAATGAGGGCCTTAGTCCAAATCACATAGCACACATTGTATATGCTCAAATCTCACCTAGCACAAATAGCACCGTGTGTGGGCCCCATAAGTCTCACACTCCCTGGATATGTGCAATACACAATCTACACACATGTTTGTTTACAACTATTACATGTGTACTGCACATGCACTACATCATACCAACTTTTGAAAAAGTATTTCAGGAAGACTGTGAAAGTAACACCTATCAGCGCGGAGGTGTACTGCTACATCTGAGAGGTGTGTTATAAAAAAGAGTTACATCCAAATGTAAATGAGCCCCAAAGTTAGTAAGATCTACTTGTTGAAGAAAAGAAAATATTTTGCAGAATTTGTTCATGTATTGCAGCGGTGGCCAACCTGCGGCTCTGCCTGCTCCTGGCCACCGCTGCCCCCAGCCCCAGACACACGCACGCCTCTCCGGCAGCGGTGTCTTGCTCCAGTTCGGCGTCGGCCCGTGAGCCAATCGGGGCTCGCGGGCCGGCAGCTAAGGCTCCTGATTGGCTGCCGGACCGCGAGCTTTGATTGGCTCACGGACCGGCGCCTAATTCCAATGAGACACCGCCGCTGGAGAGAGCAGAAGAGGCAGCAGCGCAGTGAGCGGAGGGGAGCGGAACAAAGGGGAGCGGGGAGGGGGAGGGTCTGGTGAGCACTGTGGGGACATGTGTATCTGTACTAGGGGCAAAGCAGGCACTGGGGACATAGCAGGCACTGGGGGCATATCTGGCACTGTGGGCATATCTAGCACTGGGGCCATAGCAGGCACTGGGGGCATATCTAGCACAGGGGGCATATCTGGCACTGGGGGCTTAGCAGGCACTGGGAGCATATCTGGCACTGGGAGCATAGCAGGCACTGGGAGCATAGCAGGCACTGGGGCATAGCAGGCACTGTGGGGACATGTGTATCTGTACTGGGGGCATATCTGGCACTGGTGCATAGCACGCACTGGGGGCATATCAGGCACTGGGGGCATATCTGGCACTGTGGGCATATCTAGCACTGGGGCCATAGCAGGCACTGGGGGCATATCTAGCACAGGGGGCATATCTGGCACTGGGGGCTTAGCAGGCACTGGGAGCATATCTGGCACTGGGAGCATAGCAGGCACTGGGAGCATAGCAGGCACTGGGGCATAGCAGGCACTGTGGGGACATGTGTATCTGTACTGGGGGCATATCTGGCACTGGTGCATAGCACGCACTGGGGGCATATCAGGCACTGGGGGCATATCTGGCACTGGGGGCATATCTAGCACTGGGGGCATAGCAGGCACTGGGGGCATATCTGGCACTGGGGACATATCTGGCACTGGGGGCATATCTGGCACTGGGGGCATATCTGGCACTGGGAGCATATCAGGTACTGGGGGCATAGCAGGCACTGTGGTCACATGGGTATCTGCACTGGTGGCATATCTGGCACTGGGGCATAGCAGGCACTGGGAGCATAGCAGGCACTGGGGGCATAGCAGGCACTGTGGGGACATGTGTATCTGCACTGGGGGCATATCTGGCACTGGGGGCATAGCAGGCACTGTGGGGACATGTGTATCTGGCACTGGGGGCATAGCAGGCACTGTGGGGACATGTGTATCTGTACTGGGGGCATATCTGGCACTGGTGCATAGCACGCACTGGGGGCATATCTGGCATTGGGGGCATATCTGGCACTGGGGGCATATCTAGCACTGGGGGCATAGCAGGCACTGGGGGCATATCTGGCACTGGGGACATATCTGGCACTGGAGGCATATCTGGCACTGGGGGCATATCTGGCACTGGGAGCATATCAGGTACAGGGGGCATAGCAGGCACTGTGGTCACATGGGTATCTGCACTGGTGGCATATCTGGCACTGGGGCATAGCAGGCACTGGGAGCATAGCAGGCACTGGGGGCATAGCAGGCACTGTGGGGACATGTGTATCTGCACTGGGGGCATATTTGGCACTGGGGGCATAGCAGGCACTGTGGGGACATGTGTATCTGGCACTGGGGGCATAGCAGGCACTGTGGGGACATGGGTATCTGCACTGGGGCCATATCTGGCACTGTGGGGATGTGTGTATCTGGCACTGTGGGGCATAGCTGACACTGTGGGGACATGTATCTGGCACTGGGGACATGTGTATCTGGCACTGGGGGCATATATGTATCTGGCACTGTGGGGACGTGTGTATCTGGCACTGTGGGGCATAGCTGACACTGTGGGGACATGTATCTGGCACTGGGGACATGTGTATCTGGCACTGGGGGCATATATGTATCTGGCACTGTGGGGATGTGTGTATCTGGCACTGTGGGGCATAGCTGACACTGTGGGGACATGTATCTGGCACTGGGGACATGTGTATCTGGCACTGGGGGCATATATGTATCTGGCACTGTGGGGATGTGTGTATCTGGCACTGTGGGGCATAGCTGACACTGTGGGGACATGTATCTGGCACTGGGGACATGTGTATCTGGCACTGGGGGCATATATGTATCTGGCACTGTGGAGGCACTCATTTTTTTGCGTTTTTATATGTATGTGACACTGTACTGGGGTCTTATATGTATCTGGCACTGTACAACATGATGAAAAACGGGGTTATGATATGAGGTCATACTTCTACAAACGTCATACCGAAAGGTGTGCACACAAAAATGGGGTGTAACTTTGTGACAACTAGGCCACGCCCTCATATTTGCGCGCATGCCATAGGCGCGCGCATGATAGTGGCTCTTGCTCCTGACTACAGATCTTTTCTGGCTCTTTGCCTCTGACTGGTTGGCCACCCCTGATATATTGTATACCTCCCACCTTTTTGAAGTGGAAAGAGGGACATTTGGTGCGGTGTAGCCACGCCCCACCAGAAAAAGGGGAGTGACCTTGAGTAAGGGGGTGTGGCTTTGCGGGAGTGCCGTGATAGCAGGCCATGCCCCCATTTTAATCACTGAGGGGGCATGCCCAGCGATCTATGAGCTGCTGGCATGCCCCCTCTCTCTCTGTCTCCACTGAATAGACGGTGTGTGCATGCGCACAGCGTTTATTCACCGCTGCTCTGCTAAGCAGGGCAGCAAGTGACAGAGCCCTCCAACTGCACACCCCCACCGCGGGACACTGTGGCCCGCGGGTGGGACAGCGGGACAGTCCCCAGAAAACGGGACTGTCCTGCAAAAATCGGGACAGCTGGGAGGTATGTATATTGTGCTTTATATGTGGTTCCATATACTGTAAGTGGCCATGAAAAACTTTATTAGGGATCATTGTGTCTTATAACCAATGCAGGGCAAGGGCACTGATGTTCCCATTTGAATGTATGTATCTGTGATTTATTCCCCCCCCAAGAATGTAACAGCTGCATAATGGGGTTAAGGTGCAATCAGGGAGATTGCTGGACTATTCAGAGAGTCAGGGAGATTGCTTCTATTTCAGAATGAGGGAGCGTATGAAGGTATGCACTACATGTGTGGTTTTTCAACCAATTGTACACATTACACACAGCAGATTAATTTTAAGGCCCTCTTTCTGTGTTCACATTGCTTTGATTTGACACATTGCTTTGAGTTGACTGTCAACCTGCATTGTGCTTTCAAAATACACAGACTGTATTCGTATATCCCACATACATACTATACATTTGTTGTGCGTTTCATATTACAACATTCCCACCATAATGCAAGTTTACATATAATGGGGCAAATGTATTAACTTGGAGACAGCATAAGGAAGTGATAAACCAGTGATATGTGCAAGGTGATAAAGGCAGCAGCCAATCAGCTCCAATATGTAAATTAACAGTTAGGATCTGATTGGCTGGTGCCTTTATCACCTTGCACATATCACTGGTTTGTCACTTCCTTATGCCTTCTCCAGGTTAATACATCTGCCCCAATGTTCAGTAATGATCCTTTGGGTACTACATTCATTGTATGTTTTTTTGTTGTATCCCTAAAATTACTCATACAGTAGCATTATGTTTTAAAAAAATAATCAGCCATTACCATGTATTACAATCAAAAAAACACTATTTTAGGACAAAGTGTAAGGGGTTGAAATAATTTTCCCATATATCGAAATAAATATATTCATAACACAAAGACAAAGAGAAAGAAAAGAAAGACTATGGCAAATGGCATAGCAACAAGCACCTGGCTGTGCAGAAAAGAGGATTACAGTACCCCATAATCAGTTACCCCATCTCTGCAACAAACACAACAAAACGCTGGTCTCAGTGGCCTGGCTGAGGAGGATGTGGACAAATTGAGGAAGATTCTGGGCCTGCTATCTAAATGCAACAATCAGGCACACAA
Organism: Pseudophryne corroboree; assembly: GCF_028390025.1. Lineage (NCBI taxonomy): Eukaryota > Metazoa > Chordata > Amphibia > Anura > Myobatrachidae > Pseudophryne > Pseudophryne corroboree. The sequence goes on along the minus strand of NC_086446.1, from coordinate 558,953,645 downwards.
ACTGAAGAGAAAGGTGGGATAAGTTCACAGGCTAATACATCACAGGCAGAGAAAGAAAAGAGAAGACACCAACCCCCATTTGGCTGGAGGGAGTTGGACATTCTTGTCCCACAAGCCATTGACAAAAATCATTTTGGGAAACAGAACATGGGCGTTGGAACCAAGGACCGCATCTGGAGAGAAATCACCATTTGCCCTTTTTTTTGTCTGGCTGAAGGGGATGTTCTTCTGTGCTGGGTCTGCGCATGGATCTGTGAGCAGCCTGACAAGTGCGATCTTGTTCCTGGGCAGGGCTAGGGGATTGGGCAGGTGTTGTAGCCTCCCTGAGAGTCTGGGCAAGGAGGGCTGCGATGGTCTGCATGCCTTGGCCAATAGTTGCGGATATGTCATGCATGGCTTCCGCAACCGAGGAGATCTCACACATGCCTTGTTGCACACTGGAGGTCAACTCATGGACTTCCAGGAGCATCTGGTCATGGACATCTGTGTTGTTTCTCCCTTGCCACACAATTTGGTCCAGAAGCTCCTGGAGACTGGGTTGGGGGGGGGTGCCTCAGTTTGTTACCATGATGGTGGGCTTTCCGGGCCCACACTGGCGCTGTCATTGCTAGTACCCTTCCCAGCCTCAGTGAGCTACACCTCCTGTGTTGTGATTGGAAAAGGAGACAAAAGGAAAAAAACACATTACACATTTTAATTTAAAAATAAATAAATACAAAACGTACCTAACAAGGCATGTGGACATTCAAGGGCAGGCATGTTGATGTCCATTTGAGACACACCTACCACCACCTCATCCACCACAAAGACCAAGGCTTGCTCCTCCAAGGCTGTGTATTCTAGACTCTCAGGGATTTGCCCTTCCCCAGTCTCCCTCGCAGATCTCCACTGAACAGACATCTTGATCTTCAGCCGACACTTGAAGTCAGCCCAACTACAGATGTTTTTGGGTTAAAAAAAATATATTATTTCAATATTACATTGTTTACATTTTTGTAACTTTGTATTTTAAACATTGTCCTTTTTTTAGTTATTGGTGCAGTTGTATACATAAAACAATCACAAATATCATACCCTACATTACTTTGGGCAACTTCTACTTGTACACAAGGCAACATCACATCTAAAAATGAGCTACCATCTCAATAGTGTTTTAGAGTGTGCTTCAGTATGTACTTACCGTCATCTCACTTCTTGGGGTGTGCTGACAATTGGTCCCACTGCATTCACCGCATCAGTGATCTCTCTCCAGATACGGTCCTTGGTCCCAGTGCCCATGTTCTTATTTCTAAAATGAATTTTCTCAACGGCTTCTGGGACAAGAATGTCCAACTCCCTCCTGCCAAATGGGGGTTGGCATCTTTTCTTTCCTTGGTTGCGATACAGTAGCCTGTGAACTTGCCCCAGCTTCATTTTCAGTTTGTGGGCCTGATTGTTGTGTTTGGGTAGTTGGCCCAGAATCTTCCTCAGTTTGGTCCACATCTTCCTCAGCCAGGGAACTGACACCAGCCTCTTGTTGTGTTTGTTGCCAAAGTAGATTGGGTTACTGCACTACTGGGTCCTGCTCCTCTCTCCTCTGCACAGCCAGGTTCTTGTCCCTGTGCCATTTGGTATAGTCTTTCTTGTATTTGTATTTGGCTTTGCCTTTTCTTTATTGCTGCATATTGTGTTTTTATTTGCTGAATCTCCAGCGCTATTTCTGCGCCAGAGTCCATGATGCATGGAGCATGTGCGTATGGTTCAGGGGGTGTTATTTTATACCTGCGTATGCATGGTTTGTGTAAATTAGCACAGGTGATTCATACACAATTGGTAAATTTGCTTTGATTGCTTACACTATTTAAGTATGTTCTAGCCATCCGCGGTTTGTGGGTGTACGGAGGAGAAGGAGTTGTGTGAAGAGGTGAAGAGTGGTGTTTTGAGGTGAGTTTTTTGTTTTGTTTAGGTTAGCAAAAATATGGAGTGATTCTAAACATATTTCCTTGGATTAATGTCAATGTAATGTGTTATGCAGAGTCGTGGAGTTTTTAAGATCTTTTGTGATTATTGTGGTAAGTATTTTGTATGGTGATGATTGTGTGAGTCCACATAGCACAGTGTGTGTTTGAAATACGTCCCTGTGTAGTGTGTTGTGATGTGGTGCGTTTATTTGGTGTATTTCATTTGCCCAGCGTGTAGGATAAACAATGCACGTTGTATTTGTTTTTTTGTAATGGGTCTTTTTTGTTTGTATTGAAGGAAGTTTGTAGTGTGGATGACCTGTTTATTTTTTTTTATTTTTTTATTTTTATTTTTTGCTTTTGTCATTTATTCTTAAGGGAACAACAGTATGTATATCTGCTGGAAAGTATAGGCATGTTCATAGGTGTATGTTGTGTGGTGGAGTGTTGATTAGTGATGAGCGGGTTCGGTTTCTCGGAAACCGAACCCCCCCGAACTTCACGCTTTTTACACGGGTCCGAGGCAGACTCGGATCTTCCCGCCTTGCTCGGTTAACCCGAGTGCGCCCGAACGTCATCATCCCGCTGTCGGATTCTCGCGAGGCTCGGATTCTATCGCGAGACTCGGATTCTATATAAGGAGCCGCGCGTCGCCGCCATTTTCACACGTGCATTGAGATTGATAGGGAGAGGACGTGGCTGGCGTCCTCTCCGTTTAGAGTAGACTAGAGAGTAGTAGAGACACTTGATTTACTAATTTTGGGGAGCATATTAGGAGTACTACTTGCTGATAGTGTGACCAGTGACCACCAGTTTAATTAATCCGTTCTCTGCCTGAAAAAAAACGATACACAGTGTGACACAGTCACATACCATATCTGTGCTCAGCCTCAGTGTGCTGCATCATCTATGTAATACTGTATATCTGACTGTGCTGAGTGCTCTCTGCTCACACAGCTTAATTGTGGGGGAGACTGGGGAGCAGTTATAGCAGGAGTACATATTTTAACAGTGCACACTTTTGCTGCCAGAGTGCCACTGCCAGTGTGACTGACCAGTGACCACTGACCACCAGTATATTGTGATTGTCTGCCTGAAAAAGTTAAACACTCATCGTGTGGTGTTTTTATTCTATAAACGCATTCTGCTGACAGTGTCCAGCAGGTCCGTCATTATATAATATATACCTGTCCGGCTGCAGTAGTGATATATATATATTTTTTATATCATTATCATCCAGTCTATATTAGCACTGCAGCAGACGCAGTACGGTAGTCCACGGCTGTAGCTACCTCTGTGTCGGCAGTCGCTCGTCCATCCATAATTGTATACCACCTACCCGTGGTGTTTTTTTTTTTTCTATCTTCTTGATACTAGTAGCTTACTTTAGGAGTCTGCAGTGCTGAGCTGACAGTGTCCAGCAGGTCCGTCATTATATAATATATACCTGTCCGGCTGCAGTAGTGATATATATATATTTTATATCTCATTATCATCCAGTCTATAATAGCAGCAGACGCAGTACGGTAGTCCACGGCTGTAGCTACCTCTGTGTCGGCAGTCGCTCGTCCATCCATAATTGTATACCACCTACCCGTGGTGTTTTTTTTTTTTTTCTATCTTCTTGATACTAGTAGCTTACTTTAGGAGTCTGCAGTGCTGAGCTGACAGTGTCCAGCAGGTCCGTCATTATATAATATATACCTGTCCGGCTGCAGTAGTGATATATATATATTTTATATCTCATTATCATCCAGTCTATATTAGCAGCAGACGCAGTACGGTAGTCCACGGCTGTAGCTACCTCTGTGTCGGCAGTCGCTCGTCCATCCATAATTGTATACCACCTACCTGTGGTGTTTTTTTTTTTTCTATCTTCTTGATACTACTAGTAGCTTACTTTAGGAGTCTGCAGTGCTGAGCTGACAGTGTCCAGCAGGTCCGTCATTATATAATATATACCTGTCCGGCTGCAGTAGTGATATATATATATATTTTATATCTCATTATCATCCAGTCTATATTAGCAGCAGACGCAGTACGGTAGTCCACGGCTGTAGCTACCTCTGTGTCGGCAGTCGCTCGTCCATCCATAATTGTATACCACCTACCTGTGGTGTTTTTTTTTTTTCTATCTTCTTGATACTACTAGTAGCTTACTTTAGGAGTCTGCAGTGCTGAGCTGACAGTGTCCAGCAGGTCCGTCATTATATAATATATACCTGTCCGGCTGCAGTAGTGATATATATATATATATTTTTTACATCATTATCATCCAGTCTATATTAGCAGCAGACGCAGTACGGTAGTCCACGGCTGTAGCTACCTCTGTGTCGGCAGTCGCTCGTCCATCCATAATTGTATACCACCTACCTGTGGTGTTTTTTTTTTCTATCTTCTTGATACTAGTAGCTTACTTTAGGAGTCTGCAGTGCTGAGCTGACAGTGTCCAGCAGGTCCGTCATTATATAATATATACCTGTCCGGCTGCAGTAGTGATATATATATTTTTTATATCATTATCATCCAGTCTATATTAGCAGCAGACGCAGTACGGTAGTCCACGGCTGTAGCTACCTTTGTGTCGGCAGTCGCTCGTCCATCCATAAGTATACTAGTATCCATCCATCTCCATTGTTTACCTGAGGTGCCTTTTAGTTGTGCCTATTAAAATATGGAGAACAAAAATGTTGAGGTTCCAAAAATAGGGAAAGATCAAGATCGACTTCCACCTCGTGCTGAAGCTGCTGCCACTAGTCATGGCCGAGACGATGAAATGCCAGCAACGTCGTCTGCCAAGGCCGATGCCCAATGTCATAGTACAGAGCATGTAAAATCCAAAACACCAAATATCAGTAAAAAAAGGACTCAAAAATCTAAAATAAAATTGTCGGAGGAGAAGCGTAAACTTGCCAATATGCCATTTACCACACGGAGTGGCAAGGAACGGCTGAGGCCCTGGCCTATGTTCATGGCTAGTGGTTCAGCTTCACATGAGGATGGAAGCACTCAGCCTCTCGCTAGAAAAATGAAAAGACTCAAGCTGGCAAAAGCACAGCAAAGAACTGTGCGTTCTTCGAAATCACAAATCCACAAGGAGAGTCCAATTGTGTCGTTTGCGATGCCTGACCTTCCCAACACTGGACGTGAAGAGCATGCGCCTTCCACCATTTGCACGCCCCCTGCAAGTGCTGGAAGGAGCACCCGCAGTCCAGTTCCTGATAGTCAGATTGAAGATGTCAGTGTTGAAGTACACCAGGATGAGGAAGATATGGGTGTTGCTGGCGCTGGGGAGTAAATTGACCAGGAGGATTCTGATGGTGAGGTGGTTTGTTTAAGTCAGGCACCCGGGGAGACACCTCTTGTCCGTGGGAGGAATAGGGCCATTGACATGCCTGGTGAAAATACCAAAAAAATCAGCTCTTCGGTGTGGAAGTATTTCAACAGAAATGCGGACAACATTTGTCAAGCCGTGTGTTGCCTTTGTCAAGCTGTAATAAGTAGGGGTAAGGACGTTAACCACCTCGGAACATCCTCCCTTATACGTCACCTGCAGCGCATTCATCATAAGTCAGTGACAAGTTCAAAAACGTTGGGCGACAGCGGAAGCAGTCCACTGACCAGTAAATCCCTTCCTCTTGTAACCAAGCTCACGCAAACCACCCCACCAACTCCCTCAGTGTCAATTTCCTCCTTCCCCAGGAATGCCAATAGTCCTGCAGGCCATGTCACTGGCAATTCTGACGAGTCCTCTCCTGCCTGGGATTCCTCCGATGCATCCTTGCGTGTAACGCCTACTGCTGCTGGCGCTGCTGTTGTTGCTGCTGGGAGTCAATGGTCATCCCAGAGGGGAAGTCGTACTCGTAAGACCACTTTTACTACTTCCACCAAGCAATTGACTGTCCAACAGTCCTTTGCGAGGAAGATGAAATATCACAGCAGTCATCCTGCTGCAAAGCGGATAACTGAGGCCTTGGCATCCTGGGCGGCGAGAAACGTGGTTCCGGTATCCATCATTACTGCAGAGCCAACTAGAGACTTGTTGGAGGTACTGTGTCCCCGGTACCAAATACCATCTAGGTTCCATTTCTCTAGGCAGGCGATACCGAAAATGTACACAGACCTCAGAAAAAGACTCACCAGTGTCCTAAAAAATGCAGTTGTACCCAATGTCCACTTAACCACGGACATGTGGACAAGTGGAGCAGGGCAGGCTCAGGACTATATGACTGTGACAGCCCACTGGGTAGATGTATGGACTCCCGCCGCAAGAACACCAGTGGCGGCACAAGTAGCAGCATCTCGCAAACGCCAACTCTTTCCTAGGCAGGCTACGCTTTGTATCACCGCTTTCCAGAATACGCACACAGCTAAAAACCTCTTACGGCAACTGAGGAAGATCATCGCAGAATGGCTTACCCCAATTGGACTCTCCTGTGGATTTGTGGCATCGGACAACGCCAGCAATATTGTGTGTGCATTAAATCTGGGCAAATTCCAGCACGTCCCATGTTTTGCACATACCTTGAATTTGGTGGTGCAGAATTATTTAAAAAACGAGAGGGGCGTGCAAGAGATGCTGTCGGTGGCCAGAAGAATTGCGGGACACTTTCGGCGTACAGGCACCACGTACAGAAGACTGGAGCACCACCAAAAACGCCTGAACCTGCCCTGCCATCATCTGAAGCAAGAAGTGGTAACGAGGTGGAATTCAACCCTCTATATGCTTCAGGGGTTGGAGGAGCAGCAAAAGGCCATTCAAGCCTATACAACTGAGCACGATATAGGAGGTGGAATGCACCTGTCTCAAGCGCAGTGGAGAATGATTTCAACGTTGTGCAAGGTTCTGCAACCTTTTGAACTTGCCACACGTGAAGTCAGTTCAGACACTGCCAGCCAGGCCATTCCCCTCATCAGGCTTTTGCAGAAGAAGCTGGAGACATTGAAGGAGGAGCTAACACAGAGCGATTCCGCTAGGCATGTGGGACTTGTGGATGGAGCCCTTAATTCGCTTAACAAGGATTCACGGGTGGTCAATCTGTTGAAATCAGAGCACTACATTTTGGCCACCGTGCTCGATCCTAGATTTAAAACCTACCTTGGATCTCTCTTTCCGGCAGACACAAGTCTGCTGGGGTTCAAAGAACTGCTGGTGACAAAATTGTCAAGTCAAGCGGAACGCGACCTGTCAACATCTCCTCCTTCACATTCTCCCGCAACTGGGGGTGCGAGGAAAAGGCTCAGAATTCCGAGCCCACCCGCTGGCGGTGATGCAGGGCAGTCTGGAGCGACTGCTGATGCTGACATCTGGTCCGGACTGAAGGACCTGACAACGATTACGGACATGTCGTCTACTGTCACTGCATATTATTCTCTCCCCATTGAAAGAATGATGGAGGATTATATGAGTGACCGCATCCAAGTAGGCACGTCAGACAGTCCGTACTTATACTGGCAGGAAAAAGAGGCAATTTGGAGGCCCTTGCACAAACTGGCTTTATTCTACCTAAGTTGCCCTCCCACAAGTGTGTACTCCGAAAGAGTGTTTAGTGCCGCCGCTCACCTTGTCAGCAATCGGCGTACGAGGTTACATCCAGAAAATGTGGAGAAGATGATGTTCATTAAAATGAATTATAATCAATTCCTCCGTGGAGACATTGACCAGCAGCAATTGCCTCCACAAAGTACACAGGGAGCTGAGATGGTGGATTCCAGTGGGGACGAATTGATAATCTGTGAGGAGGGGGATGTACACGGTGATATATCGGAGGATGATGATGAGGTGGACATCTTGCCTCTGTAGAGCCAGTTTGTGCAAGGAGAGATTAATTGCTTCTTTTTTGGTGGGGGTCCAAACCAACCCGTCATTTCAGTCACAGTCGTGTGGCAGACCCTGTCACTGAAATGATGGGTTGGTTAAAGTGTGCATGTCCTGTTTATACAACATAAGGGTGGGTGGGAGGGCCCAAGGACAATTCCATCTTGCACCTCTTTTTTCTTTCATTTTTCTTTGCGTCATGTGCTGTTTGGGGGGTGTTTTTTGGAAGGGCCATCCTGCGTGACACTGCAGTGCCACTCCTAGATGGGCCAGGTGTTTGTGTCGGCAACTAGGGTCGCTTAGCTTACTCACACAGCTACCTCATTGCGCCTCTTTTTTTCTTTGCGTCATGTGCTGTTTGGGGAGTGTTTTTTGGAAGGGCCATCCTGCGTGACACTGCAGTGCCACTCCTAGATGGGCCAGGTATTTGTGTCGGCCACTAGGGTCGCTTAGCTTACTCACACAGCTACCTCATTGCGCCTCTTTTTTTCTTTGCGTCATGTGCTGTTTCGGGAGTGTTTTTTGGAAGGGCCATCCTGCGTGACACTGCAGTGCCACTCCTGGATGGGCCAGGTGTTTGTGTCGGCCACTAGGGTCGCTTAGCTTACTCACACAGCTACCTCATTGCGCCTCTTTTTTTCTTTGCGTCATGTGCTGTTTGGGGAGTGTTTTTTGGAAGGGCCATCCTGCGTGACACTGCAGTGCCACTCCTAGATGGGCCAGGTGTTTGTGTCGGCCACTAGGGTCGCTTAGCTTACTCACATAGCTACCTCATTGCGCCTCTTTTTTTCTTTGCATCATGTGCTGTTTGGGGAGTGTTTTTTGGAAGGGCCATCCTGCGTGACACTGCAGTGCCACTCCTAGATGGGCCAGGTGTTTGTGTCGGCCACTTGGGTCGCTTAGCTTAGCCATCCAGCGACCTCTGTGCAAATTTTAGGACTAAAAATAATATTGTGAGGTGTGAGGTGTTCAGAATAGACTGAAAATGAGTGGAAATTATGGTTATTGTGGTTAATAATATTTTGGGATCAAAATGACCCCCAAATTCTATGATTTAAGCTGTTTTTTAGGGTTTTTTGAAAAAAACACCCGAATCCAAAACACACCCGAACCCAAAACACGGCCGCGGAACCGAACCCAAAACCAAAACACAAAACCCGAAAAATTTCCGGTGCTCATCACTAGTATATGTAACACACTGATATATTAATATGCACAGTTCTGCTAATAATAAATTGAATGTCAAATGTTATATAGAAATTTAATTATTGAAATTATTGTTAACTGTGGATCCCTCACAGAGGGAAACGTGGCTTTGGATCCCTCACAGAGGGAAATATAACTAATAAAATATTCCCCCTCATGGAGGGGAGTTGGAGCTGGCCGCACAGCCGGGGCTGTAGATAATGGGTTCCCCGGGCGCGGCAGATGGCTACCCTAAGCTGCAAACAGGGGAGCTGGACGGACTCGCGGGCAGTATCCCTTAAAAAGACTGACAGGCTGGCAGCGAGAGTGGGGGGTTGAGATTCCCAGCCCGCTCATGACAGGATGATTGGGGGACTGCAGGTGCCGCTGGGAGAGGAAAAGATACTGCGCAGGTGGCGCGAGAGAGAACCGGAGCTGGAGGTGTGAAGGCCGGTCAGTGAGTGGAGGGCTACGGCGGTGATCTCTGGTTCCCGTTGTGTGCGGAAGGAGGAGGCAGAACTACTGCTGAGACTCTCTGGATAACCCTAATGATGTCGGCAGGAGGCGGTGATTGATCCGTCCCAGGAGGAGAGGAGAGGTGGTGCCAGAGCCTGCTAGGAGGGACCGGGGAGTGGCCTACTGGAGACTGACAGAGGCGGGCGGAGTCACCTTAATAGCCCAATACTGAGTGACTGAAAGAGGCAGATCGAGAGGCGGAGCTTCGCCCCATATAAGGCTACAGGAGGTTGGTACAGCTACAGCTGCTAAAGAGGTACATTGCACCCACAGTTAACACCCTACATCAGTGTAGAGCTCTTAATTACTCAGCGAGGACACCTCCAGGACAATTTAGTCATAATAAGTGCACTCATTATATATGGACGTAAAGATAGAGAATTGACACTGCAGTGTAATAAAGGATCATATCAAATCTATCTTGTGAGACAGCGCAGGAACAGCTACAGCCGTCAGACGTCAAATGCGGATTATTACAGATTTCCAATCTACAGCATCCTCCATCTCTGTTAGAACCCAGTTCCCAGTAGCGATCCAGCTGTGACAGCAGTTATTGAGCTGCTCAGTGTACCTCGTCCTAATCCCTGGACGATTAATCTGTGCCGTCAGGATTAGGAAGTAATAATATTCTGCACTCTAAAAGGATTACAAATAGCTTTCACAACTACGTGATTAGCACCTGCATTTATCAAAGTTGCTTAGTCTTGCCGGAGTCACCAACTTTTATACTAACTACCCCAGTGAGTAGAAGGGAAGTGACTACCATGTGGTTAAGTAATACCCTAATACAGGATAGACTAGTCAGAACTTCAACAGTATCTCCCATTTACCTGCAAGGAACATTCTGATTCGCCTCAAATGAACTAGTACTCAATTGAACTGTATGATAGGGACAGACGTGGAGTTAAGCTGTAGAAGTTTCTTAAAGTAATACTGTTGTAATATATATTTCGTTTTTGTAGTTATTTTTGTGGTTACATATGACCAGCACGTTTTAACAATTCCCATTTAGGTATCAGCTCACTTGAGAGAAGGAGTCGTCACAACACAGAGCAGTTTAATAAACGCGTTTATTAATTTTATGGTGAAACATTTAGTTATCATTTGAGATTGTATGGTATTGTACTTGTTTCTATGAGCTAATGCTTATCTAACTTGCAAGAAATTCCTTCCTACAATTCCTATTCTAATAAATTGATAATTAATTCTAATGCAAACTAAAGGTGGTAGTTATTCTTTGGAAGTCGTCAGCCTCACCTGTCTGTGAAGATTCGAGAGACGATAAAGTCTAAACGACAGCGAAATTAATTCCACCAGCATCTATATACATACTTATTCTTACATCCAAACCGAATACTTACCTGAGTATTACATTAGTTTCAACTTTTAAGTTGAATTACTGAAATAAATGAACTTTTGCACGATATTCTAATTTTCTGAGTTTCACCTGTACAGTATTAAACAAGACATGAATAGTTTAACAAACCAATCACTTCAGCGACAGGGACTGTCACTTGTGGCTGAAATTATTGGTCTGTTTGGACCCCCACAAAACAAGCTGGCAATGGGCAGTGCACAAACTGGCTTTAGTACTTTAAATATGCACGATGTTGTCATCAGCATCCGATTACTCACCCCCATCAATGTGTACATCCTCTTCTTTACACACAGAGCTGGCCCTAATCAATATGATGCACTAGGCAAGATTTTGGCTGGTGCCCCTAGCACTGCTGCTAGTTCCACCTCTGACTCTGCACCCCATTCTCATCACCATCATCCCTCAGTCATAGCAGTCCTCATTTTGGTGCTTCTACCCCCTATATTTTAAATAGGAACAGTGGGGGTAATTCCAAGTTGATCGCAGCAGGAAATTTTTTAGCAGTTGGGCAAAACCATGTGCACTGCAGGGGAGGCAGATATAACATTTGAAGAGAGAGTTAGGTTTGGGTGGGTTACACAGGCGTGCGCAGAGACTGACTGGCGGGTGCCGCTCCGGACTTCCCCCCCTCCACGGCATTATAGTGTTCTCTCACCTCCCCTGTCCTGGATATAAACTGCTCACCTGGGCGGCCCAGGTGAGCGGACCAGGTGAGCAGTCTATATCCAGGACAGGGGAGGTGAAAGAACACTATAATGCCGTGGAGGGGGGGGGAGTCCGGAGCGGCACCCGCCAGTCAGTCTCTGCGCACGCCTGTGGTGGGTTATTTTGTTTCTGTGCAGGGTAAATACTGGCTGCTTTATTTTTACACTGCAATTTTGATTGCAGATTGAACACACCACACCCAAATCTAACTCTCTCTGCACATGTTAAATCTGCCTCCCCTGCAGTGCACATGGTTTTGCCCAACTGCTAAAAAAATTCCTGCTGCGATCAACTTGGAATTACCCCCAGTGTGCCCACTTGGCGTGCAGCCCAAAAAGGGGCATGTTCTCTTGGGAAGGGGCAAGGCCACACAATAGTATCCCCAATTCAAATGACGCTGCACAGTAGTGCAACTTTATTCATATTATATCACACTGAATTGCTCCTTATTCACATTACACCACACCATATTGCCCTTTATTCTCATTAGACCACACAGTAGTGCCTTTTCTATATGTTACAGCACACAGTAGAGCACCTTATACACATAATGCCACACATTAGTAATGTTTTTATACACATAATATTACACAGTAATGCAACTTACACATATGACACATATTATAATGTAGAATGTAAGCTCTCACGAGCAGGGCCCTCTTCCCTCATGTGCTTATCCTTTCTTAATTTAATAGTCTTCAACTGCACCAAATCCAGCAGTCTTCTGCCACCTGATACTTATTCCAGTGTCATCTGCTGATGTAACTATGTTCATTTACCCTGTACTTGTCCTATACTGTCATCAACTGTAAGTTGCTGTTTTCCTGTTTGATTATTTGTTTATGTACTCTGTAATTGGGCACTGCGAAACCCTTGTGGCGCCATATAAATAAAGGATAATAAATAAATAAATAAAAAAATATTAATGTCCTTATAAACATAATGCACCTTACACATTATGCCAACCTTTATTAATGCCCTTATACACATACTGACACACATAATGCCCCTTACACATATGCTGAACACTATTGCACAACAAACTTACCCACACACAGCACTCACATGGCCGCTAACACTGTGCCCTTTGCCTCTGCTTGGATACAGATGAGTCCTCATATATATTGCCTCAATATGCCATGCAGCTACTGCCCAGCTCTGCTAATGTTGGGCACTTTTTTTGACGAAAATGCATCTTATTTTCATTTCTATGTGAATAGAAAGCACAAGCAGCTTCTGCTGATTAAAATGATATGTAGCATGCCTATATTCTGTGTGCAACTGTGGCTGTATCTGCATATGAAATGCTACGTTACAGTGATGTGATTTCAAGGAATACACTGTAACATAGCATTTTGTATGTATATACAGCCACAGTCACAAACAGAATATAGGCATGCCGCATATCATTTGAATCAGCAGAATCTGCTTGTGCCCCTAGGCATGCCAAATGTCCTAGGCATTTGCCTAGTTTGCATATGCCTAAGGCCGGCTCTGTTTACACACTATTAATTAGTCCCCACTGGAATCCATGGGGAAAGGTCTTCCTCTTGGAATTTGTAATTCATTTTGATGAATATCATCTTTCCACATTTTGGGGCACGATATAATGCACCGGTTACTGACAAGGTTCCGGCTGCGCTGAAAACTCTTTCTGAGTACACATTGGAGGGTGCACAACTTAAGTAAAGCAAAGCCAGTTTGTGCAAGGGCCTCCAAATTGCCTTTTTGTTAACTGCCAGTAGTGAATAGGACTGTCTGACAAGCCTATTTGGATGCTACAGATGGAGCTGCACTCATCTAGTGCAGCTCCATCGCAGACGTGCACTCCTGGCTGTACAGAGACACTCCCATTGTAGTGAGTGTGCTCATCATGGACGCGTGCGGCCCAGATGCTGTGTTGGGCATGCCTAGGCACAGATGGAGCCATGATTAGCATGGCTCCATCTGTATCATTAAAATAATCATCAACCATTCTTTGAATGGTGACCATATTGTATGCAGTCATGGTAGACATGTCACTAATTGTAGGCAGTTCTTTCAATCTGGACCAGATAGCAAATGTTTTTGCTGACTGATCTGCATCACCACCAGTGGGTGTCTTAGGAAATTGTATTTTTTTCATTGCAGCCAAAGTTGCCAGAGAAACTTAAGGAGGAGATATTACCATGTTATGTTCAGCTTGAGCTGACAGTTTGCTCACCAACAGCTCTTTGCTGCTCTTTAGATTTGTGTTCATTGGAAAGATAATTCTTAAACCTAGGATCAAGAATGGGTTCTAAAATATATTGATCTGATTTCAAGAGATTGATGACACCTGGATCCTGGTGAAACTAATGAAGGGCTTGATCTGCAAGTCTGACATACTTAGTGGAATGGCTAAATTTCAGCTCCTCTTTCAGTTTTTCCAGCTGCTTTTCTAAGAGTCTAATAAAGAAGAATTATCTCACTTAAACTGTCAGTGTCTGAACTAACTTCACATGTGGCAACTCCAAATGGTTTGAGAACCTTGCACAACACTGAAAGTATTCTAAGTCAGGTACATTCTCCCTCATTTTCCTATGTCATATGTCATTGTGTAGCCTTGGGTGGCCTTTTGTTGCTCCTCCATCCACTGAAGCATATAAAGGGTTGAATTCCACCTAGTTACTACCTATTGCTTCAGCTGATGGCAGGGCAATTTCAACAGTACTTATTGGCACTGCAATCTTTGACATGCACTAGTTGAATTTCTAAAATGTCCCGCAATTTTTTCGGGCCACAGAGAGCATCTCCTGCACCCCACTGTCATTTTTTAGAAGATTTTGACCCACCAAATTAATTGGGTGAGCAAAACAGGGGACATGTTGGATTTCAAACAGTTGCAATACTCTCAAAATATTGGTGGCATTGTCAGAAAAGACTAATCCCAAGTAGAGGGGTTAGCCATTTTTAAATGATTTCCCTAAGTTTTTCTAAGAGGTTGTTTGCGGTATGCCTCTTAGTGAAACTGGTGATAAACAGAGTAGCCTGCCTCTGAATGAGATGGCATTTGTTAGATGCTGCTGTTGGAGCTGCTGAAGGCAATACACCTACCCAGTTGGCTGTCACAGTTATGTAATCTTTAGTTTGCCCTTTTCTGCTTGTCCATATATCCATGGTTAAGTGGACAGTCGGTATAATGGCATTTCAGAGGACACTAATCTTTTTTTAAAGTCCTTGTACATACTAGGAATTGCTTTTCTAGTGTAGTGTAATCTGGATAGGATTTGGTAGCATGGGCACAGGACCTCAATTAACTTTCCAAAACTCACTGCATGAAGAGCGGATACTGGATGCACGTCTAATACCAGCATAGCTGTTATTGCATCAGTAATCCGCTATGCAACTGGGTGACTGCTGTCATACTTGCTCTCTCATGCAAAAGATTGTTTAACAGTCAACTTTTTTGTTAAACTACTACAAGTATTCTTCTTGTTCACCTTCTTGGATGAAGATCCACTCACTGCAACAGCAGCAGAAGGCATAGCACTCAAGGATCCTTATGAGGAAGCCTAAATAGGAGAGGAGTCAGTCATGCTTATGAAACTGGATGCATGACTACTTACAATCATGATTGAGGATATTAATGATGAAGGTGTTGGTAGTGAAAATTGCAGGCACTTAGATCTAACAGAGAAAAGGGATCTAGGAGATTCTGGAATGGTTGTTACGTTTTTAGCTAAAGTTTCTGAATTTGTCAAATACTTTTAGTGAATGCGCTGCAAGTGACGTAACAGGGAGGAAGTTCCTAGATGGTTAAGCTCCCTACCTCTACTTACTATGGTTTTACAAAGGGTATAGATGGCTTGACAGTTGTCCAAATTTGGGTAGAAATAATTCCACACAAAAGAGGTGTCTTTTGTCCTGGAATGACAATGGGAGTTTTCATATCATGGGCAACAACTGTTTCCACTGGTGCCTGCTTTACATAAACAACATCATCATCAACATCCTCATCATCAATATTCTTACTAGCGCCAGCTACACAAATATACACCTCATCCTGGTGCACTCCTACAGAAGCGTCCTCAATTTTTATGTCAGCATGTTGACTTGTGCTGCTCAACCCTACCTTTTCCAAGGGTGCACAAATGGTGGATGGAGACTCCTCTTTGAGTACAGTATTGAAAAAGTCAGGCTCACACATGACACCCACGAACACACTTAGACTCTCCTCGGGGATTTGTGATGTTTCTTAGCACACAGTTGGTCCCTGTGCCTTAATGAGTTTCATTTTTTTTACACTTCTATAGGGGGAAGGGCTTACACCATCATAAGAGGCAGAATCACCAGCTGTATAAATACAGGCCAAGTCCTTAGACTTTCCTTGCCACTTTGTGTGGCGAATGGCATATTGCTAATTTTATGTTTCTATGTAGCTAACTTTACTTTTGATGTTTTTTCTCTGCCACTGTAAAATTATATTGCTTCTTTGATTTTACATGCCCTGGCTTAAGCCCCCTATGCCCTTGGGCATCAGCCTTAGTAGATGCCGTTGATGTACTTGTATCTTCATGCCTGGTGGCAGCATCTGCAACACTGGTATATGCTTCCTGCTATTCTCTCAATTGTTTGTCCTCGATATCTACCAATAAATACAAACAAAGTGGGGGATAGCACACACCACAATTTGTACAAAAAATGTACAGGTTACTATGTCACAACATGCGTATGAGTCAAAAATAATAATATTGCACTGTGGTTCACTTTCACCTACAGTGTCATACATGTGTATGAATTAGAAATAATATTACACTACAGTGCACTTCCACCTACAGTGTCATACAATACATTTATGAGTCAGAAATAATAACACTGCAGTTAACTTCCCCCTACAGTGTGACACAATACGTGTATGAATCAGAAATACTAATATAACACTGGTTCACATTCACCTACAGTGTTACACAATATGTGTATGAGTCAGAAATAATAATATAACACTGCGGTTCACCTTCCACTACAGTGTCACACAATATGTGTATGAGAATCAATATTACATTGTGGTCTATATGTATACATTACTGTGCTGTTTTTCCATACCTGTAGGCAGGTGTGGAAAGAATGTTGCAAAGTGTGAATGCTTTAAAAAATAGAAGTGTTAATAATTTATTTATATCAATTATCAAAATGCAAAGTGAATGAACCAAATAGAAATCTAAATAATATCAATATATGGTGTGACTACCCTTTGCTTACAGCATCATTTGTTTTAGGCATCAATTGTTTTAGGTACACTTGCACACAGTTTTTGAAGGAACTTGGCAGGGATGTTGTTCCAAACATATTGGAGAACTAACCACAGATTTTCTGTGGCTGTAGACTTGCTCAAATACTGTTCATGCAATTCCAGACAAAGGGGTCTATTTACTAAGCCTTGGATGGAGATAAAGTGGATGGAGATAAAGTACCAGCCAGCTAGCTCCTAACTGTCATGTTTCAAATCCAGCCTGTGAAATGTCAGTTAGGAGCAGGTTGGCTGGTACTTTATCTTTGTCCACTTTTTCTCCACCCAAGGCCTACTAAATAGATCCAAGACTCGATAATGTTGAGATCAGGGTGTCACAACTGAGGCCTGGTGTCGGTAGCGGGAAGCCTCAGTTGTAGGGGCTGATGGGTACCTGAACTTAGGAGGTGAGATGGGACTCCTAGACATGCGCAGGAACAGTAGTACCAAAGCCTAAGGCATGACCACGACAACAGGAGGTGACTTTAAGGGTGTTTATTAAATAATAAAAGTCATAGAAAGTGCAACAAAACAATAAATGTCAAAGAGAGAGTCTCTGAGTTCCTACTGGTTTGAAACCAGTAACCGGAGCATTAGTTTGTAATGCCTTGTGATGCTTGGAGCGCAGGTAGAGCATTAAGTGATGCTGGGGATCGCAGATGAAGTATTAAGTGATGCTGGGGATCACAGGTAAAGCACTCAAGTGATGCTGGGGATCGCAGGTGAAGCATTAAGTGATGCTGGGGATCGCAGGAATATCACTCTACTATGATAGTGAGTTACTGATGGTAGTGGAAACAGTGAACCGCTGGAGAGTGGCTGCTGGAAGCCGGAGTACACACTCTGCTAATACTGGGTGCGGAAGCAATGGAGACAGGTTGCACCACAGAATATAACCCCAGGAGAGTTGGAGCTGCACCGCAGAGGGTAGTCACCGGAGATTCAGGCTGTAATGAAGAGAGCATTCACAGTAGAGTCTTTAGTGAGCTGCAGACTGGAATCTCTGGAGAGACAATTGAAGCACTTACAATTTCCTGGGTGCTGGGACAGGATATTTATACCTGCAGGGCAACAGGGATTGGCTGACAATTATGCACAGGCAGCAGCAGCGCTGCGGATTGGTGAGGAGAGCAACATGTGATTCTATCCAACATGGCTGTGCCCATGACCAAGTTTGGAGGGGAAAAGATGATCTTGAGGAACCATGTGCCAAACGGTAATGGCGGCGGAGGTCGCAGCAGTAGAGGCTCCACGCACTCCCACACACGCACAGCGCACGGCCACAGGAATGGTGGCAGCGGCCGTAGCACACGGAGGACGCCCCACTCAGCTTCCATGAGGTGAGATCACGGGCACGGCGGTGAAGGCCGCGACGGGACTGAGCGCGCCATACCACAGTTAAGTGAGCACACTAAGAAGGCCGCTGAGCCAGCGCTGCGGGCAATACCAAAAGAGTTGTAAGGAAAACATAGTTATAACCCGGCCCTAGCACGCTGAGCCAACCTCAGGAGACACCTAACTGGTAGAAAATGGCGTTCAGTTACCCGGATCGTGACACAGGGCTCTAATCATAAATTACATTCTGCGTTTTGTGGCTGGCTGACTTCAAGCCTGCATTTCACCTGTTTTTTTTTTAATCAGTCACAGAACCTGTGGAATTTCCGAGTGTCTCAGTTTAAAGGGATAGTATGGTAAATACTGTGTCGGACTCAGGGCGGTAGAGGGCCTTGCTGGGACTAGGTACTTTATATGATTGTGTGGCCTAAGGTATTTTAAGCACCTCCCTGACCACACTGCAGCACAGCACACAGAGCTGAGGGGCTGAGGAAAGCTGGTCAGAGGAGAAAAGCTGCAGCTGCTGCTGCCGCCAGGTAAGGGTAGGGGACATGGACCCCCACTGGGCCCCTCCATCAGACATGGGCCCCGGGTAATTAGTCCCCCCCCCCCCCCCTCAGTGCCCCTGGTCATACTGTCTGACCAGGAACCACTTCTGGTCCAGTTATACCTGGACAATGTTAAGAGGCACCCAGTTCTCTGCACTCACACCTGCAATTACCTGTGATGCAGGCATTGGGTGTAAAGAGTTGGCTGATTCTAAACATTGTCCCGGCATAAATGGAATGAAAGTGGTTCCCTGGTCAGCCAATTTGCGTTTCCAGCAAGTTTACTTTATGTTATTCTATTTAATAATGTGCTTGCAATCTTCTGTACCAATCGAGTATTGAAACTGAAATTGAGGTTTATGGGGTCGCTGGAGGCGCAAATTATTTAATAAACAAAGTGATATTTATACTTAGGCTCAAACACCTCTAAATAGCATTAATTAAGGCAGCTTGAACTATGTGTCATACAATAAGTCTGGCGTTTTCGTGAGCCTACTATGTGCATTATGCAATAATATGCTCACAACCCTTTGAGTTAGTGCAGCATTAAGACTAAGGGGGACATTTACGAAGCAGTGATAAGAGCGGAGAAGTGGGCCAGTGGAAAAGTTGCCCCATCAATCAATCAGCAGCTCTGTATAATTTTATAGTATGCAAATGATAGATGTTATTTCAGTGCTGATTGGTTGCCATGGGCAACTTCTTCACTGGCTCACTTCTCCACTCTTATCACTGCTTAGTAAATATCCCCTAATAGTCAAATCTCAAAGGGGTGCTCACAATCCCCCAAATAAATGCAGTATTAAAACTGATAATCAAGTATTAAGGGGGTAGTTATATTTAGAGCAATCCAGTAAACAGTGTAGTATTTGTATCAAATGGCCAATCTTATCCCAGAAAATATCTATTGTGACAGACTGAAGTATTTGTCATATAATAAATCTGTGCTTGAATGAGATTACCATTCATTGACAGTTTAAACAATGGCCCTCATTCCGAGTTGTTCGCTCGCAAGCTGCTTTTAGCAGTTTTGCACACGCTAAGCCGCCGCCTACTGGGAGTGAATCTTAGCATAGTAGATTTGCAAACGAAAGATTAGCAGATTTGCGAATAGACAGTTCTTAGCAGTTTCTGAGTAGCTCGAGACTTACTCTGCCACTGCGATCAGTTCAGTCAGTTTCGTTCCTGGTTTGACGTCACAAACACACCCAGCGTTCG
Organism: Pseudophryne corroboree; assembly: GCF_028390025.1. Classification (NCBI taxonomy): domain Eukaryota; kingdom Metazoa; phylum Chordata; class Amphibia; order Anura; family Myobatrachidae; genus Pseudophryne; species Pseudophryne corroboree. Next base: position 558,933,754 of record NC_086446.1, on the reverse strand, counting down.
CCCAGACACTCCCCCCTTTCTTCAGACACTCCCGCGTTTTTCCCAGAAACGGCAGTGTTTTTTCGCACTCACCCATAAAACGGCCAGTTTCCGCCCAGAAACACCCACTTCCTGTCAATCACACTACGATCACCAGAACGAAGAAAAAACCTTGTAATGCCGTGAGTAAAATACCTAACTTAATAGCAAATTTACTTGGCGCAGTCGCACTGCGGACATTGCGCATGCGCATTAGCGACTAATCGCTCCATTGCGGAAAAAAAATAACGAGCGAACAACTCGGAATGACCACCAATGTTGTGCGATGTAATAAATATATAGCTATTAGTAACTTGCAAGATTGAATCATATTTGTATAAATTAATTCCATTGTAACTCAGTGGTATTAAATGGAGTGGTTTTGAACATTATATGATATAATTTATACAGATTTATTAACATCTAATAACACTCCTATTACTGGGAACTTGAAGTAAGAATAATTACTGTTGGCTATCATCAAAGATGAGATCCTGTATGCCCTCTTTTTGCCTATAGTCAAAACTCTGGCTCATACATTAGTATGACTGGAAAGGCTCTGCCTCACCCCACCGCACGTCACTGATTATATATAATATTAAGACACTGTAAACACTACTTTCTACAGCCCATTTTTTCATGCCCATCATTGTACAACCTTTATCAGCTGATTTATTTTTTAGCCTGTGTTAGATTTATCAATGCACCAAAGGTCCAAGTGATCAATAGTATTCCTTATTATGCACCAAACATTTTAATATATGTTAAAAAAAATATGCACTAGTACAAAATATTCAATCTGAGCTTTCTTCTATTTTCTGATTAGTTGTAAGCATTTCCAGTATACTGTATATGATTCTGAGTGTTGATTTACTGGTCTGCAAGATTTCTAACTGGCTCTAATACAATATACAGATAGCTTCTACTGTTTTCTCAATACTAGACCATATTATTTTGTGTGCTTATATAATAGCAGTAGCAGTTTTTGGAATTTGCAGTTATTAGATACAGATGTAGATTTTTAAGTCTCCGAGTATGAAGTGGTTTTTTTTTTCCTTTTCCTATCTTGATTACAGTGTGTAAAATTTTCTTGGAAAACAATGATTCCAAAGCTTTGAGGTACTGCCAAAGAAAAGATACATTCAATTCCCTGTGATTTCCTCCTCGCTTTCTGCGTATAAATCTGCTCAGGGAAAAGCAAACAGCAAAGCTGAGGGAAGCACGCCACTACATACAAAGCCAACATCCTCTTAAATTTTCTAGTGTTCCTTTCACAATGTGAGTACAGAGAGCAATGGGATGTTTGATGTTAGGCAAATAAAAGACAAAAAAAAATCTCTGGAAATATTTGCTGAATAAGGCAACCGGCAGATTTGATGAAGGGATAACATGTCTGTTTTAGATTTTCTACTTTTTATGTGCACAACAACCCAGATATCACATTTCAAGGCAAACAAATGTAAATTAAGCAGGCTTACAGGATGAGATGAACTGGGTCTTTATTAGTAGTTATATTAATTATTACTGAGGGCACTCCTAGCTATTGACTTTGTGGCAGGGCAGCACCCCTACCACCCATGTATACTTTTGTGTCAATGTGCCATAGCTAAGTTTTATTGTACAAGTGGTTTTTGATAATAATATAGTTGCATTTAGACAACCACAGCCAATAAACATTGTTTTATTATACAATCATGTGGTATCGATTAGAGATGAGCGGGTTCGGTTTCTTTGAATCCGAACCCGCACGAACTTCACTTTTTTTTTCACGGGTCCGAGCGACTCGGATCTTCCCGCCTTGCTCGGTTAACCCGAGCGCGCCCGAACGTCATCATGACGCTGTCGGATTCTCGCGAGACTCGGATTCTATATAAGGAGCCGCGCGTCGCCGCCATTTTCACACGTGCATTGAGATTGATAGGGAGAGGACGTGGCTGGCGTCCTCTCCATTAGAATAGATTAGAAGAGAGAGAGAGAGAGATTGTGCAGACAGAGTTTACCACAGTGACCAGTGCAGTTGTTGTTAAGTTAACTTTTATTTAATATATCCGTTCTCTGCTATATCCGTTCTCTGCCTGAAAAAAACGATACACAGCAGTCACACAGTGTGACTCAGTCTGTGTGCACTCAGCTCAGCCCAGTGTGCTGCACATCAATGTATAAAAGCTTATAATAATTGTGGGGGAAACTGGGGAGCACTGCAGGTTGTTATAGCAGGAGCCAGGAGTACATAATATTATATTAATTTAAAATTAAACAGTGCACAATTTTGCTGCAGGAGTGCCACTGCCAGTGTGACTAGTGGTGACCAGTGCCTGACCACCAGTATAGTAGTATATTGTTGTATACTATCTCTTTATCAACCAGTCTATATTAGCAGCAGACACAGTACAGTGCGGTAGTTCACGGCTGTGGCTACCTCTGTGTCGGCAGTCGGCACTCGGCAGGCAGTCCGTCCATCCATAATTGTATAATTATATACCACCTAACCGTGGTATTTTTTTTTCTTTCTTTATACCGTCGTCATAGTCATACTAGTTGTTACGAGTATACTACTATCTCTTTATCAACCAGTGTACAGTGCGGTAGTTCACGGCTGTGGCTACCTCTGTGTCGGCAGTCGGCAGGCAGTCCGTCCATCCATAATTGTATTATTATAATATATACCACCTAACCGTGGTTTTTTTTTCATTCTTTATACCGTCATAGTGTCATACTAGTTGTTACGAGTATACTACTATCTCTTTATCAACCAGTGTACAGTGCGGTAGTTCACGGCTGTGGCTACCTCTGTGTCGGCAGTCGGCAGGCAGTCCGTCCATCCATAATTGTATTATAATATATACCACCTAACCGTGGTTTTTTTTTCATTCTTTATACCGTCATAGTGTCATACTAGTTGTTACGAGTATACTACTATCTCTTTATCAACCAGTGTACAGTGCGGTAGTTCACGGCTGTGGCTACCTCTGTGTCGGCAGTCGGCAGGCAGTCCGTCCATCCATAATTGTATTATTATAATATATACCACCTAACCGTGGTTTTTTTTTCATTCTTTATACCGTCATAGTCAGTCATACTAGTTGTTACGAGTATACTACTATCTCTTTATCAACCAGTGTACAGTGCGGTAGTTCACGGCTGTGGCTACCTCTGTGTCGGCACTCGGCAGGCAGTCCGTCCATCCATAATTGTATTATAATATATACCACCTAACCGTGGTTTTTTTTTCATTCTTTATACCGTCATAGTGTCATACTAGTTGTTACGAGTATACTACTATCTCTTTATCAACCAGTGTACAGTGCGGTAGTTCACGGCTGTGGCTACCTCTGTGTCGGCAGTCGGCAGGCAGTCCGTCCATCCATAATTGTATTATAATATATACCACCTAACCGTGGTTTTTTTTTCATTCTTTATACCGTCATAGTGTCATACTAGTTGTTACGAGTATACTACTATCTCTTTATCAACCAGTGTACAGTGCGGTAGTTCACGGCTGTGGCTACCTCTGTGTCGGCAGTCGGCAGGCAGTCCGTCCATCCATAATTGTATTATAATATATACCACCTAACCGTGGTTTTTTTTTCATTCTTTATACCGTCATAGTCAGTCATACTAGTTGTTACGAGTATACTACTATCTCTTTATCAACCAGTGTACAGTGCGGTAGTTCACGGCTGTGGCTACCTCTGTGTCGGAACTCGGCAGGCAGTCCGTCCATCCATAATTGTATTACAATATATACCACCTAACCGTGGTTTTTTTTTCATTCTTTATACCGTCATAGTCAGTCATACTAGTTGTTACGAGTATACTACTATCTCTTTATCAACCAGTGTACAGTGCGGTAGTTCACGGCTGTGGCTACCTCTGTGTCGGAACTCGGCAGGCAGTCCGTCCATCCATAATTGTATTACAATATATACCACCTAACCGTGGTTTTTTTTTCATTCTTTATACCGTCATAGTCAGTCATACTAGTTGTTACGAGTATACTACTATCTCTTTATCAACCAGTGTACAGTGCGGTAGTTCACGGCTGTGGCTACCTCTGTGTCGGAACTCGGCAGGCAGTCCGTCCATCCATAATTGTATTATTATAATATATACCACCTAACCGTGGTTTTTTTTTCATTCTTTATACCGTCATAGTGTCATACTAGTTGTTACGAGTATACTACTATCTCTTTATCAACCAGTGTACAGTGCGGTAGTTCACGGCTGTGGCTACCTCTGTGTCGGCAGTCGGCACGCAGTCCGTCCATCCATAATTGTATTATAATATATACCACCTAACCGTGGTTTTTTTTTCATTCTTTATACCGTCATAGTCAGTCATACTAGTTGTTACGAGTATACTACTATCTCTTTATCAACCAGTGTACAGTGCGGTAGTTCACGGCTGTGGCTACCTCTGTGTCGGAACTCGGCAGGCAGTCCGTCCATCCATAATTGTATTACAATATATACCACCTAACCGTGGTTTTTTTTCCATTCTTTATACCGTCATAGTCAGTCATACTAGTTGTTACGAGTATACTACTATCTCTTTATCAACCAGTGTACAGTGCGGTAGTTCACGGCTGTGGCTACCTCTGTGTCGGAACTCGGCAGGCAGTCCGTCCATCCATAATTGTATTATTATAATATATACCACCTAACCGTGGTTTTTTTTTTCATTCTTTATACCGTCATAGTGTCATACTAGTTGTTACGAGTATACTACTATCTCTTTATCAACCAGTGTACAGTGCGGTAGTTCACGGCTGTGGCTACCTCTGTGTCGGCAGTCGGCAGGCAGTCCGTCCATCCATAATTGTATTATAATATATACCACCTAACCGTGGTTTTTTTTTCATTCTTTATACCGTCATAGTCAGTCATACTAGTTGTTACGAGTATACTACTATCTCTTTATCAACCAGTGTACAGTGCGGTAGTTCACGGCTGTGGCTACCTCTGTGTCGGAACTCGGCAGGCAGTCCGTCCATCCATAATTGTATTACAATATATACCACCTAACCGTGTTTTTTTTTTCATTCTTTATACCGTCATAGTCAGTCATACTAGTTGTTACGAGTATACTACTATCTCTTTATCAACCAGTGTACAGTGCGGTAGTTCACGGCTGTGGCTACCTCTGTGTCGGCACTCGGCAGGCAGTCCGTCCATCCATAATTGTATTACAATATATACCACCTAACCGTGGTTTTTTTATACCACCTAACCGTGGCAGTCCGTCCATAATTGTATACTAGTATCCAATCCATCCATCTCCATTGTTTACCTGAGGTGCCTTTTAGTTCTGCCTATAAAATATGGAGAACAAAAAAGTTGAGGTTCCAAAATTAGGGAAAGATCAAGATCCACTTCCACCTCGTGCTGAAGCTGCTGCCACTAGTCATGGCCGAGACGATGAAATGCCAGCAACGTCGTCTGCCAAGGCCGATGCCCAATGTCATAGTACAGAGCATGTCAAATCCAAAACACCAAATATCAGAAAAAAAAGGACTCCAAAACCTAAAATAAAATTGTCGGAGGAGAAGCGTAAACTTGCCAATATGCCATTTACCACACGGAGTGGCAAGGAACGGCTGAGGCCCTGGCCTATGTTCATGGCTAGTGGTTCAGTTTCACATGAGGATGGAAGCACTCAGCCTCTCGCTAGAAAACTGAAAAGACTCAAGCTGGCAAAAGCACCGCAAAGAACTGTGCGTTCTTTGAAATCCCAAATCCACAAGGAGAGTCCAATTGTGTCGTTTGCGATGCCTGACCTTCCCAACACTGGACGTGAAGAGCATGCGCCTTCCACTATTTGCATGCCCCCTGCAAGTGCTGGAAGGAGCACCCGCAGTCCAGTTCCTGATAGTCAGATTGAAGATGTCAGTGTTGAAGTACACCAGGATGAGGAGGATATGGGTGTTGCTGGCGCTGGGGAGGAAATTGACCAGAAGGATTCTGATGGTGAGGTGGTTTGTTTAAGTCAGGCACCCGGGGAGACACCTGTTGTCCGTGGGAGGAATATGGCCGTTGACATGCCAGGTGAAAATACCCAAAAAATCAGCTCTTCGGTGTGGAGGTATTTCACCAGAAATGCGGACAACAGGTGTCAAGCCGTGTTTTCCCTTTGTCAAGCTGTAATAAGTAGGGGTAAGGACGTTAACCACCTCGGAACATCCTCCCTTATACGTCACCTGCAGCGCATTCATAATAAGTCAGTGACAAGTTCAAAAACTTTGGGTGACAGCGGAAGCAGTCCACTGACCAGTAAATCCCTTCCTCTTGTAACCAAGCTCACGCAAACCACCCCACCAACTCCCTCAGTGTCAATTTCCTCCTTCCCCAGGAATGCCAATAGTCCTGCAGGCCATGTCACTGGCAAGTCTGACGAGTCCTCTCCTGCCTGGGATTCCTCCGATGCATCCTTGCGTGTAACGCCTACTGCTGCTGGCGCTGCTGTTGTTGCCGCTGGGAGTCGATGGTCATCCCAGAGGGGAAGTCGTAAGCCCACTTGTACTACTTCCAGTAAGCAATTGACTGTTCAACAGTCCTTTGCGAGGAAGATGAAATATCACAGCAGTCATCCTACTGCAAAGCGGATAACTGAGTCCTTGACAACTATGTTGGTGTTAGACGTGCGTCCGGTATCCGCCGTTAGTTCACAGGGAACTAGACAATTTATTGAGGCAGTGTGCCCCCGTTACCAAATACCATCTAGGTTCCACTTCTCTAGGCAGGCGATACCGAGAATGTACACGGACGTCAGAAAAAGACTCACCAGTGTCCTAAAAAATGCAGTTGTACCCAATGTCCACTTAACCACGGACATGTGGACAAGTGGAGCAGGGCAGGGTCAGGACTATATGACTGTGACAGCCCACTGGGTAGATGTATGGACTCCCGCCGCAAGAACAGCAGCGGCGGCACCAGTAGCAGCATCTCGCAAACGCCAACTCTTTCCTAGGCAGGCTACGCTTTGTATCACCGCTTTCCAGAATACGCACACAGCTGAAAACCTCTTACGGCAACTGAGGAAGATCATCGCGGAATGGCTTACCCCAATTGGACTCTCCTGTGGATTTGTGGCATCGGACAACGCCAGCAATATTGTGTGTGCATTAAATATGGGCAAATTCCAGCACGTCCCATGTTTTGCACATACCTTGAATTTGGTGGTGCAGAATTTTTTAAAAAACGACAGGGGCGTGCAAGAGATGCTGTCGGTGGCCAGAAAAATTGCGGGACACTTTCGGCGTACAGGCACCACGTACAGAAGACTGGAGCACCACCAAAAACTACTGAACCTGCCCTGCCATCATCTGAAGCAAGAAGTGGTAACGAGGTGGAATTCAACCCTCTATATGCTTCAGAGGTTGGAGGAGCAGCAAAAGGCCATTCAAGCCTATACAATTGAGCACGATATAGGAGATGGAATGCACCTGTCTCAAGTGCAGTGGAGAATGATTTCAACGTTGTGCAAGGTTCTGATGCCCTTTGAACTTGCCACACGTGAAGTCAGTTCAGACACTGCCAGCCTGAGTCAGGTCATTCCCCTCATCAGGCTTTTGCAGAAGAAGCTGGAGGCATTGAAGAAGGAGCTAACACGGAGCGATTCCGCTAGGCATGTGGGACTTGTGGATGCAGCCCTTAATTCGCTTAACAAGGATTCACGGGTGGTCAATCTGTTGAAATCAGAGCACTACATTTTGGCCACCGTGCTCGATCCTAGATTTAAAGCCTACCTTGGATCTCTCTTTCCGGCAGACACAGGTCTGCTGGGGTTGAAAGACCTGCTGGTGACAAAATTGTCAAGTCAAGCGGAACGCGACCTGTCAACATCTCCTCCTTCACATTCTCCCGCAACTGGGGGTGCGAGGAAAAGGCTCAGAATTCCGAGCCCACCCGCTGGCGGTGATGCAGGGCAGTCTGGAGCGACTGCTGATGCTGACATCTGGTCCGGACTGAAGGACCTGACAACGATTACGGACATGTCGTCTACTGTCACTGCATATGATTCTCTCAACATTGATAGAATGGTGGAGGATTATATGAGTGACCGCATCCAAGTAGGCACGTCACACAGTCCGTACTTATACTGGCAGGAAAAAGAGGCAATTTGGAGGCCCTTGCACAAACTGGCTTTATTCTACCTAAGTTGCCCTCCCACAAGTGTGTACTCCGAAAGAGTGTTTAGTGCCGCCGCTCACCTTGTCAGCAATCGGCGTACGAGGTTACATCCAGAAAATGTGGAGAAGATGATGTTCATTAAAATGAATTATAATCAATTCCTCCGCGGAGACATTGACCAGCAGCAATTGCCTCCACAAAGTACACAGGGAGCTGAGATGGTGGATTCCAGTGGGGACGAATTGATAATCTGTGAGGAGGGGGATGTACACGGTGATATATCGGAGGGTGAAGATGAGGTGGACATCTTGCCTCTGTAGAGCCAGTTTGTGCAAGGAGAGATTAATTGCTTCTTTTTTGGGGGGGGTCCAAACCAACCCGTCATATCAGTCACAGTCGTGTGGCAGACCCTGTCACTGAAATGATGGGTTGGTTAAAGTGTGCATGTCCTGTTTTGTTTATACAACATAAGGGTGGGTGGGAGGGCCCAAGGATAATTCCATCTTGCACCTCTTTTTTCTTTTCTTTTTCTTTGCATCATGTGCTGATTGGGGAGGGTTTTTTGGAAGGGACATCCTGCGTGACACTGCAGTGCCACTCCTAGATGGGCCCGGTGTTTGTGTCGGCCACTAGGGTCGCTAATCTTACTCACACAGCTACCTCATTGCGCCTCTTTTTTTCTTTGCGTCATGTGCTGTTTGGGGAGGGTTTTTTGGAAGGGACATCCTGCGTGACACTGCAGTGCCACTCCTAGATGGGCCCGGTGTTTGTGTCGGCCACTAGGGTCGCTTATCTTACTCACACAGCGACCTCGGTGCAAATTTTAGGACTAAAAATAATATTGTGAGGTGTGAGGTATTCAGAATAGACTGAAAATGAGTGTAAATTATGGTTTTTGAGGTTAATAATACTTTGGGATCAAAATGACCCCCAAATTCTATGATTTAAGCTGTTTTTTAGTGTTTTTGGAAAAAAACACCCGAATCCAAAACACACCCGAATCCGACAAAAATAATTCGGTGAGGTTTTGCCAAAACGCGTTCGAACCCAAAACACGGCCGCGGAACCGAACCCAAAACCAAAACACAAAACCCGAAAAATTTCAGGCGCTCATCTCTAGTATCGATAAGAATATTAGGTTCTACAAGTATAAATTTTTATTCACCACACACAAGAACTGGTCATTCATCTCCTTCTTGGTAGCACTTATAACACTTCAGTATAAATGCATATGCAGTACCCCATTATGTGGGGTATTATGGCTGCTGCACAGCATTGCACTTTACTGGACATGCACAAACCGAGAATCAGCATTGGCATGTATGCAAGCAGAGCAGGGTCCCATGATTAGCATTTAGGCCCAGATTTATCAAGCCTTGGAGTGTTATAAATTGCACGGTGATAAAGTACCAGCAAATCCGCTCCTAACTGACATGTTATGGGCTGTGTTTGAAAAATGACAGTTATGAGCTGATTGGTTGGTACTTTATGGCCGTGTAATTTATCACTCTGCAAGGCTTGATAAATCTGGGCCTTAGTCTGAGGTACCTGAAGCAGGGAGCAGGCTGTTCTGCCTACTTCTCCTCTCAGCCACAGCACATACAGGAGCAGGAGCATAAAAGGACTATGACAGACATTTGGGGGCCCCCATGAGACTGGAGCTGTGGTTGGAGGTGACCCAATAGTCTAAGCAAGGCACCAGCCCCTGGAAGTGTGCCAACTTTCCAGACCTATCCAGACAGTAAATGGTGTTGCCACAGTACTGAAAACAAGGTGTGTAGCATCGTAATTCATACTGGGGAGTCCCATAAATCATTGAATTTATTAAAAAAAGAAGACAGTTTACCATCCTTCTATATTAGGAACAGGTACTAATATTATTGGTTGACAGATTATTAACCTATTATGCAGCAGAGACAACAACTAAGCTCAAATGCAGCAGAGATAGCTAAGCGCCTTGAGTCCTGCTGGAGAAAGAGCACTATATAAATAAAAGTATTACTATTAATAATATTATTATTATTATTATTATTATTATTATTATTTTTATTATTATTATCTCATAAACAGCAGAGAAACTCATAACCTCAGTCCTGTTAACCGCAGCACCTATTGAGATGTAAAAGAAAATAAGGGCTTCTGCTCTTAATACAGGGTGGATGCATATATAACTATTGGAGAATTCAGAGACCTATAATTGAATTCTAGTTGTGTATAGCAAACCAGATGTATTAAGTTGGGAGAAATGATAAAGCAGTGATAAGTGGAAGGTGATAATGCACCATCCAATCAGCTCCTGTCAGTTTACATATTGGAGCTGATTTGCTAGTGCGTTATTACCTTGCGCTTATCACTGCTTTATCACCTCTGCAGGTTTAATACATCTGCAACTAATTCTTCCAGTGCACTACCACAAAAACATATGGCTATTAATAGACTGAGTTAATATATTGACAGTCTTTAAAGTAAGTACCATTGATTGTCTTAGACAATATCTAAGGATAAATAAAATATAAGTCAAATATATATAAAGTAAGGTTAAATACGGTAGTTTTAACAAAGCTTATGCTACCTTAGAATTATTAAAATTAGATGCTTCAATGTTTCAGGAAGCACTATAGTGTATTATTAGTGTATTATTAGTGTATAAAGGGTGCAATTCATGCTTGTAAGTAAAGCAAAAAGCAAGCAACTGGGCAACCATGTTGCTCTGCAGATGGAGAGAGTGCAGAGAGATTTAGGGGGACAGTTACTAAGCAGTGATAAGAGCGGAGAAGTGAACCAGTGGAGAAGTTGCCCATGGAAACCAATCAGCACTGAAGTAACATCTATCATTTGCATACTATGAAATGATACAGAGCTGCTGATTGGTTGGTGGGGCAATTTCTCCACTGGCTCACTTCTCCGCGCTTATCACTTCTTAGTAAATGTCCCCCCTTAGATTTGGGTGGGATGTGTTCAAACTGAAATCTAAATTGCAGTGTAAAAATAAAGCTGTCAAACATTTGTGAGTTGCATGCAAAAGCAGCCAGTTTTTACCCTGCACAGAATAAAAATAAATGTATTTGCTCTTCTTGCATCGTGTGTTCAAGCCACAAAGTTGTTGTTTTGTTTTTGCTTTACTTACAAACATGAGTCAGACCCAAAGTACGAAGATAATACTTGTAAATCATGAAAATTGATTGTAGCAGTAAATGTGATATTATCTGTATGTTAGAGGAAAAACAAGTATATTGTACTAATTTAACCACTTGCCTGTCATGGTCGCATCTGATGTGACCACACCAGCAAGTGCCTTATCTGTCCTGGTAACACAGGATGTGACTAGTCAGATAAACAGTGTTTGCAGCAGCAGGGAAGAGGAGCTTCCAGCTGCTGCTGCTCTCAGGGGAACCAGAAGGCCCCACTGACTTCCTGCACCCTCCATCAGTGTTTACTGTGCTACCGATCACTGCTGATGGGTCAGCATTGCAGAACCCCCCATAGCCAGATTAAAGGGAAGGGGGGCGCAGGGCATACTTTACCCCAGGCCCCCCTCTGCCAGGGATGGAGCACACTGACATCACTAGCTCTCCCTTTTGTGCAGTAGCAGAACCAGGCTGCAAGAATGGGAACAGGGCAGTATGCATCACAGGCAGACACACAGGAGAATCAGGTTTCATGAGATTCTGATGGAGCTTCCTGACAAGAGGAGAGATAGGATGGAGGAGGGAGCTGCAAGAGACCAAGGGATCCCAGCTTCTGTCTGGTTGTCGGGGTCCTGTGCAAACTTTTATCTAATGAGAGCATGAGAGCATTTGGGTCAAGAGAGAGATATACATAGAGAGTCCTCCTGAGTCCTGTCCCAGTGTGTAGGTAGTACAGAAGCTGCTGCTATTGCATTTTTGCAAGATAAATTATAGATTTTATTTCTCTATGTGTATTTTAAGGTTGTTTAAGTTGTCTTTGTTCCACTACAGCAAAACTTTATAAAATAGTTGTCTCTCAATTAGGAGGTGCTATAAACTAGAGATGAGCGCCGGAAATTTTTCGGGTTTTGTGTTTTGGTTTTGGGTTCGGTTCCGCGGCCGTGTTTTGGGTTCAACCGCATTTTGGCAAAACCTCACCGAATTTTTTTTGTCGGATTCGGGTGTGTTTTGGATTCGGGTGTTTTTTTCAAAAAACCCTAAAAAACAGCTTAAATCATAGAATTTGGGGGTCATTTTGATCCCAAAGTATTATTAACCTCAAAAACCATAATTTACACTCATTTTCAGTCTATTCTGAATACCTCACACCTCACAATATTATTTTTAGTCCTAAAATTTGCACAGAGGTCGCTGTGTGAGTAAGATAAGCGACCCTAGTGGCCGACACAAACACCGGGCCCATCTAGGAGTGGCACTGCAGTGTCACGCAGGATGGCCCTTCCAAAAAACCCTCCCCAAACAGCACATGACGCAAAGAAAAAAAGAGGCGCAATGAGGTAGCTGACTGTGTGAGTAAGATAAGCGACCCTAGTGGCCGACACAAACACCGGGCCCATCTAGGAGTGGCACTGCAGTGTCACGCAGGATGGCCCTTCCAAAAAACCCTCCACAAACAGCACATGACGCAAAGAAAAAAAGAGGCGCAATGAGGTAGCTGACTGTGTGAGTAAGATAAGCGACCCTAGTGGCCGACACAAACACCGGGCCCATCTAGGAGTGGCACTGCAGTGTCACGCAGGATGGCCCTTCCAAAAAACCCTACCCAAACAGCACATGACGCAAAGAAAAAAAGAGGCGCAATGAGGTAGCTGACTGTGTGAGTAAGATAAGCGACCCTAGTGGCCGACACAAACACCGGGCCCATCTAGGAGTGGCACTGCAGTGTCACGCAGGATGGCCCTTCCAAAAAACCCTCCCCAAACAGCACATGACGCAAAGAAAAAAAGAGGCGCAATGAGGTAGCTGACTGTGTGAGTAAGATAAGCGACCCTAGTGGCCGACACAAACACCGGGCCCATCTAGGAGTGGCACTGCAGTGTCACGCAGGATGGCCCTTCCAAAAAACCCTCCCCAAACAGCACATGACGCAAAGAAAAAAAGAGGCGCAATGAGGTAGCTGACTGTGTGAGTAAGATAAGCGACCCTAGTGGCCGACACAAACACCGGGCCCATCTAGGAGTGGCACTGCAGTGTCACGCAGGATGGCCCTTACAAAAAAACCTCCCCAAACAGCACATGACGCAAAGAAAAAAAGAGGCGCAATGAGGTAGCTGACTGTGTGAGTAAGATAAGCGACCCTAGTGGCCGACACAAACACCGGGCCCATCTAGGAGTGGCACTGCAGTTTCACGCAGGATGGCCCTTCCAAAAAACCCTCCCCAAACAGCACATGACGCAAAGAAAAAAAGAGGCGCAATGAGGTAGCTGACTGTGTGAGTAAGATAAGCGACCCTAGTGGCCGACACAAACACCGGGCCCATCTAGGAGTGGCACTGCAGTGTCACGCAGGATGGCCCTTCCAAAAAACCCTCCCCAAACAGCACATGACGCAAAGAAAAAAAGAGGCGCAATGAGGTAGCTGACTGTGTGAGTAAGATAAGCGACCCTAGTGGCCGACACAAACACCGGGCCCATCTAGGAGTGGCACTGCAGTGTCACGCAGGATGGCCCTTCCAAAAAACCCTACCCAAAAAGCACATGACGCAAAGAAAAAAAGAGGCGCAATGAGGTAGCTGACTGTGTGAGTAAGATAAGCGACCCTAGTGGCCGACACAAACACCGGGCCCATCTAGGAGTGGCACTGCAGTGTCACGCAGGATGGCCCTTCCAAAAAACCCTCCCCAAACAGCACATGACGCAAAGAAAAATTAAAGAAAAAAGAGGTGCAAGATGGAATTGTCCTTGGGCCCTCCCACCCACCCTTATGTTGTATAAACAGGACATGCACACTTTAACCAACCCATCATTTCAGTGACAGGGCCTGCCACACGACTGTGACTGAAATGACGGGTTGGTTTGGACCCCCACCAAAAAAGAAGCAATTAATCTCTCCTTGCACAAACTGGCTCTACAGAGGCAAGATGTCCACCTCATCATCATCCTCCGATATATCACCGTGTACATCCCCCTCCTCACAGATTATCAATTCGTCCCCACTGGAATCCACCATCTCAGCTCCCTGTGTACTTTGTGGAGGCAATTGCTGCTGGTCAATGTCTCCACGGAGGAATTGATTATAATTCATTTTAATGAACATCATCTTCTCCACATTTTCTGGATGTAACCTCGTACGCCGATTGCTGACAAGGTGAGCGGCGGCACTAAACACTCTTTCGGAGTACACACTTGTGGGAGGGCAACTTAGGTAGAATAAAGCCAGTTTGTGCAAGGGCCTTCAAATTGCCTCTTTTTCCTGCCAGTATAAGTACGGACTGTGTGACGTGCCTACTTGGATGCGGTCACTCATATAATCCTCCACCATTCTTTCAATGGTGAGAGAATCATATGCAGTGACAGTAGACGACATGTCCGTAATCGTTGTCAGGTCCTTCAGTCCGGACCAGATGTCAGCATCAGCAGTCGCTCCAGACTGCCCTGCATCACCGCCAGCGGGTGGGCTCGGAATTCTGAGCCTTTTCCTCGCACCCCCAGTTGCGGGAGAATGTGAAGGAGGAGATGTTGACAGGTCGCGTTCCGCTTGACTTGACAATTTTCTCACCAGCAGGTCTTTGAACCCCAGCAGACTTGTGTCTGCCGGAAAGAGAGATCCAAGGTAGGCTTTAAATCTAGGATCGAGCACGGTGGCCAAAATGTAGTGCTCTGATTTCAACAGATTGACCACCCGTGAATCCTTGTTAAGCGAATTAAGGGCTCCATCCACAAGTCCCACATGCCTAGCGGAATCGCTCCGTGTTAGCTCCTCCTTCAATGTCTCCAGCTTCTTCTGCAAAAGCCTGATGAGGGGAATGACCTGACTCAGGCTGGCAGTGTCTGAACTGACTTCACGTGTGGCAAGTTCAAAGGGCATCAGAACCTTGCACAACGTTGAAATCATTCTCCATTGCGCTTGAGACAGGTGCATTCCACCTCCTATATCGTGCTCAATTGTATAGGCTTGAATGGCCTTTTGCTGCTCCTCCAACCCCTGAAGCATATAGAGGGTTGAATTCCACCTCGTTACCACTTCTTGCTTCAGATGATGGCAGGGCAGGTTCAGTAGTTTTTGGTGGTGCTCCAGTCTTCTGTACGTGGTGCCTGTACGCCGAAAGTGTCCCGCAATTCTTCTGGCCACCGACAGCATCTCTTGCACGCCCCTGTCGTTTTTTTAAAAATTCTGCACCACCAAATTCAAGGTATGTGCAAAACATGGGACGTGCTGGAATTTGCCCATATTTAATGCACACACAATATTGCTGGCGTTGTCCGATGCCACAAATCCACAGGAGAGTCCAATTGGGGTAAGCCATTCCGCGATGATCTTCCTCAGTTGCCGTAAGAGGTTTTCAGCTGTGTGCGTATTCTGGAAAGCGGTGATACAAAGCGTAGCCTGCCTAGGAAAGAGTTGGCGTTTGCGAGATGCTGCTACTGGTGCCGCCGCTGCTGTTCTTGCGGCGGGAGTTTATACATCTACCCAGTGGGCTGTCACAGTCATATAGTCCTGACCCTGCCCTGCTCCACTTGTCCACATGTCCGTGGTTAAGTGGACATTGGGTACAACTGCATTTTTTAGGACACTGGTGAGTCTTTTTCTGACGTCCGTGTACATTCTCGGTATCGCCTGCCTAGAGAAGTGGAACCTAGATGGTATTTGGTAACGGGGGCACACTGCCTCAATAAATTGTCTAGTTCCCTGTGAACTAACGGCGGATACCGGACGCACGTCTAACACCAACATAGTTGTCAAGGCCTCAGTTATCCGCTTTGCAGCAGGATGACTGCTGTGATATTTCATCTTCCTCGCAAAGGACTGTTGGACAGTCAATTGCTTACTGGAAGTAGTACAAGTGGGCTTACGACTTCCCCTCTGGGATGACCATCGACTCCCAGCAGCAACAACAGCAGCGCCAGCAGCAGTAGGCGTTACACGCAAGGATGCATCGGAGGAATCCCAGGCAGGAGAGGACTCGTCAGAATTGCCAGTGACATGGCCTGCAGGACTATTGGCATTCCTGGGGAAGGAGGAAATTGACACTGAGGGAGTTGGTGGGGTGGTTTGCGTGAGCTTGGTTACAAGAGGAAGGGATTTACTGGTCAGTGGACTGCTTCCGCTGCCGCCCAAAGTTTTTGAACTTGTCACTGACTTATGATGAATGCGCTGCAGGTGACGTATAAGGGAGGATGTTCCGAGGTGGTTAACGTCCTTACCCCTACTTATTACAGCTTGACAAAGGCAACACACGGCTTGACACCTGTTGTCCGCTTTTCTGTTGAAATACCTCCACACTGAAGAGCTGATTTTTTTGGTATTTTCACCAGGCATGTCAACGGCCATATTCCTCCCACGGACAACAGGTGTCTCCCCGGGTGCCTGACTTAAACAAACCACCTCACCATCAGAATCCTCCTGGTCAATTTCCTCCCCAGCGCCAGCAACACCCATATCCTCCTCATCCTGGTGTACTTCAACATCTTCATCTTCAATCTGACTATCAGGAACTGGACTGCGGGTGCTCCTTCCAGCACTTGCAGGGGGCGTGCAAATGGTGGAAGGCGCATGCTCTTCACGTCCAGTGTTGGGAAGGTCAGGCATCGCAACCGACACAATTGGACTCTCCTTGTGGATTTGGGATTTCGAAGAACGCACAGTTCTTTGCGGTGCTTTTGCCAGCTTGAGTCTTTTCAGTTTTCTAGCGAGAGGCTGAGTGCTTCCATCCTCATGTGAAGCTGAACCACTAGCCATGAACATAGGCCAGGGCCTCAGCCGTTCCTTGCCACTCCGTGTGGTAAATGGCATATTGGCAAGTTTACGCTTCTCCTCCGACAATTTTATTTTAGGTTTTGGAGTCCTTTTTTTACTGATATTTGGTGTTTTGGATTTGACATGCTCTGTACTATGACATTGGGCATCGGCCTTGGCAGACGACGTTGCTGGCATTTCATCGTCTCGGCCATGACTAGTGGCAGCAGCTTCAGCACGAGGTGGAAGTGGATCTTGATCTTTCCCTAATTTTGGAACCTCAACATTTTTGTTCTCCATATTTTAATAGGCACAACTAAAAGGCACCTCAGGTAAACAATGGAGATGGATGGATACTAGTATACTTATGGATGGACTGCCGAGTGCCGACACAGAGGTAGCTACAGCCGTGTACTATTGTACTGTACTGTGTCTGCTGCTAATATAGACTGGATGATAATGAGATGTAGTATGTATGTATAAAGAAGAAAGAAAAAAAAACCACGGGTAGGTGGTATACAATTATGGATGGACTGCCGAGTGCCAACACAGAGGTAGCTACAGCCGTGGACTACCGTACTGTGTCTGCTGCTAATATAGACTGGTTGATAATGAGATGTAGTATGTATAAAGAAGAAAGAAAAAAAACCACGGGTAGGTGGTATACAATTATGGACGGACTGCCGAGTGCCGACACAGAGGTAGCTACAGCCGTGGACTACCGTACTGTACTGTGTCTGCTGCTAATATAGACTGGATGATAATGAGATGTAGTATGTATAAAGAAGAAAGAAAAAAAACCCACGGGTAGGTGGTATACAATTATGGACGGACTGCCGAGTGCCGACACAGAGGTAGCTACAGCCGTGGACTATTGTACTGTACTGTGTCTGCTGCTAATATAGACTGGATGATAATGAGATGTAGTATGTATAAAGAAGAAAGAAAAAAAAACAACGGGTAGGTGGTATACAATTATGGATGGACTGCCGAGTGCCGACACAGAGGTAGCTACAGCCGTGGACTACCGTACTGTACTGTGTCTGCTGCTAATATAGACTGGATGATAATGAGATGTAGTATGTATAAAGAAGAAAGAAAAAAAAAACCACGGGTAGGTGGTATACAATTATGGACGGACTGCCGAGTGCCGACACAGAGGTAGCTACAGCCGTGGACTACCGTACTGTACTGTGTCTGCTGCTAATATAGACTGGATGATAATGAGATGTAGTATGTATAAAGAAGAAAGAAAAAAAACCACGGGTAGGTGGTATACAATTATGGACGGACTGCCGAGTGCCGACACAGAGGTAGCTACAGCCGAGGACTACCGTACTGTACTGTGTCTGCTGCTAATATAGACTGGATGATAATGAGATGTAGTATGTATAAAGAAGAAAGTAAAAAAAACCACGGGTAGGTGGTATACAATTATGGACGGACTGCCGAGTGCCGACACAGAGGTAGCTACAGCCGTGGACTACCGTACTGTGTCTGCTGCTAATATAGACTGGTTGATAATGAGATGTAGTATGTATAAAGAAGAAAGAAAAAAAAAACCACGGGTAGGTGGTATACAATTATGGACTGACTGCCGAGTGCCGACACAGAGGTAGCTACAGCCGTGGACTACCGTACTGTACTGTGTCTGCTGCTAATATAGACTGGATGATAATGAGATGTAGTATGTATAAAGAAGAAAGAAAAAAAAAACCACGGGTAGGTGGTATACAATTATGGACGGACTGCCGAGTGCCGACACAGAGGTAGCTACAGCCGTGGACTACCGTACTGTGTCTGCTGCTAATATAGACTGGTTGATAATGAGATGTAGTATGTATAAAGAAGAAAGAAAAAAAAAACCACGGGTAGGTGGTATACAATTATGGACGGACTGCCGAGTGCCGACACAGAGGTAGCTACAGCCGTGGACTACCGTACTGTACTGTGTCTGCTGCTAATATAGACTGGATGATAATGAGATGTAGTATGTATAAAGAAGAAAGAAAAAAAAAACCACGGGTAGGTGGTATACAATTATGGATGGACTGCCGAGTGCCGACACAGAGGTAGCTACAGCCGTGAACTACCGTACTGTGTCTGCTGCGACTGGATGATAAATAATGATATAAAAAATATATATATATCACTACTGCAGCCGGACAGGTATATATTATATAATGACGGACCTGCTGGACACTGTCTGTCAGCAGAATGAGTTTTTTATTTTATAGAATAAAAAAACACCACACAAGTCACACGACGTGTGTTTAACTTTTACAGGCAGACATTCACAATACAATATAGTATACTATATACTGGTGGTCAGGTCACTGGTCAGTCACACTGGCAGTGGCACTCCTGCAGAAAAAAAGTGTGCACTGTTTAATTTTTTAATATGTACTCCTGGCTCCTGCTATAACCTAACTGCTCCCCAGTCTCCCCCACAATTAAGCTGTGTGAGCACAGTCAGATATTATACATAGATGATGCAGCAGCACACTGGGCTGAGCACAGATATGGTATGTGACTGAGTCACTGTGTATCGTTTTTTCAGGCAGAGAACGGATTATATTAAATAATATAAAACTGCACTGGTGGTCACTGGTCAGTCACTAGTATAACTAACTAATACTATCAGCAAAATTCTGCACTCTCTGTCTGAGTACTCCTCCTAAGCTCCAGTAAATGAAGTGTCACTGTCTCACTCTGTCACTAGTATAACTAACTAATACTATCAGCAAAATTCTGCACTCTCTGTCTGAGTACTCCTCCTAAGCTCCAGTAAATGAAGTGTCACTGTCTCACTCTCACTCTCCTATCTATTTCTTCTCTAAACGGAGAGGACGCCAGCCACGTCCTCTCACTATCAATCTCAATGCACGTGTAAAATGGCGGCGACGCGCGGCTCCTTATATAGAATCCGAGTCTCGCGATAGAATCCGAGCCTCGCGAGAATCCGACAGCGTCATGATGACGTTCGGGCGCGCTCGGGTTAACCGAGCAAGGCGGGAAGATCCGAGTCGCTCGGATCCGTGTAAAAAAAGCTGAAGTTCGGGCGGGTTCGGATTCCGAGGAACCGAACCCGCTCATCTCTACTATAAACAGTACCCAGGCATTATTAAATTATTAGTTTAAATCTAATATACACCATATGTTTAAAATACACAATCCATACCTCCCAGGAGGGACAAAATGCTCTCTACCTGGACTTCCTTCTTAATCTATAATTGTAATCATCTGTTAAAATATCTTTCTTATCAATAAAATAGTTGACGCCATCATATATTAAGAAGGAAGTTCAAGTGGAGAGCATTTTGTCCCCGCTGGAATGGGTCTTGTTGGGAGGTATGCACAATCTAATATACACCCCCCTTCCCCTGGGCCTCCCTGTCTTAAGTGCACCGTGCCCCTCTAAGGTTTAATCTGGCCATGGACCTCCCACCAGGTGGCTACAGACAATAGCAGTTGCTGGGGAAGTGTAAATAACCCCCCTCCCCAAGCCCCTCTTGTGTACCTGGTGGCTGTCCGGGCTATTAAAATGAAAGTTGCAATGTTTTCAATGTTCCGATGGTACCGACCAATGGGGTTTTTTTTTTACTAAAATCATTGTGGATAAGTTGAAATACATGTTCTTCACCTAATTAACTCATAAAAAAAAACGACAATTTCTTAGCGGTTTTTGGGAAAAATAATTGTCAGTTATGTGGTTAAAATACTTAATTTGACTGGCCCACAGGGATACAGGGGAAACCTCCAGTGGGCCCCATGGCTGGAAGGCCCGCCCCCTCCTCTAGGGTTCAGGTTCCAGACTGTGTACTTGAATTATACATTACACGTATGCTATATTATACAGAACAGTCCGACACTGCTGTACTCTCAGGTCATCTACAGCCAAAATAATACATGTATTACTGGTGCCCATTATTTTTGTCAGTGCGTGGGAGCCCTTACCCCTATACCAGAATAAAGATAAAGAACAGACCATCTTGCAGTAAAGAGTGAGTATCAGAAAACAGGAATGCACTTACCTAGAGTAGAGATAACACTCATGTATTCTTGGCACAAACACCACTCTCACCATACTCTCTATTGTGACAATCTGGAATATTTTACTCAGTAGAGTGTCTAGGTACTAATATCAGGGTCCATACACAGCTTTTCAGGTTCAATATATAAATTAAACTGATATTTTCCTGTCAGCATAATGTTAAATGAGAAACAACACTGCATAGCTAGCCTGGCCTCGCTTGACCTCTGGCTTCTGGCTGCTTCAGCCACACCCGGGCTCTGTACTTGGAGCAGTGTCTCTTGACTATCACAATCTCTCCTGGGCTATCTCCACATGGCAGCAGACACACTTGTCTGCTACACTCCTTCCTGGACCTGGACAGTCACCACTCGGCAACCCTTCTTTTTTTAATTATGTGGGTGGATCCCTCCAACGTCACACAGGATACATGGCTAACAACCATTATACTGTCACACTATGGGGTCTATTTACTAAGCCTTGGGTGGAGATAAAGTGGAAGGAGTTAAATGACCACCAATCAGCTCCTAACTGCCATGTCACAGGCTGGGTTTGAAAAATGACAGTAAGGAGCTGATTGGCTGGTACTTTATCTCCATCCGCTTTATCTCCATTCAAGGCTTAGTAAATAGACCCCTATATGCTCAACTGGTTAAGGGGTATGATACAACTATGTACATAATGTGTGTATAGTGTCACTAGTGCCACAAGATCATGCACTAGGGGCCTAATTCAGACCTGATCTGATCGCAGCAGCAAATTTGTTATCTAATGGGCAAAACCATGGGGGTAATTCCAAGTTGATCGCAGCAGGAAATTTTTTAGCAGTTGGGCAAAACCATGTGCACTGCAGGGGGGGCAGATATAACATGTGCAGAGAGAGTTAGATTTGGGTGGGTTATTTTGTTTCTGTGTAGGGTAAATACTGGCTGCATTATTTTTATACTGCAATTTAGATTTTAGTTTGAATACACCCCACCCAATTCTAACTCTCTCTGCACATGTTATATCTGCTCCCCCTGCAGTGCACATGGGGGGTAATTCAGACTTGATCGCTGCTGTGCGTTTTTGCACAGCGGGCGATCAGGTCTGAACTGCGCATGTGTATGCACCGCAATGTGCCAGCGAGTCAGTTGACTGCACCAGTCATCGGTGCATAGTAATGAGATTCCGCAAAAAAAGCGATTGCACTGGCGATCGCAAGGTGACTGTCAGGGAGAGGCCGTCTGTGGGTGGCAACTGACCGTTTTAAAGGAGTGTCCAGAAAAACGCAAGCGGAATCAGGCGTTTGGAGGAGGGTGTCTGACGTAGCTCTGGCCCCGATCACCAGCAATCCATCGCAGCGGCAGAGTAAGTCGTGGGCTGATGTTTGTGCAGCTCTGCTACAAATGCAAACGCACACCTGAACAGGCCGTTTTCCCTCCCCCTCTAGGTGGCAACTGCCTGATTGCAGGTCTGCAAAAAACGCACCCTAACGATCAGGTCTGAATTACCACCATGGTTTTGCCCATTAGCTAACAAATTTACTGCTGCGATCAGATCTGAATTAGGCCCTATGTTTTGAGAGAATAAACCTGATACATACCCTACAAGGGGTAAGAGTAAAGATTCAGTGTTGGAGTGTTAGTCAGCATCGGGCCAGCATGCTCTGATAATTGTTTGCCCATCCTAGAAACACCAGTTCCAAAGCAAAGTAGATTGGGTTTGTTGAAAACTTAATAAAGGCATTGCCCAATCTGAATGTATACAGTTTGAAAAAAAATTGGATTTTAGTTTCAAATTGGCTGTTTTTGATATGTGGTTTGGTCCTTAGCTCCTTCAATAATAAGGATAACTGGAGCACTGATTCAAGCATTGTGCCCACTTAATAGTTATTGTTTGGTGATCACTAGGCAATTATACTTTATTACAAAAAGCATTAACAATTTTAAATTAGAGATGTGCACAGGACATTTTTCGGGTTTTGTGTTTTGGTTTTGGATTTGGTTCCGCGGCCGTGTTTTGGATTCGGACGCGTTTTGACAAAACCTCCCTGAAAATTTTTTGTCGGATTCGGGTGTGTTTTGGATTTGGGTGTTTTTTTTCAAAATACCCTCAAAAACAGCTTAAATCATAGAATTTGGGGGTCATTTTGATCCCATAGTATTATTAACCTCAATAACCATAATTTCCACTCATTTCCAGTCTATTCTGAACACCTCACACCTCACAATATTATTTTTAGTCCTAAAATTTGCACCAAGGTCGCTGGATGACTAAGCTAAGCGACCCAAGTGGCCGGCACAAACACCTGGCCCATCTAGGAGTGGCACTGCAGTGTCAGACAGGATGGCACTTAAAAAAATTTGCCCCAAACATCACATTATGCAGAGATAAATAATAAAAAAGAGGTGCAAGATGGAATTGTCCTTGGGCCCTCCCACCCACCCTTATGTTGTATAAACAGGACATGCACACTTTAACAAACCCATCATTTCAGTGACAGGGTCTGCCACACGACTGTGGCTGAAATGACTGGTTGGTTTGGGCCCCTACCAAAAAAGAAGCAATCAATCTCTCCTTGCACAAACTGGCTCTACAGAGGCAAGATGTCCACCTCCTCCTCATCGTCCGATTCCTCATCCCTTTCACTGTGTACATCCCCCTCACCACAGATTATTAATTTATCACCACTGGAATCCACCATCTCAGGTCCCTGTGTACTTTCTGGAGGCAATTGCTGGTGAATGTCTCCATGGAGGAATTGATTATAATTCATTTCGATGAACATTATCTTCTCCACATTTTCTGGAAGTAACCTTGTACGCCAATTGTTGAAAAGGTGACTGGCTGCACTAAACACTCTTTCGGAGTACACACTGGAGGGGGGGCAAAATAGGTAAAATAAAGCCAGTTTGTGCAAGGGCCTCCAAATTGCCTCTTTTTCCTGCCAGTATATGTACTACAGTATACGTGCCTACTTGGATGCGGTCACTCATATAATTCTCCACCATTCTTTCAATGGCGACAGAATCATATGCAGTGACAGTAGACGACATGTCAGTAATCGTTGGCAGATCCTTCAGTTCGGATCAGATGTCAGCACTCGCTCCAGACTGCCCTGCATCACCGCCAGCGGGTGGGCTCGGAATTCTTAGCCTTTTCCTCGCAGCCCCAGTTGCGGGAGAATGTGAAGGAGGAGCTGTTGACGGGTCACGTTCCGCTTGACTTGACAAGTGTCTCACCAGTAGGTCTTTGCACCTCTGCACACTTGTGTCTTCTGGAAAGAGAGATACAATGTAGGTTTTAAACCTAGGATCGAGCACGGTGGCCAAAATGTAGTGCTCTGATTTCAACAGATTGACCACCCGTGAATCCTGGTTAAGCAAATTAAGGGCTCTATCCACAAGTCCCACATGCCTAGCGGAATCGCTCTGTTTTAGCTCCTCCTTCAATATCTCCAGCTTCTTCTGGAAAAGCCTGATGAGGGGAATGACCTGACTCAGGCTGGCAGTGTCTGAACTGACTTCACGTGTGGCAAGTTCAAAGGGTTGCAGAACCTTGCACAATGTTGAAATCATTCTCCACTGCACTTGAGTCAGGTGCATTCCCCCTCCTCTGCCTATATCATAGGCAGATGTATAGGCTTGAATGGCCTTTTGCTGCTCCTCCATCCTCTGAAGCATATAGAGGGTTGAATTCCACCTCGTTACCACCTCTTGCTTCAGATGATGGCGGGGCAGGTTCAGGAGTGTTTGCTGGTGCTCCAGTCTTCGGCACGCGGTGGCTGAATGCCGAAAGTGGCCCGCAATTCTTCGGGCCATCGACAGCATCTCTTGCATGCCCCTGTCATTTTTAAAAAAAATTCTGCACCACCAAATTCAATGTATGTGCAAAACATGGGACGTGCTGGAATTTGCCCACATGCAATGCACGCACAATATTGGTGGCATTGTACGATGTCACAAATCCCCAGGAGAGTCCAATTGGGATAAGCAATTCTGTGATGATGTTCCTCAGTTTCCGTAAGAGGTTGTCAGCTGTGTGCCTCTTATGAAAAGCGGTGATACAAAGCGTAGCCTGCCTAGGAACGAGTTGGCGTTTGCGAGATGCTGCTACTGGTGCCGCTGCTGCTGTTCTTGTTGCGGGAGGCAATACATCTACCCAGTAAGCTGTCACAGTCATATAGTCCTGAGTCTGCCCTGCTCCACTTGTCCACATGTCCGTGGTTAAGTGGATATTGGGTACAACTGCATTTTTTAGGACACTGGTGACTCTTTTTCTGACGTCTGTGTACATTCTCGGTATCACCTGCCTAGAGAAATGGAACCTAGATGGTATTTGGTTTCGGGGACACAGAACCTCAAGCAATTCTCTAATTCCCTGTGAATTAACGGTGGATACCGGACAAACGTTTAACACCACCACAGCTGCCAAGACCTGAGTTATCCGCTTTGCAGCAGGATGACTGCTGTGATATTCCATCTTCCTCGTAAAGGACTGTTGGACAGTCAATTGCTTACTGGAAGTAGTACAAGTGGTCTTCTGACTTCCTCTCTGGGATGATGATCGACTCCCAACAGCAACAACAGCAGCGCCAGCAGCAGTAGGCGTTACACTCAAGGATCCATCAGAGGAATCCCAGTTAGGAGAGGACTCGTCAGACTTGCCAGTGACATGGCCTGCAGGACTATTGGCGTTCCTGTCTAAGGAGGAAATTGACACTGAGGGAGTTGGTGGTGTGGTTTGCAGGAGCTTGGGTACAAGAGGAAGGGATTTAGTTGTCAGTGAACTGCTTCTGCTGTCACCCAAAGTTTTTGAACTTGTCAATGACTTCTGATGAATGCGCTCCAGGTGACGTATAAGGGAGGATGTTCCTAGGTGGTTAACATCCTTACCCCTACAGAATCCTCCTTGTCAATTTCCTCCTCAGCGCCAGCAACACCCATATCCTTATCCTGGTGTACTTCAACAGTGACATCTTCAATTTGACTATCAGGAACTGCACTGCGGGTGCTCCTTCCAGCACTTGCAGGGGGCGTGCAAATGGTGGAAGGCGCCACCTCTTCCCGTCCAGTGTTGGGAAGGTCAGGCATCGCAACCGACACAATTGGACTCTCCTTGGGGATTTGTGATTTAGAAGAACGTACAGTTCTTTGCTGTGCTTTTGCCAGCTTAAGTTTTTTCATTTTACTAGCGGGAGGATGAGTGCTTCCATCCTCATGTGAAGCTGAACCACAAGCCATGAACATAGGCCAGGGCCTCAGCCGTTCCTTGCCACTCCGTGTCGTAAATGGCATATTGGCAAGTTTACGCTTCTCATCAGATGCTTTTAATTTAGATTTTTGGGTCATTTTACTGAACTTTTGTTTTTTGGATTTTACATGCTCTCTACTATGACATTGGGCATCGGCCTTGGCAGACGACGTTGATGGCATTTCATCGTCTCAGCCATGACTAGTGGCAGCAGCTTCAGCACGAGGTGGAAGTGGATCTTGATCTTTCCCTATTTTACCCTCCACATTTTTGTTCTCCATTTTTTAATGTGTGGAATTATATGCCAGTAATATATCAATAGCAATGGCCTACTGTACTGTACTATATGTATACTGTTGGTCACCAAAATGCTGCACTGTAATACTAGAAGCTATAGAAAAGTATATATATTATTGTATATATATATATATATATATATATATATATATATATGTACAGAGCAGTGTAACTGTGACACGTGTCCTGACGGGTGGTCTTCAGTATGCCGGCTGTCGGGCTCCCGGCGACCAGCATACCGGCGCCGGGAGCCCGACAGCCGGCATACCGACACTTATTCTCCCTCGTGGGGGTCCATGACCCCCCTGGAGGGAGAATAAAATAGTGTGGCGCGCTACGCGCGCCACCGTGCCCGTAGCGCGGCGAGCGCAGCGAGCCTGCAAGGGGCTCATTTGCGCTCGCCACACTGTCGGTAAGCCGGCGGCCGGCCTCCCGGCGCCAGTATGCTGGTCGCCGGGAGGCCGGCCGCCGGCAGATCGTAGTGAACCCGTCCTGACAAGCAGTATAGAAGCTATAGAAAATTATATATATTACTGTATATCAGTAGAAGTACAGAGCGGTGTAACTGTGACACATGTGTGTCCTGACAAGTAGTATAGAAGCTATAGAAAATGATTTAAAATTATTGTATATATCAGTACAGAGCGGTGTAACTGTGACACATGTGTCCCGACAAGCAGTATAGAAGCTATAGAAAAGTATATATATTACTGCATATCAGTAGTAGTACAGAGCGGTGTAACTGTGACACATATGTGTCCTGACAAGCAGTATAGAAGCTATAGAAAATGATTTAAAATTATTGTATATATTAGTACAGAGCGGTGTAACTGTGACACATGTGTCCTGACAAGCAGTATAGAAGCTATGGAAAAGTATATATATTACTGTTTATCAGAAGAAGTACAGAGCGGTATAACTGTGACACATGTGTCTCCTGACAAGCAGTATAGAAGCTATAGAAAATGATTTAAAATTATTGTATATATCAGTACAGAGCAGTGTAACTGTGACACATGTGTCCTGACAAGCAGTATAGAAGCTTTAGAAAAGTATATATATTACTGAATATCAGTAGTAGTACAGAGCGGTGTAACTGTGACACATGTGTGTCCTGACAAGCAGTATAGAAGCTATAGAAAATGATTTAAAATTATTGTATATATCAGTACAGAGCAGTGTAACTATGACACATGTGTCCTGACAAGCAGTATAGAAGCTATAGAAAAGTATATATATTACTGTATATATCAGTACAGAGCAGTGTAACTGTGACCATGTGTCCTGACAAGCAGTATAGAGGCTATATAAAAGTATATATATTATTGTATATTTCAGTACAGAGCGGTGTAACTGTGACCATGTGTCCTGACAAGCAGTATAGAAGCTATAGAAAAGTATATGTTATTATATACTCGTGGTCCCCAGTCCCCACAATGCAGCACACTGATCAGATATTTGCAGCACACTGAGCACAGATATGGAACGTTTTCAGGCAGAGAACGTAGATATTTGCAGCACACTGAGCACAGATTATTTTCAGCACACTGAGCACAGATATTTTCAGCACACTGAGCACAGATTACAGAGTTTTTCAGGGAGAGAACGCAGCCACGTCCTCTCCGTTCAATCTCCAAAGCACGAGTGAAAATGGCAGCCACGTGCGGCTCCTTATATAGAATATGATTCTCGCGAGAATCCGACAGCGGGATGATGACGCTCGGGCGCGTTCTGGTTAACCGAGCAAGGCGGGAAGATCCGAGGCTGCCTCAGAACCGTGTAAAATAGGTGAAGTTCGGGGGGGTTCGGATCCCGAGGAACCGAACCCGCTCATCTCTATTTTAAATGTGAAGATGTCAAACTCAAGGGATGGCCTAATTTGATGTATAGTATATTTTAGAAAATGTTATGGCACTATAAGGATCAGCATTCCCTTGAGCTACATATCAGCGATTGATCCCATCACTTTTGATGACCCTCTAAAAGTGCTGGTTGAATGTGTATTTTTTCATGTTTAAATGAACCATTATTTTTACACGCACCTATGTTAAGCCAATACATTTATTATGAGCAACTGTGTATCACTGTGCTAGGAGGTATATGCAAACTGATGCTATTTTCCAAAAATGAAAACTTTTTGAATTATTTTTTACAATTTTTATGGGTACTGCAGCAGTGCTGCAGCTCCAGACAGCTCTTTATTGGCCTAGCCATTGTATTTCATCTGGTATTGTATATGAGCGTTAGTGTGCCTCTTGATAGGCCTAAACACTTTTTGCAGTTTGAGTCACTACCTGGAGTCCTGATATTGAACAGGCTAATTGTTTTTGTTGGTACAATGGCCACACACAGTATGCAGGTAGGAGGTGAGACAGGCCAGACAGTGTCATGCAGCTGAGGAGCTGCTTCCTCAATGGAACACATCCTCATATCAGAGAGTTATATATTATGGTGGTCACAGATGCTCTCCATATTGTATTGTGGTCACAGCTACTTTATTGCATGGCATGCACTGATGGTCTCGATAAAATATGGCAATCACTGATGCTCTCTGTGTTATATGGCAGTCACTGTGATAGTTTCTGCAATTATATGCTAGTGAATGTGATGTTCTCTGCATTATATACTAGTCACCTGTGATATACTCTCCATTATATGGCAGTTACTGTGATGTTTCCTGGATTATATTGAAATCACTGTGATTTTTTTTCTGTGTTATATATTGGTCATTGTAATGTTCTTTGCATTATATGGTGGTCAGTGTGATGTTCTATGTACATAAATTATGTGTCCACATATACTGTGTCTCACGTTACGCCAAACAGCTGCACTTGGCGTACCATAGTCCGTGTGTGACTCAGCTGTGCTGAGTGACTTATACGCTCAAAGGGAGATATTCAGTTGTTTGAAAAGTCAGTTGGGTTTCTGTTTTTTTCCCATCTAATACACAGGAAAAAAGAGACACTTAACCGACTTTTCAAACAATTGAATTACCCCCAAAATGTGCATCTTATTTGTACTACTAAAACAACCAGAAGTGACAAAACTTCTTGATAGTATACACTGACCAGTGGGGCATGGGGTAATTATACATCTGTGCGTGGCTGAGTTTCAAATCTGTGTAAAAAAAGTTCCAATATGAGTAGCCATGGCTATTCCTCCTGCTACGGTATGTTTCATTATGCTTCATGTGCAATTTAGTACTTGTGTTAAATTTCCTGTTAAAAAAAGTTGCAACCTAGCATACCTATTACACTGTAATGCAGCTAGGATGCAAAATGTGAAAATACAGTAAATATGATAGACTACTGTCATGCTCTCTGTGTTATATTGTATGGTGGACATTGTGATGTTCACTGCATTTTATGGCATTCATTGTAATGTTCTATGTATTATATGACTGTCACTGTGATGTTCTCTACATTGTATGGTGGTCACTTTGATACTCTCTGCATATTATGATGGTCGATTATGTTCTCTGTGTTATATGGCAGTCACTGTGATGTTCTTTGACTTATATGCCAGTCAATGTGATGTTGATTACATTATTTGGTGGTCATTGTGATACTCTGTACCATCTGGTGATCAGTGTAATAATCTCTGCAATATATGGTGGTCAATGTGATGCTCTCTGTATTATATAGTGCTCACTGTGATGTTCTCTGTATCACATGGTGGACACTGTGATGCTCTCTGTATTATATAGTGCTCACTGTGATGTTCTGTGGTGGTCACTGTGATGCTCTGTGGTGTGTCATGCAGTCTTGAGAATGCAGAGTCTGCTCCATTTAAAAAATATAACAGCCCTGAACCACAGAATAAATGCAGCAGGTGCAGCCGCTTTAATGTAACAGGACTATACATGGGTTTTGCCCTCAAACTACAAACATTTCAGTCTTTACAATAATGACTTCTGTACTCAAGCAAGCAAATGATGCCTACTATCAACAGGGGAGGGGGAAGAGCTGAGTCTTTGCTCTGGGTGACAAAAAGTATACTCATTCTTTAACCATGCTCTCCATTACAAACATTATTATACTGTGTATGTGTGTGTGTGTGTGTGTGTGTGTGTGTGTGTGTGTGTGTATATATATACACACACACATATACACAGTATAATAAATAGTATAATAAATGACAAAGGTTTAATACTAGTTTTGAAAGCAGTGATACACAGAATGGAAGTTGCTCAATTTATTGTCCTATCCCGGGTGTGTAACCAAAGAGTTAATATATGCTCTCAATTAAGAAATGCATAAATATATGACCTAAAGTGGTACTACTATTATGTAGCATAGGACAATCACAGCAGAGATGCCTTTACTGATGACTTACTATAGGTTTGCAAATGTATGTAACTAAGGTGGTCATTCCAAGTTGTTCGGTCGCTAGCTTCTTTTAGCAGCATTGCAAACGCTAGGCCACCGTCTTCTGGGAGTGTATCTTAACTTAGCAGAATAGCGAATGAAAGAGTAGCATAACTGCTACTAAATATTTTCTTGCAGTTTCTGAGTAGTTCCAGACCTACCCCTAGATTGCGATCAGCTCAGTCCGTTTAGTTTCTGGTTTGACGTCACAAACAGGCCCTGCATTCGGCCAGTCACTCCCCCGTTTCTCCAGCCACTCCTGTGTTCTTCCCTGACACGCCTGCGTTTTTAAGCAGACTCTCGGAAAACGCTCAGTTACCACCCAGAAATGCCCCTTTCCTGTCAATCATTCACCGATCAGCAGTGCAACTGAAAAGCGCTGCACGAACACCAGCAAATTTACTAAGTTTTGTGTTAAATAACTTAGCGCATGCGCTCTGCGTACCATGCGCACCTGCATTTAGCAACAAATCGCAGCATAGCGGAAATCGGCATTGACCGAACAACATGGAATGACCACCTAAGTCTTCTGCATGTTGTTGTTGCAGTATGAACTGTAGGATGCAAGTCACTTTTGCTGGCCCATTGCAGTGTGCTGGGGGGATTAATTTTTGTTTTTTTTGTGTTGTGTTTTGAAAGCAACAAAAAATAGCAGGATCACTGAAGCAAGATTGTTTCCGCAGATGCTGAATGAATACAGTTTCTAAATAAATAATGGGGCGGTGAAAGCTTTAATGCTTCCTGAGAAAAGATAATGTGTTAAAAGCAAAACCAAAATACTGATGTCATGGATGATACAATCCCAGTAGCAAGAAAGGAAACACTTTACAATTATCCATGAGGACAATAATAATCCTAGCCTAAAGTTTTTAACCTTATTTTAAGGTCAAATGAAAAAAATTAAACATGCACCACTGAAAACAGGAGGCCCAGGAAAAAAATAAATTAGTACTGTACAAGTAAAGTACAACGTTACTGTGTGTATAGAGATATTATATATATATATATATATATTTTTTTTTTTTTTTTTAATTATTATTTTTATTTATTTATTTTTTACATTAAATACTATAGTAATATAAAGCACTCAACACCAAAGATGAAATAACACTAATACTATGTATTTGTTATTTTTTTCAACCAGATGTTTATAATAATAATAATAATAATAATAATAGTAAATTATAAACATATTAAGGTTTGTGTACATGATGCATTACAATGTTGTCATGTGTTAAGTGTATTATTTATAAATAACAACAAACTAAATTACCACATTATTACCGCAGTTACTGTATATAGAAGAGCACGGACCTTCAGTTTGCTATTGTCCTCTTTGTAGTTTTATTGATGATAGGGCTTAACTACATAAGAGGTGGACTCCCAGACAGGGGTGGAGTTCAACATTATACTTCCCATTTTGTATCATATATTTAATGTTAATACTGAGTTGTTGTTGAAAATATCTGTCATTATGGTAGAAAACTTTCAGTCTTGATCAACTACACAATACAAGTATTATTATTATCGGTTTTTGTAGAGCGCACACATATTCTGCAGCGCTTTAGAGAGAGAATATTTGGCCATTCACATCAGTCCCTGCCCCAGTGGAGCTTACAATCTATATTCTCTATCACATTCTCTACCACATGTACATGCACACATATAGTTCAATCTGGACTTGTTAAATGAATGGTTGAAGTTTTATCAATGTCAAGATGATTTCTACAACTGTGACTCAGATGTGTGGCCCTTTGTAGATGTAACTCAAGTTTCAAGGCCAACACTATAGGAACAAAGCCAACAAGTGATAGGTACAGGCTGTTCGGTTGTGCTGACTGGGGTATCTGCCAAAGAAAAGTTCAGCTCCCATTAACCAGTTAGTTACACATAAAATAACTGATTTAATTGTTCTGACTTTTCTTCAGCCATTTAGGCATATTATGTAGAATTAAAAAGAAAGTGTGTCTTCTATACAACCGTGTAACTATATAACCGTTTAACATAAAAATTGCTGGGGGAAAAAGTTGTTTCTCTTTTTGTGCAATATAAAAAAATACATGTATTGGATATACTACCCTGAAAGCTGCAAAAACTGGAAAATTAAGTACTTTTTGTTTTATAATTAAATGGCATTTTAGATTTAGCACCAAAAGTGCTAAAATCATGGCAGTTCTTAAAACCTCGGGCCTAATTCAGACCTGATCACAAAAGCAAAATCTTTTTCTAATGGGCAAAACCATGTGCACTGCAGGGGGTCATATATAACACGTGTAGAGAGAGTTAAGTTTGGGTGGGTTACATAGAAACATAGAATTTGACGGCAGATAAGAACCACTTGGCCCATTTAGTCTGCCCCTTTTTTTTATCCTTTAGGCAATCTCAAACCTTTTTGAACCTTAATTCTTTGTAAGGCTATTCATATGCCTATCCCAAGCATGTTTAAATTGCTCTACAGTCTCAGCCTCTACCACCTCTGATGGGCGGCTATTCCACTTATACACTACCCTTTCTGTGAAGTAATTTTTCCTTAAATTTCCCCTGAACCTGCCTCCCTCCAGTCTGTGTATGTCCACGAGTTATAATACTTCTCTTCCTTTGAAGAATGTTTCCCTCCTGAACTTTGTTAAGACCCTTGATATATTTGAAAGTTTCTATCATGTCCCCCCTTTCCATTCTCTCCTCCAAACTATACATGTTAAGATCTTTTTGCCTTCCCGGCTAAGTTTTGTGATGTAGGCCATGCACCATTTTGGTTGCCCTTCTTTGTACACTCTCTAATATATTTATATCCTTCTGGAGATATGGTCTCCAGAACTGGACACGATATTCCAGATGGGGCCGTACGAAGGACCTGTACAGTGGCATTATTACTTCTTTTTTCCTGCTACTGATTGCTCTCTCTATGCAACCAAGCATCTGACTAGCCTTTCTCATTGCTTTGTTGCATTGCTTTCCTGCCTTCAAGTCACTTGAAATAGTGACTCCTAAATCCCTTTCCTCCTCAGTAGTTTCCATTATAGTACCCTTGATACTATATTTAGCCTTTGGGTTTTTGAGACCCAAGTGCATGATTTTGCATTTTTTAGCATTAAACTGTAGTTGCCACATTCTTGACCATTTCTCAACCCTACCTATTTCATCAATCATTTGTTTTACCCCTCCCAGTGTGTCTACCCTGTTGCATATCTTTGAATCATCTGCAAAAAGGCATACCTTCCCTTAAATACAATTTTTAATGTCACCAACAAAGATATTAAAGAGAACTGGACCAAGTACAGATCCCTGGGGTACTCCACTGGTAACATTTTCCTTCATAGATTGCACTCCATTAACTACAACTGTCTGTTTCCTATCCTGCAACCAGGTTCTTATCCATTTAATTGTTTTATAATCCACCCCCATGCTTTCAAGTTTATTTAGCAGTCTGTGATGTGGGACAGTGGCAAATGCCTTACTAAAGTCTAGATATGCTACATCTACAGCTCCCCCTTGATCTATTATTTTCATCACAGAGTCAAAAAAGTCAATAAGATCTGTTTGGCATGATCTCCAACCAGTAAATCCATGCTGTTTTGGATCCTGTAAGTTGTTTGATTTAATATATTCCACAACTCTTTCTTTTAATAGTTTTTCCATTACTTTCCCTACTACTGATGTAACGCTTACTGGTCTGTAGTTACGTGCTTCTTCCTTGCTTCCACTTTTGTGCAGTGGAACTACATTTGCTCTTTTCCAGTCCTCTGGAATGGCACCTGTATTTAGTGTCTGGTTAAATAATTCTGTTAAAGTTGTAACCAGCACATCTATTAGCTCTTTGAGTACCCTTGGCTGTATCCCATCTGGTCCCATTGGGTTATATTGTTTCTGTGTAGGGTAAATACTGGCTGCTTTATTTTTGCACTGCAATTTAGATTTCAGTTTGAACACACCCCACCCAAATCTAACACTATCTGCACGTTATATTTGCCTCACCTGCAGTGTACATGGTTTTGTCCATTAAAGAAAAATGTTGCTGTTGCGATCAGGTCTGAATTAGGCCCCTAGTACAGATTTGTATAGCCTGATCTTACACATAATCTCCTGCTGCATACGTACCCATTGTGGCAGCGATATGTGCAGCATGTCATGGCTAGTCGCAGCAGGCGTACGCTCCATGCTTACTTATGGAAGCGGATGCCTATGCATGTGCCCACAGATGTTTACAGCAACTAATTTGCAGGATCATAGCAGAAATAGAGGCTCTCTCTCCCAGTGTTAGTATAGTTAATAACATACAGGCCCCTATTCAATATGCATCGTTGGTGCAATGTGATCACATGTGGCTGCATTGTGCCCAGTGTGAACATGCAGGGACCATTCTGCACATGTACAGGCTGGCCAATGCGATTACATTGCATTGATGTGAACGCCTCTGCCTGATTGACAAGCAGAGATGTTCGCGGGACAGCAACTCGCCATTGCAGGGATGGAATGGCTGGACAGCGCTGTTTTCAGGGGATTAGCTGTGGCAAGGTGCATCTTTTGCAGCCCCAGCCACATGTTATGGGAGGCAAGGTGGAGGGGTGTCATAGAATTTATAAACTGGTAGGACTAGAATGGCTCATTCTTTTTTAAAACATTGACTTTTACCTGCCTTTTTTGTTTTCCTTTACATTATTGTTCTTGATGAAAGGTGCATATACTTTTCACATTCTGTATACTGCGCATGATTACAGGCTATTATTACTGCTGCTTATTTCTTTATAGTGACATACAAATATGGAGATTGTCTGTCAAACTAACAGAACAGCTAAACAGGTACATCTAGAGTAAATTGCAGACATTCTGCTACTGAGCCTGCACAAAATCGCCAGACCGGAAATGAATGGCGATTCCGGGGTCCCTGATGCATTCCACATGCAATCCACAGTAGAGGTCTGGGAACGCAGTTAAACATACTTTTTAAGAAATCCATTGGTTCATCATTCTGGGCTCATTGGGGGCATGCTAGAGGAAGATTCCCCCACTAGTAAACTATAACTGCACTCTCATTGGAACCAGAAATGCAGGCTGAGCACTTCCGGTTTGGACTCAGATGGATTTTAAAGATTCTGTCATTTTTATTTTTATTTTATTTTATTTTTTTACATTGGTATATGCACATGAACATTTTATAACTTTTTTTATACAATATTTTATTAGAGAACTGCACATGCATACAGAAACAATTGTACAAGTCAAACATCACAATGCAATCAGGAGTTGAACAGTGAAGTAGAAATCATTGTAATAGAAATATTGGTGGTAACATACTGTAAATCATACAGTGTATGTTAATCAAGGTAGAACACACAATAAATCAAAATGTAATCACACAGGTGTAATTATACGGGAAACACATATTATACAACACTGAACATAATTAGAAAGGAGGGCTGCCAGTTGTAAGCACGGTAAGGTTATACCATGAAGTCAAAGAAACCACTGCTCGTAATGATTTTTTTAGGGATGGTGATAAGGATTTTACATGGAGCAGCCATATGCGAAATAAATTTTCAGCATGCCTCTCTTTGTTAAGAGACATTTCAAGCCAATCCATTTGAAACAGATAGGAAAACCTAGGCAAGAACAGGGATAATGTTAAGGAGTCAGACGAAATCCATTGTGACAAAATAGTTTTCCACACTGCAGTTGCCAATTTGGCTAGCAAAAATCACTGTCCCAATGGTGGTCTAAAAGATGTATGTATGTCCCATAAAGCCCACTCTGGAGTGGGAGTAATAGTGATGTCATAAGTGTCTTTTATATAGTGACCTACAGTATTGTCATCCAAAATTTGTGAACTTCAGGGTAACTCCACATGCAGTGGTACAGATCCGCATCTGACGATGCACACTTGTAGCAGTTCAAGTCCCTAGAGGCACCCATAAGCAAACGTTATTTTGGAGTATAATACGCCTGATGCAATAACTTGTATTGCATTTCCATATAGGAAGCAGAAACCAAGGTCTTGTTAAGACGGGTAAATGCTGAAAGGATAAATGCAAGAGGAATATTGGTTAAATCTGTGGCCCATGTCGCCATTCCTTTTTGCAGACTTTCTAGACAAAGCTGTTGTTTAATAAGCATGTACTGTATAATAAGGAGGTAGTGCACACCCTACCATTAGCATGTCTAACCATGACATCTAGTCCATTTGAGGTGTCTTTATCAGTTAATTTGTTAAGGACACTGGAGGTGTAACTGCAGAGTTGATAATACACAAATAAGGGAATAGATAGATTTGGGTATTTTTCGCAGAATCAGTGAATAGGTAGCAATTTTAGACTGCAACCCTCTAATATATGTAAAACTAAAAATGAAGACCCTCCCTATTCCAAGTCGTGGACAACAAGGAACCTTGCATCAATGGGGTACCTGCGGAAGCATTATTATGAAGTGATAGGAAAATAGTGTTATGGGATGAGAGACCTAAACCAGAGCGGGATAGTCACCAGGCAGTACAGGTGGTCGTGAGTAATAAATTACCAGTTGTCTGAGAGGGATAGCCTGAAGGCCTCTTGTGCAACAAGCTAGTCAGAGGTATATCTGGACAATAGGCTTGTTCCAGGACAGTATTTACATAATTGTCGGTGGCATTTATCCAATCCACTGCATGGCGATAGTTCCCAGCCAACGCGTAGCTTCATATACAAGGTAAGTTAATACCTCCAAAAGAGGCAGATTGGCATAATTTAAACATCGAAATTCAAGGCTTTTCCCCAGCGCATATAAAAGTACTAAAAGCTTTGTTCAAAATTTTTACATCTGAGTCTTTCAGCAGGATAGGAAGCATTTGTATGGTATATAACAATTGATGGAATGATATCATCTTAATCAGATGACATCTGCCTATATATGACCAAGGCAAATTTTGTCAAGAGTAAAAGTCTTATAATGTGCGGACAATCGGGCTGGGAAGTTAGCCACATACAAGTCAGCTGGTTTCACTGGTATGTTTAGACCTAAGTATGTGAAGGAGTGATCCCCCACCCTCCAAAGCGAATCCTGTAACACAGCAATATCTGTCTTGAAACGCTTTAAATGTTGCAGTAATTTCCTCCACTTCAGCTGCATATTAAGGCCCTCTACATTCCAGGTCTAAAATTTGATGTGCTCCCGTTTAATAAGTAATGCTGTTTGTGTGTGTGCGCCATCATTTACTTTTGTGGATAATGAAATGTTTGTTCTAACATTTTTCCTTTAGTAAAGGAGGCTCAACTTGACAGAAAAGTATTTATCTACAGCAGCCACATG
Organism: Pseudophryne corroboree; assembly: GCF_028390025.1. NCBI lineage: Eukaryota > Metazoa > Chordata > Amphibia > Anura > Myobatrachidae > Pseudophryne > Pseudophryne corroboree. The sequence goes on along the minus strand of NC_086446.1, from coordinate 558,895,531 downwards.
TGGTGCAAAGGTGGTTGTAGAGCCCTTCCCCCTATAAAGGGAAGTGAGTTTGTCATTACTGGGAGGACAGGCATGGACACTTTCATTGTGGAAGCATCCAGTACTGTATGAGGTAAGAGGAGGGGGTTTTCTCCTAAACTAAAGTATGTCCATCCCCATTGGTTTATGATCGGATTGGCTGGGCTGGACATAGACATCTTAATTACCCTAACTCAAGCACATGAACTACTACTACATATATTGCTATGTAATTTTTTTTCATCTTATTCTTATACAATAACAGAATGGGGCTAACGAGGCAGTGAACACTATCTGCCATTTCTCACACTAACTACCATATGGTGGGTTTTGTTTTTTAAGCAATGACCATAATGACAAATATGTTTACATGGTCTTTGAATTAAAGTTACATTGTCCAAAACTTTGTGATTGAAGCAGGCTGAAAAGAATGACTAAGAAATAGCTCATTGAGAATTATTGTTGGTTCCTTCCTTCTGCTAGTCTGCAATTGGGCTCCATTGTTTAATGGGTCTCCACTAGCTTCTACTGATGTATGAGATAAGCTCTTATTAGCTTTTTATTGTTTCTCTAGAATGAAATACAGTTAAACAGGCAAACACTTTGGCTGTGTTGCACATAGAAAAAAATTATTCCTAGAAAGGGATCAGGGAACAGAGAAGTAAACCTCTTTGTGGGGGCACTCTTTAAATATTAATGTAATTATTGTTTAAAACGTAACTTTTATTATTTTTCAAATAAAATATAGTGTTTATCCTTTCCTTAACAGGGTTTTTTTGTAATTTTTTAGATATTTTTGTATATTTTTATTTATTTAAAAGTAGTAAAGAAAATAAATAAAAAAACAAAAGGTAGATATTTTAATTCCCTTACAGTAGAGGTTTTATATTTTAATAATTCAGACCTCTATATGCGGGTTTACCCACGGGTGAAAATATAAGAGACTGTATAACAAATAGGTAATTCACAGCCAATCAGTAATAGAAAAATTTATATTTGTTAAAAAAGTGGTCAGAAACTAATAATCTTATGACCACAATGGCACTTTAGTGATCCAAACGGAGCTGCTTGCCTACAACATATTTCCTAAAGTATGAACAGGAAGAATTGTATTTTTAGTATCTAAACAGTGCGAGAACTAGGTACACCAATTGCTATTAGTATCAAATTATCAATCATGTCTTAGTTTCCAACGTACTCATAAAGTACCCTATTGTTCAATTTCATTAAAGACATAGGGCCTGAGCGCCACTAGTAGTAATCATGTATTATCACGGATAGAACAGTGAATGTTTTCTGTTTAAGGGAAGATGAAGGGTAAAGGAAAAAGGGGACCCCACAGAGGTATTTAATTGTATTGCAAACAATTATTTGTAATTCCCTATTAAACATAACAGATCAGATGAGGATGTATAATCAATCGATATCATGCTGAGGATTTAAGCAAACAGTAAAGAAAGCTGATGAACATATCCTCCAATGAACAATTATCTGTTTCATATTGGGAAGAAAAAGGAGAGAGAAAAGAGCTCCACGTAGATAGTAGCACTTATTTTGTGGCCACAGATGTATCAAAATGTTTCTTCTGTAACCTAGAAAATAATTTTTCATTCATTCGAAACATGACATTTGTTGCAAAAACAGATCAAGTGCCTGAGTGAGCTCAATCCCCCTGTAAATGAAAATAACCTATTGCACAGAACGTATCACTTATAGCTTGATAGTCTGGTTCCTTGGAAATATGACACAATAGTTACAAACTCAGATGTCACAGTGAGCTTAATCCTCCTGTAAATAAATTCACCTATAGCACAGACATATTACTAATGGCTGAGAATTCTCATACTGGAAATCCTTGATAATTAGGTGCAATAGTGACCATAGAATAATGTTTTCACATTTATAATTTTTAAAGAATAATCTGTAGACAGTAAGTAGCCCGTCCCATGTGTCTGGCTAACTTCTGCTGCCTTCCCATATGCGTGCTAGCACACAGTAAATGGGAGGTGAGAGAGTTAACCAGACGGCGGCGGGCTGAAGGAAGAAAGAAGTGATTCTGCTGTCGTCCGCTACGGCACCCTGTAGCCCTGTTAACAGAGTGTCATCGCAGGGCTTGGCAGGTACCGCCGTGCAGATGATGAGAGCACACTGAATACCTAACGGGGAGAGAGTATCCCCGTATGAAGCAGCCGCGGCAAGCGTCTCCGTCAGTGCCGATGGTCCGGTCCCAGTGACGTGTAGCGGGATTTCCGGAAATAGCGTCACATGACGCTCAAGAACAGGTACTGGACGTACGTTCCACCCTCTACAGGGGCTTGATCACTATAGGGTATAGACGGGTCCACTAGGAGCCATGGGCACTATAGAAGTTTAATTAGGTGTGCTGGCTCCTCCCTCTATGCTACTGCTACCAGACTCAGTCTAGGAAACTGTGCCTGAGGAGACAGACATACTTTGAGAGAAGGATATAGAAAAAGTAAAGTGGTGAGAATTCGAACCTGCACAACCATAACAAGAGGAAAGCCATGCTAATCAAAACTTGTAAACAGGAACAGAAACAGCTGAACCAAACAACATAACTTAACCAAGTAACAGTGCAGGAAGAACGAAGCACCAGGCAAGCGCCAAGTATCCCCTATGGAGTACGAGAAAAGGATTTACTGGTAGGTACGGTAATTAAAATCCTATTTTCTCTTACATCCTAGGGGATACTGGGAATCCATTTAGTACCATGGGGAAGTACCAAAGCTCCCAAACCGGGTGGGAGAGTGCTGAGGTTCCTGCAGAACTGACTGACCAAACTGAAGGTCCTCAGAGGCCAAGGTATTGAACTTATAAAACTTTGCAAATGTGTTCGAACCCGACCAAGTAGCTGCTCAACAGAGCTGTAATGCCGAGACACCCCAGGCAGCCACCCAAGAGGAACCTATTGACCTAGTAGAGTGTGCTTGTACAAATTTTGGAATCGGCAAGTCTGCCGTGGAATAAGCATGCTGGATAGTGAGCCTGATCCAGTGAGCAATTGACTGCTTTGAAGCAGGACACCCAGTATTGTTGGTGTCATATAAAACAAACAGCAAGTCCGATTTCCTGTGACGAGAAGTTCGCTTCACATATACCTTCAAAGCCCTTAAAACATCCAAGGACTTTCAAGTAGCAGAGGTATCCGTAACAACTGGAAACACAATAGGTTGGTTGATGTGAAACGTGGACACCACCTTAGGAAGAAATTGCTGAAGAGTTCTGAGTTCAGCTCTGTCCTCATGGAAAATCAAGTAGGGACTCTTGTAAGACAACGCCCCCAGTTCTGACACACGTCTTGCTGAAACCAAGGCCAATAGTGTGATGGTCTTCCACGTAAGGTACTTTACGTCTACCTCCTGTAATGGTTGAAACCAGTCTGATTGGAGGAACTGCAGAACCAAATTAAGATCCCAAGGTGCCGTGGGAGGCACAAAGGGAGGTTGGATGTGCAAAACACCTTTTTAAAAAGGTCTGGTCCTCAGGGAAAGAAGCCAATTGTTTCTGAAAGAAAATAGACAAGGCTGAAATCTGTACTTTTATGGAGCCTAGACGTAGGCCTACATCCACTCCTGACTGCAGAAAAAGCAGAAAACGCCCCAGATGAAATTCCAACGCAGAATATTGTCTGCTCTCACACCAAGAGACACATTTCTTCCAGATACAATGGTAATGTTTAGATTTTACTCCCTTCCTGGCTTGGATCATAGTCAGGATGACCTTGTCAGGAATCCCTCTCCTGGCTAGAATCAGCCGCTCAACGTTCATGCCGTTAAACGTAGCCATGGTAAGTCTTGATAGACGAATTGGCCCTGTTGCAGAAAATCCTCGCCAAGAGGTAGAGGCCACGGATCTTCGATCAGCCTCTCGAGAAGATCCGCATACCAGGCCCTTCGTGGCCAGTCCGGATCAATGAGGATTGTTTGAATCTTTTCCCTTTTTATTCTTTTTAGAATTCTTGGGACCAGAGGAAGTGGAGGAAACGCATACACCAGCTGGTAGACCTACGGAGTTGTCAAGGCATCTACCGCCACAGCCGGTGGGTCTCTTAACCTGGAACAATACCGCTTGAGCTTCCTGTTGAGTCGAGAGGCCATCATGCCGATTTGTAGATATCGCCACTGACACGCCAATCACCGGAACACCTCCAGGTGAAGGATCCATTCCCTCGGGTGCAGTTCGTGTCTGCTGAGGAAGTCTGCTTCCCAGTTGTCTACTCCTGGAATGAAGACCGCCGACAACGCCACTGCGTGCTTTTCCACCCAGAGGAGAATTCTTGACACCTCTGACATTGCGGCTCTGCTTTTCATTCCACCCTACGTCACCACTTACGGTTTATGTACGTCACCACTATCACATTTTCAAACTGAACCTGAATGGCCTGATTCTGAAGAAGAAATGAGGCCTGCAGAAGGGCATTGTATACAGCCCTGAGTTCCAGGATGTTTATTGGAAGGACGACTTCCTGACTTGACCAAGTTCCCTGAAACTGCAGCCCCTGGGTGACTGCTTCCCAACCTCTGAGGCTTGCATCTGTGGTTATCACAATCCAATTCTGAATCCCAAACCTCCAACCCTTGACTAGGTGAGAAGTCTGGAGCCACCACAGAAGGGAGATCCTGGCTTTTGGTGACACACGGATCCTCTGGTGCATGTGAAGATGCGATCCGGACTATTTGTCCAACAGATCTAGCTGGATGGCCTCACATGACACCTTCCATACTGAATCACCTCGTAAGAGGCCACCATTTTCCCCAGATTGCGTATGCAGAGATGCACCAAGATCCTGTTTTGCTTCAGGACAGCCCGAACCATTGCTTTTTCCAAGGGAAGGCACACTCTCTGAGACTCTGTGTCAAGTATAATTCCCAGGAAATGAATGCTCTGCGTTTGTTCTAGATGAGATTTTGGTAGGTTCAGAATCCACCCATGATCCAGTAGTAGTCTGGTTGAGATACTAATGTTCTCCAACAACTGCTCCCTGGACGGTGCCTTTATCAGAAGATCATCAAGGTACGGAATTATGCTCTCTCCTTGTTTGAGGAGCAGTAACATCATCTCTGCCATCACTTTGGTGAACACCCTCGGTGCCATGGAGAGACCAAATGGCAGGGCCTGAAACTGGTAGTGACAGTCCTGCAATGCAAACCGTAGATAAGCCTGATGAGGCGGCCAGATCGGAATATGAAGGTATGCATCCTTGATATCCAGAGACACTAGAAATTCCCCCTCCTCCAGACCTGAGATCCCTGCTCTCAGAGACTCCATCTTGAATTTGAACACTTGTAAGTACAGGTTCAATGACTTGACGTTCAGAATCGGTCTTACCGAACCGCCCGGTTTCTGTACTACAAACAAGTTGGAATAGTACCCCTTGTGTTGCAGATGAGGTGGAACTGGAACAATGACCTGGCCCTGTAACAGTTTTTGAATGGCGTCCTGCAAGGTTATTCTTGCTTCTTGTGAAACTGGTAAGCCTGATCTGAAGAATCTGTGAGGTGTGAGCTCCTGGAACTCCAGTCTGTAGCCCTGGGATATAAGGTCTATAACCCAGGGATCCTGGCCTGATCTTGTCCAGACATGACTGAAGAATTTTAGCTGGGCTCCCACCTGCCAGTCTTCCAGGCATCGTGGTCCACCATCATGCGGAAGGTTTTGAGGAAGCAGAGTCTGAGCTCTGTTCCTGTGAACCGTCAGTAGCTGGTTTTCGTGGTTTACCTCTAGCACCTCTGGCAGTGGTAGAAAAACCTCTGGTCTTGCCCCTAAACTTGGCAGTCCAAAAGGATCCTAAATAAGCCTTCCTAGCTGGGGGAGCTGCAGAAGGTAGGTATGTGCACTTGCCCACAGTAGCTATGGAGATCCATTTGTCTAGTTCATCTCCAAATAAGGCCTCACCTGTGAAAGGTAGGCCTTCCACGCCTTTCCTGGAGTCCGCATCCACAGTCCACTGGCATAGCCATAAGCCCCTGTGCGCCGACACCGCCATAGCTGTAGTGCATGCATTAAGCAAGCCTATCTCTTTTATGGCTTCCACCATAAAGTTCGTAGAGTTCTGTATATGTTGCAGGAGCAAAATAATCTGCTCTTGAGGTAAGGTGTCTAACCCCTCAATTAGGTTACCTGACCATTTAGCAATAACTCATGTAATGCACCCACATGCTATGGAAGGTCTCTGAGCCACCCCAGCAGCTGTATACAAAGATTTGAGCATAGTCTCAATTAAGCAATCAGCCGCGTCTTTTAGGGAGGCTGCACCCGGGACAGGCAATACAATATTTCGTGAGAGCCTGGAGACTAATGCATCCACTATCGGTAGATTTTCCCATTCTTTCCTATCCTCAGTAGGAAAGGGAAAAGACGATAACAACCTTTTAGGGATTTGAAATTTCCTATCTGGATTACCCATGGCTCTTTATACAGGGTACTAAGTTCCTCTGACACAGGAAAAGTAGTTGAGGATTTTTTCTTTATATTAAAGTAAGATTCCTCACTCTCCTCTGTCACCTTATCAGGGATAATGAGGGCTTCCCTGATAGCATCTATGAGATCCTATATTCCCTGCAACAGAGTACCCTACCCCACCTGAGTCCACCTCCTCCATTTCTGACTCCTCATTATCAGAGTCAGAGTGCAGAATATGGGCCAAAGAATGTTTTTGCGGACAAATGGCAGGGGACTGGGTACTGAGTCCTTTTTCATAAACTCAGCCATACACGCGTCTCTTTCTCATTCCGAGATAATTTAGTAGAAATGGTAGAAATCATTCCCCTAATGGAGTCCAGCCATGCTGGCTCTGCCTCACTAGCCCGGGAAGGGATACTACACACCAGTGAACCCCCTGTAGAAGAGGAACACTGTGCCTTACATGAAACACACTCTTTGCCTGACATACTGTAGCAGTGACGGCACACACACAGGAAAAGGTTAAATACACAATTAACCCACAAGGAGACCTTCTAGCGAGACTTAAAGAGAGTATGAACCAGTACACGGCGCCTTTATCGGTAATGCCAAGCTTAGCTGGGTCGCAGACTAAGTACACTAATAAGTCGCACCCCCCCCTGCTATGACCCCCTGGTACCGCTGAGGTAATCTGAAGTCTCTCCGGAGGAGTTGCTCATCCCTGTCAGTCAGCATCTGTGTCAGCTGCAGTAGGGAAAATGGCACTTGTGAGCGGCTGAATCTGCTCAAAGTGAAGCCACGCACCTTCAATGGCACGCGTTCTTCCAGTTCTTTATACTGGCTGTCTGTATCTATGTGCATAAAATGTAGTAAACCTCCTTTTATGGCTGTGGTGCAAGTCTGGGTACTACAGTATGTACACTATAGTGTACACAGTCAGTAGACTCAGTCCGTCCCGTTTAGAAGCCATGCGTCTCCGTACCCTCATGCTGCCATAATGGCCCTCTGCCCGCTAACCGGGATGCCAGCTTAGTACTCACCACTCTTCATTCTTCTGGCTCTTTTAGGGGTGGCGGCGTGCTGCAGGAATGTACGCTCACCATGGTGGGGCTTGCGAATAGTTGCCTCAGGAGCTAGCATCTTGTCAGTGGGGAAAGGAACCATTAACCCTGAGAGAGGTTGGGCTGTTCCCCCCCCCACTCCCCCCACAAAGTCCCACAAAGCAGGCAGGCTGGTGCCATCCAGTCCTGCCTGAAAATAACAAACTCTGAAAATAAATTCAGAAAATTCTTCAGGAGCTTCCAGTGACGTGACTGGCTCCTCTGGGCACATTTTTTTTAATTGATTCTGGCAGAAGGGGCATAGAGGGAGGAGCCAGCACACCTAATAAAACTTCTATAGTGCATATGGCTCCTAGTGGACCCGTCTATGGGATCCGGTCTCAAGGTCAACAAGACTTAGGTCGACAATGTCAAGGTTGACCACTATTGGTTGACAGTAAGTAGGTCAACATGGTTTCTAGGTTGACAGGGATTCTAGGTCGACATGTACTAGGTCGACATAACAAAGGGTTGACATGAGATTTTAACTTTTTTTTTGTCCTTTTTTTTTACTTTTTTATACTTTACGATCCATGTGGACTATAATTGGGAACAGTAACCTTTGCTGAGCGCAGCGGTACAGGAGCAAGGACACAGTGCACTACTTGGGGTTCCCAGTCACTCTACGAAGAAAACAACATAAAAAAACATCATGTCGACCTTTTTTCATGTCTACCTAGTACGTGACGACCTAGAGTCCCTGTTGACCTACAAACCATGTTGACCTACTTACTGTCGACCAATAGTGGTCGACCTAGACACTGTTGACCTAAGTCTAGTCTATCTAACATACCACACACCCCGGCTATACCCTATAGAACTAAATGGATTTCCAGTATCGCCTAGGACGTAAGAGAAAATGGTAAAGAAATTAGTCGAACGTCTTCAGTTATTAACACAGTTGTTAAATTCTAACACAAAAGATGCAGTTATGTGTGCACACTGAGCCAGATGCATCTCAAGAGGTGTATTGCTCTGCAAATAGCTAGGTTTCTGTAAGGAGAAAACTGCAGAATGAGTGCTTAGTTTACTCCAGGAATATCAAAAGCATATACTGTAGATATATATGGCTTGTAAATGCTCAGATTATCCAGTTTATACACAAAACAATGCTGCAACCAAGTGTCTGGGCAGTGATATTTATAAATGTTAAAGTCACATTCATTTGAAATCAAATAAAAATGGTCACAAATATAAAAGTACAATTTAAATTAAACATCTGTTGCTTTCCTTTTACAATCTTTTATGATTGATTGAAAACAAATAAAAGTTATGTATTGTAAACAGATGACCACAGCTTCATACTGTATGCTACAGTATATAGAAGTCTCACTTATGATATCTTTAAAACCAGCAGGATGGGTCCATATACAAACTGCTGGTCATCATTAATGCATATTTTCTCCTGTCAAGTATATATGCACCTGTGTCTACTCCAGTTGAATTTTGCATTAAAATTACCTTACTATTAGTAACCTATGCTTGCCCACAATGTTCCAAGCCCCTTGCTGCTTTTATAAGCATAGGGAGTAGTAAGTGTCAGATGCAATCAAATTTGCATACAGAAGCAATAGTACTGTAAGTAATTTTGTGAGTATTCACAATATGGAAATGTGTAATATACACAAAGCCAACCAAAAACGACTTTACGTGAGCATACACGTTAACATGTTTGCCGACCAAAAGAGTATGTCATACTGTAGCATGTGGCATGCCGTCACCGTTATGTATTCATTGTTCAATATCTTCGACATTAAGCATATTCTTATTGCACTAAAGGTATATTAAAGGCAGTATGGATGGTTTAATGGTAGGCATTACTGCCTCACAGCACTGAGCCCTAACTATGTGTAGTTTGTATATTCTCCCTGTGCCTCCGGGGAATCCAGGTTACTCCCACAATACAAAAATATACAGGTAGGTTAATTGGTTCATGACAATAAAAAAAAAAAATAATAATAACCCTAGTGTACATATGTTTGGGGCAGATGAGATGGACCAATTGGTTCTTATCTGCCGTCACATTGTATGTTTCTGTTAGTTATTTTTACACTTTAGAGAACCAGATGAATATGATCAATTAATATTTCTCTTTCTTATGTATTTTATGTATTTTTGTTTACAAGTGTAAACATTTCAGCATGTAAATTAATGATATATGAAAAATTAACTTACCAATGTTGTTAAGCCTCATATACAGATAGGTGTGACATATTATAATATTAATCTTTAAAATATACTGTATACAATTCAGAAAAAATATTATATGCAAGTCCACATGGTTTTTGCAGTGATGTAAGGGATGGAAAAAATAAAAAAAAATTTAAAATCTTATCCTAACCTTTCTTCATAAGATTTCTCCTGATGGTCAGCATACAAACCTCATTGGCTTGTTGTTTTGTGTGGTCCTCTGAATCTTTCCAGTAGATCTCTGTCGCTGTGGCGACCATGTGGACAGGGTGATACACTTGTAAAAGGGCGTGCAATACTTCCCAATGTGTTTCCTCCAATGTAGAAATATATAAATTAAGATAAAATGTACCCTTTTTAGAGGGTCTGGGACTCCAGGTCAACAACAAAAAGGTCGACACACCTTAGGTCGACACCAATTGGTCAATGCACCTTAGGTCGACATGGACAAAAGTTCGACAGGAACAAGGTCGACATGGAAAAAGGTTCCTAAAATTTGTAATTACACATGGATGCAGCCATAGCAAATTGTACATCTGTAAATGTACAGTTCCCTACATTTCCAAATGTTTAGAAGACATGATACACTAACAATGGCAATTAAACTTCAAAATGTCAAAAATAAAATAAATTACATTTCTACTACATATTCAAAAGTGAGCCCATATTGAAATCCATGTTTAAAAGTTCCAGAGCTAGTGTTTGCAAGAAACATAGAATTTGATGGCACATCTAGTCTGCCCATTTTGGATATACAGGTTGAGTCTCCCTTATCCAAAATGCTCGGGACCAGAGGTATTTTGGATATGGGATTTTTCCGTAATTTGGAATAATTGCATACCATAATGAGATATCTAGGTGATGGGACCTAAATCTAAGCACAGAATGCATTTATGTTACATATAAACCTTATACACACAGCCTGAAGGTCATTTTAGCCAATATTTTTTATAACTTTGTGCATTAAACAAAGTGTGTGTACATTCACACAATTCATTTATGTTTCATATATACCTTATACACACAGTCTGAAGGTCATTTAATACAATATTTTTAATAACTTTGTGTATTAAACAAAGTTTGTGTACATTGAGCCGTCAGAAAACAAAGGTTTCACTATCTCACTCTCACTCCAAAAAGTCCGTATTTCGGAATATTCCGTATTTCGGAATATTTGGATATGGGATACTCAACCTGTATTGTATTTCTACAAAGATATAATATGTAGGGTCTCTGTTGTGCTCTTTTAAAAAATTCTACATTATATTAAGGGGCAGCTATACTAAGCCTGGAGAAGTGATTAAAGTGGAAGGTGATAACGCACCAGCCAGTCAGCTCCTAACTGTCAAGTTACAGGCTGGGTTTGAAAAATGACAGGAGCTGATAAGGTGCACTATCACCTTCCACTTTATTACTTTTCCAGGCTTAATATATCTGCCCCTAAGGGGCCTATTCATGAAGCAGTGAAAAGAGTGGAGTAGTGATCCAGTGGAGAAGTTGCTCATGTCAGCCAATCAGCATTAAAGTAATATTTATAATTTGCATTCTATACAGTTGTACAGATTAGCTGATTGGTTGCCATGGGCAACTTCTCCACAGACTCACATTTCCACTCTTTTCACTGCTTCATCAGTTCCCCTTAATGTCTTAAAATTTTTTTCAAAAGGGCATAGGGCCACCTTCAAATGATATCCAGCCACAGGCTTATGATTCTAGGATGGTATATCAAAATAGGGAGGGGAGACAGCATGAGATCTCACCTATTCTCTAATAACCAGCACTAGTCTGATCCAGCCAGAGCAGCTGAAGTGATAGCACCAGACACAGCGTGGAGTCCCCCTGTCATACCGGCAACCAGCCCTGGCCTGGTCAGCCCAGGGCTGGAATCCCTAGTAAAGTGAGAATCCCGAAAAATTGGGGTCCCCCTTCAGTGGCGCACCCCAAAGACAAATTTCTCTGCGCCCCCTGAGTTTTGGGTATGGATATAATAGAATAAATGCATTTTAAATAATATTGTTCTTTACAGGTGGACTACAGGTTCCAGCCTGCATGGGCATGATGGTAATAGATGAAAATGTATTAAAATAATTATATATTAATATACAGTAACAGTAGTCTTGTTTCAGATAAAAAGAAGATCCATACAAATGTATATTTTCTGCTTTTCATTATAACTTAAGACTTTCGAAAGCACATTGTTAATGATAACATCTGATTCACTAGAACATAAGGCATATGAGATTTCTCTTGATCTTGAGAACCGCAAATAAACCTTCTACAGTTCCCATTTACTCTGCTGCTGGCTACTTTTGTATATGCTTTTCATTTTAAATGATTTTGTATAAAATAGCTGACTTGCAATGTGCAATGTATTATGGGTAAATATGGCAGGTTCTAAGGAAGACTATTTTGGCAGAGGGTCACTAGGTTGATAGTCATTAGGTTGACCACTATTGGTCGACATGCATTAGGTCAACATGGTCAGTAGGTCGACATGTACTAGGTCAACAGGCCAAAAAGTCGACATGAGGTTTTTCACTTTTTTGTGTCATTTTCTTCGTAAAGTAACGGGGAACCCCAATTAGTGCACCATGTCCCCTCACTTCGAGCAAGGTGGCTCGCTCCGCTACAGCTGCACTTGGCACAGGTTACCATTCCCAATTGTAGTCCACGTGGATCGTAAAGTATGAAAAAGTCTAAAAATTGAAAAACTCATGTAGACCTTTCGAACTGTCGACCTAGTACATGTCGACCTAATGACCATGTCGACCTAATGCATGTCGATAAATAGTGGTCGACCTAATGTATGTCGACCTAATGACCGTATCCCTTGGCGGAGACCATTGTTTAAAGTCCAATTGGGATACATACTGTACAGTAGACATGCAGACCAAAACTGAGTGTGCAGTTTTATCAGCCCAACAGGCAACAGAATGTTCCTTAAACAACTACAACAGAAAGCAGAGCCGGCCCTAACCAATATGATACCCTAGGCAAAATTTTGTCTGGTGCCCCCTAGCACCACCGCTGGTTCCGCCTCTGACCTTGCACCTCTTTCCCAGCACCATCACCCCTCACCCATAGCAGTCCTTATTTTGGTGTTTGTACCCCCTATATTTTAAATAGGAACAGTTTGCACATTTGGCGCACAGCCTAAAAAGGGGTGTGTTTTTGCTTGGAAGGGGCATGGCCACACAATAGTAACCCCAATTCCAATTACACCACACAGTACTGCAACTTCATTCACATTTGATCATGCGATAGTGTTCATAATTCATATTACATCCCACAGTAGTATCACTTTACCTTATAAACGTTACTACTCACAGTAGAGCCCCTTATTCACATTACATCACACCCTATTGCTCTTTATTCACATTAGACGACACAGTAGTGCCCTTTCTATACGCAACGCCACATAGTAGAGCACCTTATACACATAATGCCACACATTAGTAATGCATTTATACACATAATTCCACACAGTAATGCCCCTTACACATATGAGACACATTATTAATATCCTTATAAACATAATGCGCCTTACACATTATGACAACCTTCATTAATGCCCTTTTACACATAATGACCCTTACACATAAGCCGCACATTATTAATGCCCTTATACACATAATGACACACATAGTGCCCCCTACACATTTGCTGCACATTATTAGTGCCCCTATACACATAACGACACACATACAGAAGTACCCTTTTACACATATGCCGCACATTATTAATGCCCTTACACACATAATGGCACGCATAGTGCCCCTTACACATATGTTGCACATTATTAATGCATTTTTACATGACACACATAATGCTCCTTACACATTTTACGAACACTACTGCACAACTAACCCACTCACAGGCACACAGCACTCACACTGCCACTAACACTGTGACTTCTGCCTCTGCTTGATACAGGTGTGTCCTCAAAAATATTGCCTCAATGCTAACATCTGGCACCTTTTTATAATGAAAATGCATCTTATTTGCATTGCTATGTGGCTAGGATGCACAAGCAGCTTCCACTGATTATAATGATATGCAGCATGCCTATATACTGTGTGAGACTGTGGCTGTACCTGCATATGAAATGCTACACACAGAATATAGGCATGCCGCATATCATTTTAATCAGCAGAAACTGCTGGTGCCCCTAGGCATATCAAATGCCCTAGGCAATTGCCTAGTTTGCCTATGCCTATGGCCGGCTCTGACAGAAAGGAACAATTTTTTAGAGCCAGCTGCTGAAACACGGCATTAATTACTGTCTGCAGACTACCTAAGTAAGGTATTTCAAGAGAATGGATATGCCTGCAAAAATAAACAGATTAGAAAATAATCCTAGTGTGGTTTTCCCTTGCAGCATAAACAGAGCATTTTCCCATTTCTAAGAACATAGTCTTTTCTGACAGCTTGTTCCGCAGAACATTGTCTACCAAGGAAATTGAAAGTTTGAGTTGCAATTCTAAATATCCTTTTTGTAATCATATTTGTTTACTCTGCCTTCTGCTCCTCTCCCACCCTTCTGTTATGGGACATGCTGGCACCAATAGTTTGGTGGGAAAAAAGATCAGCAGATAAAGACAGGAGGCACATAAGTATGCAGCAACAGATTTATCTGAATCAAACACTAATAGCTTTTAAGGGTGTGAATACAATGGCTTATTGACTGTATAACGTCAGTTCAGCAGGAAAACACGGTTTCCTCCTTATTCAAGATTAAAATGCCTCTTTCTTCTTTACAATAAGCACATCAGATTTCAGTACAGACGTCAGAGGCCAAATGCTCTGTGTATATGAAGGGAACACTTCCAAAATTCCCCAGTTGAGCTGCCTCTTGCTAATTTCATTATTAATCTTGGGAAATTACCATTAGCCTATCTTGTTAGTTATACAACGCAATACAATCGGCAGCAATATTGTCCAGATAAAATCTATGGGTGAACGCATTGATAAAATATTACTGAAGGAAATAAATAAAATAATAATTCTCAAGTCTAGTGCTAAAGCAGTAAGGACACTAGGGGGGTGTACTAAGCCTTGGAAATGATAAAGAAGAGAGAGATAAAGTACCAGCCACTCAGCTCCTAACTGCCATGTTACAGGCTGTGTTTATAAAAAATGACAGGAGCTGATTGGTTGGTAGTTTATCTCTCTCCACTTTACACCTCTCCAGGGCTTAGTACATCTGCCTCTGGGTGAGAATATTTAGAAATAGGTGTATTGGGGTAGATCAGAGTTTCCTAAACTCTGCCTTTACAATCCAAGTTTTAAGGAAATCCATGCTTGAGTCCAGGTGGTTAAATGAAACTGAATGCACTAAATAAGTCACCCGAGCTGAAGCATGGATGTCTTTAAAATCGGGACTGTAATGGCAGAGTTTGGCTACCTCAGGGGTAAAGCAATGTCAACCATATATTGCTGGATGAGAGCATGCTGCTAAAATTCTTTAGTCAAGTGCTAGTACCCCACTCTGCCGCACTACGTACCTGATTCAGAGTTATGCTGGGTACACACTGGCTGATGCAGTACATCGGCTGTTCAACCGAGCGGCGGGTATATTGTGAGCCTGTACACCCGATATGTCTGTGAATGACGTTGTGCACAGATATATTGTATCTTGCATCCGTTGCGCAGCACAGCTGATGGCTAATATATATCTGCATATATATCTGCAGACAGGGCTGCCATCAGAAATTGTGGGGCCCAGGACTGACGAAGTAGGCAGCCGCATCCAAAAAAATATCTATCTATCTATCTATCTATCTATCTATCTATCTATCTATCTATCTATCTATCTATCTATATATAAAATTAATATATATATTTAAAAAAATAAAATAAAATTCCTATCCACATTCAGAGTAACACCATATCATGCCCCTTGTACCATATTAAGTCCCCACAGTAATGCCCCTGACACTGTATTATGCCCTTACAGTAATGCCTCTGTCACCATATTATACCCCACACAGCCCCTGATACCATGTTATCCCTCCCATATTAATGCCTCTGACATCATATCATGCCCCCACATTAATGCCCTTACCATCATAGAATGCCCCACAGAGTAATTATGCCAGTACCTGCTCGTTGTCAGGGGTTCTGCTCATTATCAGGGTATTCCCCTCCCTCCCCGGCCGCCGCTGCTGCTGAGGGTCTGCTCATGCCGCCATCCATCCCTGTACATCCACTGCCATCCACATCGCTCTACTGAAAATGTCCCTCCCAAAATGGGCGCCACATCAGAGGAGGCGGTTATTAAAGATACTAGAGGAGCCTCCTCTAGTATCTTTAAAAACTCTCTCCTCTAAGGCGGCGGACATCTTGGAAGGTACATTTTCAATAGAGCGATGCGGATGGCGGTGGATGTACGGTGATGGACGGTGGCATGAGTAGCCCAAGCCCTCTCTTCTCTGTCAGAGAGGCTGGGCCCGGGACAGCAGTGCCCCCAGCATCTCCCTGATGGCCGCCCTGTCTGCAGATATATCAGGCCATCTTGCTGTGTATACGGGTGGTCTGCAGACTGCCTGTACACTTGCTGCATGGGGCTGACATCACAGTTGCGTGAGCAAATTCAAATACCTTCCCAGCTGGTGATGCTGACCAACAAGTCAAGCGAAAGCAAAGCAACTCACTGGAGCGATCAGGCAGAGGCGGTCACAGGGTGGAAGGGGGCATGCTGTTGGGGAGCTGCGGTCCGGACAATGTAGGCATGTCTGGATCATTGCTGGGGCAGGTTGTGGCAGTTGTGTGGCGTCACATGCAGCGCTGCGACCCAGAACATGGTGGATAGCCGCCTGCCAGCGAAACTAGGCTGTGCAGGCAGGAAGCTACTTGGCGGGTGTGAAAGAATCGCTGCCATGTGATGCTTTTGTACCTGTGTGGGGGGTAAGGGCCTGACATGCAGGGCAGACTAGCCCTGTGCTGGGCATCCCCCTGCATGTCAGAGAATCTGATCGTAGATGTGCTACATTTAGCTCTGAATCACCCCCTTAGTTTGTTTCTGAAGCAATTTGCTCCTTTTTTGCTAACTATAAATCAGGTAGTGTGATAGGGTCAGAGATAAAAATAAAAATCCCTAATACTGGCTTTGGGGGAAGTAGACTGCAGTAGCTTTGTGGCGATGAGAGGGGAAATGGCACAGTAGCATTTTTAAATTACAACTGATACTGTCCCTACCCCATGTTACAAGATGGAGGGTGGGTGGACATTTGGACATCCCCAAGATGATTGTTTATTATACTGTACATTTATGCTCAAAAGCTTGCAGTGATGTGAGGTGAGGTGAATGGCTGGGGAGGCACATATGGGGATGGGTCTGAATGCTGGGAGACTGTCTGACCGCCTAATCACTGTAACTCAGGGGAGAGAAACGAAGCTACAGTGTCCACTGAGTCTCCAACCTGCATCCCTGTGTCTTCTCTTGCTGCTGCTGACTGTGCTCAGACTGCAGTCAACCTCTTGGTCACATGACACATCCAAGTGTCCATCAGTGCACAAGGCACACCCCCACACTTATACCCCTTTCACATCGCACAAATAACCCGGTACCGACACGGCATATTGCCGTGTCGAACCGGGTCAGTGTGCGATGTGAAAGCACACTGGCCGATTTAGCGGGTCGCCTGACCCGGTAAATCAACCCGGTAAAAAAGAAGGGTTTTACCCGGGTTGATTACCGGGTCAGGTGCGGTGTGAATGGGAGCCGTGTCGATGCGACACGGTTCCCATTCACAAGATAGGGAGAGGCGGCGCTGGAGATGAGCTCATCTCCCGACGCCGCCTCCACCCCCGCCCCTGCTGCTGCTGCGCGCTCCGTTGTTATGGCAACCGACCCGGTATATTGCCGGGTCGGAAAGCCAGCAGCGGAGTGCAAATGCCGGATCCCACCCGGTAAGTACACGTTTGTCTTACCGGGTAGGATCCGGCATTTGCAGTCTGAATGCAGCATCAGAGGCATGCCTCTATTACCTCCCTTTCTGTGCAACTTTACTGCTCGTGGTGTGGCTCCACCCACAGCTCTGCAAACTAGAGTCTGACAATAGAACCAAGGCAGAGCTGTTGCTGCCTCAGTTCTTGTCTCCCTGCAGCTCCAGGGATCTCCACAAAACTGGTGAGTGTTAGCTATAAAAAGGATTACAGTAAACAAACAAGATGTTTTATGTTATAACTATCTTCTTTGTAGAATTCTAATTGCTTTTATATACAATCTCAGGAGTTTGACAGGGGAGGCTCTGGCTCACCTGCCTACATTGACTGTATGTCCCTGAAAACTTGTAAGTAACCACAAACAGTATGTCATTATTAAGTTCTGTTTATTTTTTAGAATAAGTAAAGTGACTATACACATTTATATGAATGGCTGTGTGTTACTAAGCTGATTAAATTACTTGAAACAACTGAAGTGCACACTTAAGTAAATATGACTACAACGCTGTCATTCACCACTCTGCAAAAGGCTGCTGAAATAGTAGTCTTTTGGGATGGTGGTCACAATAGGGTACACACTGGATTGTAAAAGTGACTGTTACACCACACATAGGCCCAGATTTATAAACCCTTGAGAGTGATAAATTGCACAGTAATAAAGTACCAACCAATCAGCTCCTAACTGTCATTTTTTCAAACACAGTCTGTGACATGGCAGTTAGAATCTGGTTGGTTGGTACTTTATCAAGGCTTGATAAATCTGGGCCATAGCATACCTCCCAACATGACCCTCTCCAGGAGGGACACCATGCTCTGCTTCTGGACTTTTCTCTTAATGTATGATTGCCAGCACCTGTTTTGAACAGGTTAATGGATAAGAAAGGTGTTTCACCACAGGTGATGGCAATTATAAAGTAAGAGGGAAGTCCAGGAGCAGAGAATTCTGTCCCTCCTGGAGAGGGTCATGTTGGGAGGTATGCCATAGTATCCTTAACCAGGTAGTAGAGATGTTTGCAGGCCCCTGTGTTTTGGTTTTGGTTCTAATTCATCATTTTGTTTCGGTTTTGGTTTTGCCAAAACCACTCTTAAGTATTTTGGTATTGGATTTGGATTCTTTTTAAAAAGATTAACAAAAACAGCTAAAATCATATAATCTGGGCCTATTTTTATTCCTACGGTATTATTAAACTCAATACCATTAATTTCCAATTTGTTTTCAGACAATTTTGACCACTTCATGGCTCACAATATTGTTAACCAATAATGTCCAGAGGTTGGCTGTCTAAACTAAGCAACAGAGCAGCAGCACAAACACACGTCAGTTTAGAAAAATATAGCACATCTAGGAAATATCGAAGCACAATAGTGGTAGACACAGTATTGCAGTTTAATTAATTATGCAATCCAAAAAAAACAAAATGTCCTGGGCACAGGTCTAATCAGTCTTATTGACAGCAATTAAGTTAATTGAGTTGCTGTTCCTTAATTAGAAGTAATTGCAAAAACCTCCTATTTCTATGTAACAAGATAGTAAAGTAAAGCTGGGCATACACTCAAATAATTTGACAGATATGGCCAGTTGGAATGAAAATCTGGTAATGGATGAGAGCAAATGACAATCTACCATGTACACCATGTGCTTATATACAATAGGATAGTGGTTCTTGAAAAAACTTGTTAGTTTTGTTAGAAGATGGGAGGATGATTTATTAGAGCATAGAGAAGTCCTGCTTCATATGTGTACATATACTCACACTTCCTTATCAGGGATATTAGCGATTTTTACCCTCTGCCGCTGGTCCTTAGTTAAATAGCACATTTTCATAATAGACCAGTAGTTTTTTACCGGCAAACAAATACTTATTTCCTCCTCTGCTGCTGGTGGCAGAATGTAGAGATAAATACAGGGTTGTATATATTTTCACTTTGTGATCAGAACTAGGAAGTGACAGCACGAGAGGGCAGTAAATAACTTCCACCCTTACAGCACCTAAATGTTTTATCCATTCTCCATTCATTTGAGGTTATTTCATGCACCATTGGACCCTCACCACACTTCGGGCTCAGTGTCTCACTTCGCTTGCCACAGGTTACTATTCCAAATATTTATTATTTATTTATTAACAGTTTCTTATATAGCGCAGCAAATTCCGTTGCGCTATACAATTGGACACAATGATACAACAAAACTGGGTAATAAACAAATAGTCAGAGGTAGGAAGGCCCTGCTCGCAAGCTTACAATCTATAGGGAAATAGGCACTGATACACAAGGAAAGGCATTATCTATTGCATATTTGTCCACCGGATTGCAAAGGTTCTAGGTGGGTTGCATGATATTACATAACAGCAATGATGAACCCTGGTCAGAAAGAAGGGAAAGTGAAGAAAGAGAAAATATGTGGAGGATATGTGCGGACTGTACAGTGGAGATATACTCGGATAGGAAATAGTTTGTGACATGGACCCAGGGACTTATGGGAAAGGTCCTCTCCACGAAGGGTAACTAGATGCTACCGGTAGGGTAACTAGATGCTACTGGTAGTTATCTACTGCCCTCTTGTTATGTCACTTCCTAGTTCTGATTACAAAGAGAAAATATACACAACCCTGCCTGAAGCCGCTCCTTGGAGGGGAGGGAGGAGTAGCTGCTTCCCGGCCGGAGCCTGTCTGGAGCCGCTGCTGCTGGCCAGAGCCGCTCCGCTCTGTGGAGGGAGAAGGAGCTGCAGCCCAGACGGAGCCTGCCTGGAGCTGCTGCTGCCTGAAGCCACTCCTTGGAACACAGGGAGGAGGAGCCGCTGCACAACCAGAGCCGATGCTGCTGCCTGGAGTTGCTCCATGGAGGGGAAGTAGGAGGAGCCGCTTCCCGGCCGGAGCCTGTCTGGAGCCACTACTACTGCCTGGAGCCACTCCTTGGAGGGAAGGAGGAGGAGCTGCTGCCTGTCTAGAGCCGGCCTGGAGTCACTGCTGCTGCCCTGAGCCACTCTGAGGAGTGGAGAAAGCAGAAGCCACTCCCCGGGGCCTGCCTGGAGCTGCTCCAAGGAGGGAGGAGTTGCCGATGCTGCCATAGCCTTCCTGTGGAGTAAAAGAACCTGAATCCACTTGTTGGAGACTACAGAACAATGATGATAAGCAACCCCCCCCCCCGTCTGTTTGTCAGTTGGTCTATGCCCCTCTCCTGTCCATCCATCTATTCTGCCCCCCATTTGTATGTCAGTCTGTGACCCCATATGGTGCTCTGTCCCCATCTGTCTATGCCCCCTCCATCCATCTATGCATGCCCCCATCTGTCTTTCCATCTATGCCCCATATGGTCTTCTGTTCAGCCATCTGTCCATCTTTGGCCTTCCCCTTGTCCATCTGTCTATCAGTACTTGTCCCCCGTACACTCATTCCCTCCCCTGTCCATCATCTGTCTGTCTAAGCCACCCATTATGTGCTTTAATCAGGTAGTGTCTCTTTAGCTCACTCCCCCTTCCTCTCTCTCCCCCTCTCTCTCTCTCTCTCTCTCTCTCTCTCTCTCTGACACTGTCTCTCTCCCTAAGGAAAGGGGGAAAAGGCAGCTCTAAATTCATGAGATGGATTGTCTAGACTTGGTACACAATACTTAATAAATAAAATTCATAATAAACATATACACAATTGTGAATTTCAAATTATTTCTAAATAAACATTTCAATGCCAGCGTTAATATATACTGCAGACGCAAGGCGCATCTTATTACCATATACGATAAAAGTGTGCTGAATGTTTCAGCACTATATCCCTTGAGGGAAAGCAAGCAGTCGCACACATTTGTATACTGAGGTCCAACGCTCAGAGGTATATATATATTTGATATTAAAAGGGGTATGCATACAAAATAACATATGCATACGTTGTGGCTGGTGATCAAGCCCTTCAGTGAAACATACGTCCAGCTGAGTCGTTGTGATTCACAGACAGCTCCTCTCTGCAAGAGGACGCTGTATCTGAAGACATGTAAGATTGCAATCAGAGATCCGGCAATCGAGCCGCTGAGACCTGTGAAACTCCCCTCTATAGGAGGAGACGAGTCCTTATGGGAATGGGAACTGTGATCTGAGACCTGGGGAACGTACCTGGCAGTGCTCCAGCTGCGGGCGGTGGCTCGGTATTTTGAACTCCAATCCCTTTTATTTTGCCTTGCCTTTCTCCCTCTTCTAATCAGCTTCACTGATAATATTTTATTTGCAATATGTGGGGATTTAATATCTATACTTACCAAAAATTAGAATTATGATGGGTGATTTGACCTGATAATATGATCCCCACAAGGCTATCTTTGTCCTTTTATTTGGCAGCATGGCACATATTGCACTTGTGAGTTCATCAGTTGATAAATGGTTACCTCTCCCTTTCTGCTCTCCACTAGAAACTGCCCATATGACTCTATTAGATGATAGTTAACATGCTTTCAAATATATATCAAATAAGCATTTGTAGTCACAGATAGCGGATGGACTTGACATCCTAATTAATAAGGGTTTTTTGGCAGCAAGATATTTGTCATGTTTGAAAGCATACTAGGTAATAAAAGGTCACCTTTCTCTTTTTTCACTTCTTATTAGAAACTGCTCATATGACTATAGAAGATGTTTGCCAGTATATTTAACAACACCTGTTACCGCGGATAGCGGCTTAGTTTGACATTGCAAGTATCTATTATATATCTCTCCATATAGATTTTTTTCCCCTTCCTATAATGATCAAGGGCTATGTACATCGGGTATATAATCTCCTGGCAGCATACATAAAACACGGAAAGTGGCTCTTTATTTTGCAACACACCTCTCTGCATCTTCCTTCACAGGTATTCCTCCGGTCCCCGTGGCGCATAGTAGCCCTGCAATGCCTATGGTAACAGGGCTTCTCTAACACCAGAGACGGAGACACGGGGGGATACTGTAGCTATTTTTCTATCAGCTAAACAGTGCTCCCACTCTCACCCTTCTTCTGCTCTTATAATGAGGATGGGTAGCAGATGGGGGTAACTGTAAATTGGGCTGTACTATTCTCTAATATCTCACACGAACCGTAACAATTGAATAAACTGTACAATTTTATTTTTTTTAAATAAAGGTGCACCTATGGTTCTATCTCTATAAATAACAGGACTGATCATACTGGGCGTGATGGTGAAAAAAAAGGAGACAATTTGTTCCTCACTGCACACCATATATCATTATTTAAATAATATGGGATAACATGTGATAATTTGCTGCAACATGTGTTCTATTTTCGTGTTATTTACATTTGTGACCAAATGGTGATATATAAGTTTTATTGTAAAGGTGACATTCAATGCTTTTTGTGGATGACATGTTAAAATGGCTGCGTAAGCTATACTCAATGTTTCCTGTGGATGATGTGTAAAGATTGACATGTAAAAAGTGGTGTGTTTTGTCAAAGCCCCGTTTGACGACAAACTTTGAGACTTGCTGAGGTCTAACCCAGATTTACAAGGAAATCAGATTGGAGAGAAACCTTGCTTGTAACATTTCATCATATGGCAACATTGTTTCACTTATTACAGGCTGAGATAGAGCTCAGCTTAGTAGCATTCTTATAGGCCCTACACATTGGCCGATTTTCTGAAAGATATGAACGATCTCGTTCATAAATGAACGAGAACTCGTTCATATCTTTCAGTGTGGAGACTCCAGCGATGAACGATGCGCGGCTCGTTCATCGCTGGTCTCCCGTCGGCTGTGCATGCAGGCCAATATGGACGATCTCGTCCATATTTGCCGGCACTTCAATGCAGCCGCGTGACGGGGGGAGTGAAGAAACTTCACTCCCCCCGTCACTGCCCCCCCGCCGCAGGGTCGCTCGTCGGCCGTTTCGGCCGTCGGGCACCTCGGCGGCGCATCGTCAAATGTGTAGGGCCCCTTAGAGTTGATACAGTAATGACAAACATATTTTCTTTAGTAGTAATGGTGACTATGTAGAGAAACGCAGTTTTTTTAAATCATTTTATTAGGGAGAGGTTCAAGCTTAATACAACACAAGATAATGATATGCGCATAGATATATTGTGTGTCTTTTGAGGCAAGAAGCGTCAATGCTGTAAAAGGAAGAGGCTCAAGCTTTAGGTAATGTAGTATAATGAAATGTGCATTTATACACTGTGTTCTCTTAGGCTATAAGCGCTAATGTTATTCTGAATATGTATCTGAGGTTAGTATGTATAAACTGTTATGTCCGAATGCACGATCATTAATATCTCATTGACATGGGTAAACCTGTGATTATCCCAATAATATTTGTTTTATATTACAAATATTAAATATTGCAATGGGCGATATATATGTTTTGAGTGAGAACAATATTTAAAGATCTCTGTGCATAATACAGGTGAATCGGTGTGCGCCAGGGTCGTGCAGTGAGCTAAATAGCTCAGGAGACACTGCCTAGCACCTGAGCCAGATGTACATGCAATATATGAGCCAAAACGTACATCTGGGCATTATACACAGGTGCAGCAGTATAAAGTCCTGGAAATTTGGTGATTTTTGATCAGAGATGTGTGGAAAAGTTAGCCAGGTGAGGCACTGCCTCACCTGCCATAGACTTTTTACTCCATAGTTTTGGCTATAAAAATTATTAGAATAACGCAAAGAAGATATTTCAAACATATTTTTTGTATTTTTCATATACTTTACGCAGTCAAAACTCTGGTACAAACGTTAGTATGACAGGAAAGGCTCTGCCTCACCAGCCTCACCCCACTGCACGTCACTGGTGTGCGCGCTAAATTTCTGTTTGGCCCAATTGCGAGGCCACTTGTGATCCAATCTATAATTATAGGGTAATAACAATAAAGTAAAACTCTGCCTGTATTATTATACCACAGAGTAATTGTGTTTCACCTTATGGAGATTGGGATAAACCTAGTAAATGGTACTTTGGCAGGGATTTAGTGATCACAGACATAACATCTTAGCAGTATAACTGAGGTGTAGAGAAATATGGGCCATCTATAATACTATTTGAAGAGGAAGGGGCCATAGCCCCCCAAAATACGGGTTACTTAGTGGGGAAAGGGTTAGACACAATATAACCTTAGAGGGTTAACAGTATATCATTCTTGCATCACAAATTGTGGGGGGTTATTTAGTATTGCAATCTGGGTATTGTCCCTGGCCTATGTGGCATATTGTCGGTTAAGACTTATCCACATGGGTACGACTTCCATGGTTGACATTGCCAGGAGATAATTATAGACCCTCCCTAAAAGTTGTGTGAGCATGCGTAGAATGTGCACTATCAGGATTAAGAATTAAATTGTTCTCATTTTATAATAGGAAATATTTTTAATTCATGTAAGGGAGACAGCGACATTCACTGAACACAAGTTACAATCACTTCAGTGTAGTGTACATACTTAGTTATCGTTCTCCCTTGTTTTTCTCATTTATATTATATAGGTTAGAAATAAGTTACGTTTTAACATTATTTATCACTTCTTTTCATAATACACTATCACACATTAAAAAATAGTGCTCCTAAAAGGAATTTTCTTTGGGGCTAGTCCCCACACAACATATTCATGTGAAGTTTTTCATAATTCCTAGGAGCACCTCCAGCCTTGGTAATGACCATATAGGATTGTCCATTGGATTAACATTAGCTGGTTTTTGTAAAACGATAAACATTGGATATTAAGTATTAATAATCTGGTGCAGGATAACAATGTCAGTGTCAAAAATAACGTACAGTATATCATTAGGTATAACGTGTGTGTGTGTGTGTGTATATATATATATATATATATATACAAACAAATCTAGAAAACCACAGCACTCGCTACCCCAGAAGCGGGGTGCAGTGTCTGCACTCACCACTCACAAGGTGGGGTGCATGCAGCCCATGGCCACCAACCCAAATACATACAGACAGAAAGTTCAGCACTCACCATAGCAAGCTCACTTATCCTCACAACATCAATAAATTAATGATGGGGGTTTAGTTAGTGAATTGGCCAATGCACGGAAGCCTGCAAACCGCTCGCCAAGGTACCCCACCTTCTCTCAGGTCCTACACTATCACATAGTCTCAAAAATTAAAACCTGGCAACTATATCACACATAATATAACTGCACACATGCCCACTAGGTTTAACGTGTATCTACCAAACATCTTATGGCTTTTAAAGGTACACTGGTCACCTGACTCTGGCTGATAAATTACTAAGGAGCAGCTGACACAGGTTTAGAACAAATGAGATTACACAGGGGTGCATGAAAAGGCCTGTGACCACGGTTAATAAGAGTTAACCAAAGATTAACCCCACAATATACAAACAAATCTAGAA